>NC_056434.1:30952156-31272156 GCF_018296145.1 Oncorhynchus tshawytscha | reverse complement strand
CAAGCTTCCTGCCATCCAGAACCTCTATACCAGAAACTGTCAGAGGAAGGCCATAGAAATTGTCAAAGACTGTTCTCTCTGCTGCAGCACGGCAAGCAGTACCAGAGCGCCATGTCTAGGTCCAAGAGGCTCCTTAACGGCTTCTACCCACAAGCCATAAGACTGCTAAAAAGTTAATGAAATGGCTACTCTGACTATTTGCATTGACCCCGTTTTTTACGTTGCTGCTACTCGCTGTTTATTATCTATGTATAGTCACTTTACCCCCCCTACATATACATATTACCTAAATTACCTTGACTAACCTGTACCCCCTGCGCATTGACTCGGTCCCTGTATATAGCTTCGTTAGTGTTATTTTATTGTGTCACTTTTTTTCTTACTTTAGTTTATTTAATTTTGTATTTATTTTCTTAGCAAATATTTTCTTACTTTTTATAAATTCAGCATTGTTGGTTAAAGGCTTGTAGGTGAACATTTCATGGTAAGGTTGTATTCCTGTTGTATTCGGCGCATGTGACAAATACAAGTTGATTTTATACTATTTTATTTTATATTGTAACATTTCCTTTGTAAAATGATGACACATTATATTCAGAGTCCACTCAGTGGCTTGTGTTAATATTGTTTCTTTTAGCAAAAGCATTTCAGTGTGTGTGTGCGTAGTATATAGTCAGTAGTATACCCTTCATGCTGAAGGTCAGAAGCAGCGCTGTCACCTCATCACCCTAAAGGATGTACAGACATGAACTACGGCACCTCTCTCTCCCTCACTCCCTCAGACTCTCTAGTCCAGCCTGCCGGTTGCTGTCTTATTCAGAAGTCATTGTCTGTGGTAATGATAGAGCATTAGGCTACTTGCTAATACAGCAGCATGGTCTGAAATGCACCCATTAAAAATCCTTTCTCTCTCATGTCGCTTTAGCTTTGTTCTTCATGCATAGGCTCTGCACATATCTATTACTTGTGATTCCTACCATTGTTTTGTGTTATTTAACATGTTCCCCTCAGCCTGCTCTCTTCTCTCTTACTCATTAGAGAAATGGCATGAGACAGGGATTTAGAAGCCAGCTTCCCTCAAAGTGATAGACAAATTAATGAGAGGACACCCTGTCAAGGAATATTGACAGTCTCTCATATGAGCCTGGGCCGCTAAGCAGAACACGAAAACTCTCTCTCCCGCTCTCTGTTGCCTGTAGCGTAGTGTCTCTTGTGTACATTGTATAGTTACAGTAAAGCTAGAGTGTTTTCCCAGTTGCGGCCTTGGTCATCATTGTTTACATATCTTGCATTATTCATCCCATATGTATATACTGTATTTTATACCATTTATTGCATCTTGCCTATGCCGCTCTGTCATTGCTCATCCATATATTTATATGTATATTCTTATTCCATTCCTTTACTTAGATGTTTGTGTATTAGGTAGTTGTTGTGGAATTGTTAGGTTACATTTTGGATATTGCTGTATTGATAATGCGGCACATGCTAACCATGTGTATGTGACCATTAAAATTTGATTTAATAATCTCAGGTTTAAAACAGAGGGTTAGGGTCATATTGGCAGATTCAGATTAATTCCGTTTTTTTGTTGGATTCAATGGCTGTCAGGGATCCAGGACAAAGCATCATCATTCCAAAGGGATTTAAAGGTACAGTTACGTTATTGGTCCGATGCCACTGGCAACACCCGTTGAATATGACCGGTGTCAGTAAACGTAGGGGGAAAAAAGTAATAGTTAGTCAGCCTAACCAACTCTGCTAGGGCGATTAAGTGCTCAGGGTATATATGAACAGATTTGTACTGCTGTAATTTCCACTTTAAAGTCGGATCTGAAGAGTAATGCACTGAGAGAGGAGAGAAATTACTTAACGTGCATTACTCTTCAGATCCGCCTTTAAAGTGGAAATTACAGCATTTTAGCAACATTAAATATTATAAAAATCTGTTCATATATACCACTGGGCACTTAATCGCCCTAGAGTTGGTTAGGCTGACTAACTTACTTTTTTGCCTACGTTTACTGAGACCGGTCATATTCAAAGGGTGTTGAGCTTTCGTAAATTCATCAGTTATTTTGCACTCTGGAACACTCAGATGAGAGTCCTCTGAAATCGGAGTAGCTAGATCACCAGAGTGAATTTGCGAACGCAAGAGATATGCCAGCTAACTGGATAATAGTCATGCTGGCTAGCTAACCAAATGACACCTGCATCTCTAGCTGTTTATAGCCACCGAAAAACGGTATCAGGGCAAACAGTCTGTCACTCACCTACTTCTCCGATGAAATGACATCCTCCTAGAAGCTAGCTAGCTATCGAGTTAACATTAGGCTCCGTGTTTTTAGCTTGCTACGTAAATAGATACATTAGCCACATTATGACTGACTTGTGATCATTACCCTTGCTAGTCTGACATTCCCAGCCTTAGTTACATTTGTCCAAAATATTGAAACTGAAACAGTGCATCCTGAATGGAGGCAACAAACAATGTGCCAGGTCAGCTGAGATTTACAGCCTGATAGCAATATTATTTTTGACTTTTGGCTCATTAATCTATATGGTCCAAATCAGGATGATCCATACTTCTTCGAAAACATTTATACCAATTTATTGAATTTACAGGCAACAAATTATCAAATCATTATGGTAGGAGACTATAACACAATGTAGTACCTCAATAGACCGTGAAGGTAATCACTCTACAAACTATCATCACTGTGCCCTTAAGGAAATCACAAATATTATGGACACTAAAAAACCCAGACTTGGTGAGCTATACAAGGAGGAGACTTAATCAAGCTAGTCGTCTTGACTACTTTCTTGTTTCTTTCTCTCTTGCATCAAAGGTTAAAACAGTTTTAATAGGAGACAGAATGCGATAGGATCATCATCTAATTGGCATTCACATAACTCTTATAGATTTTCCACATGGACTGGAAATATTGGACATTTAATCAAAGTTTACTGGAGGACAACATATTTTTTAACTAAGACAAAATAATTTATAACTGAATTATAATATAGGGTCAGCAAATTCCCGTATTGTTTGGGAATCCTTTAAATGTACCTTAAGAGGTCATTCAATTAAATATTCATCAATAATTAAAAAAAAAGCCGATGTTTGATGTACGGATTCCATGGTACAGGGTGTACGAGTTGATATATAAAACAACGCAATATTCAAGACTTTGTGCTTTCAGATAAAAAAATTATATAGAATTCTTGACACCAACAATAATATTTGGGGCATAAAATTTGTTGTGAGGATACAGAATCAACAGACCATTTATTTTGGTATTGCCCTCTGGTAGCCTGTTTCTGGTCTCAGGTTCAGGAATGGCTGAAAATGCATAGCATTGATCTAAAATTGACCCTAGAAATAGTACTGTTAGGAGATCTGGAGAGACCGGGTCAGTCAATTACTAATATACTAATACTCTTAGTAAAAGTATTTATCTTCAACTCGCAATCTGTGGATTCTATTCGGTTAGATAGATTGAAATTTTACATTAAACATCACAGCATAGTTGAAAGATATGTGTTGCGTAGAAACTAGAGGTTGACCTATTAATTGGAATGGCTGATTAATTAGGGCCGATTTCAAGTATTCATAACAATCGGAAATCGGTATTTCTGGACACCGATTTGGCCCAAATTTGTTTTTTTACACTTTTATTTAACGAGGCAAGTCAGTTAAGAACATTCTTATTGTCAATGACAGCCTAGGAACAGTGGGTTAACTGCCTTGTTCAGGGGCAGAACGACAGATTTTTACCTTGTCAGCTCGGGGATTCAATCTTGCAACCTTACAGTTAACTAGTCCAACGCTCTAACCACCTGCCTCACGAGCAGCCTGCCTGTTACGCGAATGCAGTAAGAAGCCAAGGTAAGTTGCTAACTAGCATTAAACTTATCTTATAAAAAACAATCAATCAATCATAATCACTAGTTAACTACACATGGTTGATGATATTACTAGTTTATCTAGCGTGTCCTGCGTTGCATATAATCGATGCGGTGCACATTCACGAAAAAGGACAGTCGTTGCTCCAACGTGTACCTAACCATAAACATCAATGCCTTTCTTAAAATCAATACACAGAAGTATATATTGTTAAACCTGCATATTTAGCTAAAGGAAATCCAGGTTAGCAGAAGTGAAATTGTATCACTTCTCTTGCGTTCATTGCACAAGGAGTCAGGGTATATGCAACAGTTTGGGCCACCTGGTTCGTTGCGAACTAATTTGCCAGAATTTTACATAATTATGACATTGAAGGTTGTCCAATGTAACAGGAATATAGAGACTTAGGGATGCCACCCGTTAGATCAAATCCAGAACAGTTGTAACGGATTTCCTCCTCTTCGTCCGAGGAGGAGTAAGGATCCGACCAAAGCGCAGCGTGGTAAGTGTTCATGATGATTTTAATTAAAGAAAGCACTGAACACTGAATCAAAACAATAAACGATGACGTGAATTTACAAAAACCGACACAGTACTGTGTGGCCCATACACTCACACGGAAACAAACACCCACAAACCAAAAGTGAAATCCAGGCTACCTAAGTATGATTCTCAATCAGAGACAACTAACGACACCTGCCTCTGATTGAGAACCATACTAGGCCGAACACAAAAACCAACATAGAAAAACAAACATAGACTGCCCACCCCAACTCACGCCCTGACCATACTAAAACAAAGAATAAAATAACAGAACTATGGTCAGAACGTGACTGTCAGGGTCTTCCTCCTCTTCATCGGAAGAGGAGAGGCGAGAAGGATCAGAGGACCAAAATGCGGCATGGTATGTGTTCATAGTGAATTTTAATAAAGAGAACACTGAACACTGCAACACTATACAAAAGAGTAACAAAAACACTAAACCAAATGACGACCGTGAAGCTACAAATGAGACCTGTGCTGACACAAGCCACTTACATAGACAATCACCCACAAACAAACAGTGCAACCCAGGCTACCTAAGTATGATTCTCAATCAGAGACAACTAATGACACCTGCCTCTGATTGAGAACCATACTAGGCCGAAACATAGAAATCCCAAATCATAGAGAATCAAACATAGACTGCCCACCCATCTCACGCCCTGACCATACTAAATAAATACAAAACAAAGGAAATAAAGGTCAGAACGTGACAGTGACAACAGTTCCGTATTTTACTGAAAGAATAAACGTTTTGCTTTCGAGATGATAGTTTTCCGGATTCGACGATATTAATGACCTAAGGCTCATATTTCTGTGTGTTATTATGTTATAATTAAGTCTAAAATTTGATAGAGCAGACTGACAGAGATGGTAGGCACCAGCAGGCTCGTAAGCATTTATTCAAACGTCACTTTTGTGCGTTTTGCCAGCAGCTTTTCGCTGTGCGTCAAGCATTGCGCTGTTTATGACTTCAAGCCCATCAACTCCAGAGATTAGGCTGGTGTAACCGATGTGAAATGGCTAGCTAGTTATCGGGGTGCGCGCTAATAGCGTTTCAAACGTCACTCGCTCTGAGACTTGGAGTGGTTGTTCCCCTTGCTCTGCATGGGTAATGATGCTTCGAGGGTGGCTGTTGTCGATGTTTTCCTGGTTCAAGCCCAGGTAGGAGCGAGGAGAGGGACGGAAGCTATACTGTTACACTGGCAATACTAAAGTGCCTATAAGAACATCCAATAGTCAAAGGTATATGAAATACAAATCGTATAGAGAGAAATAGTCCTATAATTTCTATAATAACTACAACCTAAAACTTCTTACCTGGGAATATTGAAGATTCATGTTAAAAGGAACCACCAGCTTTCATATGTTCTCATGTTCTGAGCAAGGAACTTAAACGTTAGCCTTCTTACATGGCACATATTGCACTTTTACTTTCTTCTCAAACACTTTGTTTTTGCATTATTTAACCCAAATTGAACATGTTTCATTATTTATTTGAGGCTAAATTGATTTTATTGATGTATTATATTAAGTTAAAATAAGTGTTCATTCAGTATTGTTGGAATTGTCATTATTAATCTGCCGATTAATCGGCATCTGCTTTTTTTGGTCCTCCAATAATAGGTATCGGTATTGGCGCTGAAAAATCATAATCGGTCGACCTCTACTAGAAACCCAAAGTGGGTGGCCAGCAGAGATAGATTGGATGGGCTGAGGGAAGCTGAGGGTTGGGATGTGGAGTTGCTGTGCGGGAGATAGAATAATGGTCAAAGATAAAAGTCAAAAATAAAAAGTCAAAATAAACATAATAAAAAGTTTGTTTGAATGACACTGAGGGGCAGTGTTTTTACAACTAATGCCGGTTTGCCTGAGGCTGATGCTGTGCAGGTGTTTGTACTAGACGTCGACCGAGTAATCGGAATGGCCGATTAATTAGGGCCGATTTCAAGTTTTCATAACAATCGCAAATCTGTATTTTGACACAGATTTGGCCGATTTTATTTTTTTTAGGCTAAATAGATTTTTATTGATGTATTATATTAATTTAAAATAAGCATTCATTCAGTATTGTTGTAATTGTCATTATTAATAATAAATTTAAAAAATTGGTAGATTAATCGGTATCGGCTTTTTTGGTCCTCCAAGTTGAAAAATCATAATCGGTCGACCTCTAGTTTGTCCACATGCATATACACACACTCTCATTCAAATAAACGCATACAAGAACACACACATACAGTGGGGCAAAAAAGTATTTAGTCAGCCACCAATTGTGCAAGTTCTCCCACTTAAAAAGATGAGAGAGGCCTACACTTCAACTATGACAGACAAAATGAGAAAGAAATAAAATCCAGAAAATCACATTGTAGGATTTTTAATGAATTGATTTGCAAATTATGGTGGAAAATAAGTATTTGGTCACCTACAAACAAGCAAGATTTCTGGCTCTCACAGACGTGTAACTTCTTCTTTAAGAGGCTCCTCTGTCCTCCACTCGTTACATGTATTAATGGCACCTGTCAGTTAAGAACAAATTCTTATTTTCAATGACAGCCTAGGAACAGTGGGTTAACCTCCTGTTCAGGGGCAGAATGACAGATTTATACCTTGTCAGCTTTGAGATTTGAACTTGCAACCTTTTGGTTACTAGTACAACACTCTAACCACTAGGCTACCCTGCCCCAATTTTTTCTTTTTTAAATGTTTTTATTTTCACCTTTATTTAACCAGGTAGGCTATTTGAGAACAAGTTCTCATTTACAACTGCGACCTGGCCAAGATAAAGCATAGCAGTGTGAACAGACAACAACACAGAGTTACACATGGAGTAAACAATAAACAAGTCAATAACACAGTAGAAAAAAAAGAAAGAGTCTATATACATTGTGTGCAAAAGGCATGAGGAGGTAGGCGAATAATTACAATTTAGCAGATTAACACTGGAGTGATAAATGATCAGATGGTCATGTGCTGGTAGAGATACTGGTGTGAAAAAGAGCAGAAAAGTAAATAAATAAAAACAGTATGGGGATGAGGTAGGTAAATTTGGTGGGCTATTTACCGATGGACTATGTACAGCTGCAGCGATCGGTTAGCTGCTCAGATAGCAGATGTTTAAAGTTGGTGAGGTAGATAAAAGTCTCCAACTTCAGCAATTGTTGCAATTCGTTCCAGTCACAGGCAGCAGAGAACTGGAAGGAAAGGCGGCCAAATGAGGTGTTGGCTTTAGGGATGATCTGTGAGATACACCTGCTGGAGCGCGTGCTACAGGGTGTTGCCATCGTGACCAGTGACCATAAGCATACTGCTAAAGCAACATTCTTGGAATGGCCTAGTCAAAGCCCAGACCTCAATCCAATTGAGAATCTGTGGTATGACTGAAAGATTGCTGTACACCAGCAGAACCCATCCAACTTGAAGGAGCTGGAGCAGTTTTGCCTTGAAGAATGGGCAAAAATCCCTGTGGCTAGATGTGCCAAGCTTATAGAGACATACCCCAAGAGACTTGCAGCTGTAATTGCTGCAAAAGGTAGCTCTACAAAGTATTGACTTTGGGGGAGCGTGAATAGTTATGCACACTCAATTTTCTTTTTTTGGGTCTTATTTCTTGTTTGTTTCACAATGAAAAATATGTTGTATCTTCAAAGTGGTCGGCATGTTGTGTAAATCAAATGATACAAAATCTATTTTAATTCCAGGTTGTAAGGCAACAAAATAGGAAAAATGGCAAGGGGGTGAATACTTTCGCAAGCCACTGTATTTAAGTGATATTACGATTGTTTGCAAAGTAAGGTTTCCTTTATTTGCACCAAAGAAAATAAGTGATGAACAGCAATGCAGATAAAACAAATTTAAAAAATGGTGTGCATGTGTTGCTGGAAGTAGTTCAAATGCTGTGAGTTCCACTTTAATAGGAGCAAAGCTTTTACAAGCTCACCAGTCCCCAGGTCCCCAACCACACTGTACAGTACACAGGACCATTGTAAGTTAACCATTGTAACAAAACTTGTCATGCTACAGTATGAGTAGGGTAGAATAAAACAGGCAGAGATTTGACCTGGAAACAATGTTTCCTTAAATTATATCCTGCGCACCCGCAGGCTCAGGGAAATTAACATGTTTCTCATAGAGAATTTCTGAGGCATGAGTCCTAGACGCCATCCATGATGGATCTCTCTGCCAGCACTGCCTTAATAGCTTTTCTACCTCATCTCTCTCACATGGGCTTAGCAAAGCATTCTGGGTATGGTCACTTCTACCTAGATAAGGCCCCCATGTGATGATGGTTGCATGGAGCTGGGTTTCTGTACCTTTTCCCCTGAGGGGGGGTGCATCTAATCACTGGTACACTCATGCTGCAGGCTGTTCTTGAAATCAGAAATACACCATTTGATTAAGAAGGAAAATACAGTATTCTTCCTGGATGTAACAAATGACAATGATGATTACAAACAATTAATGTAACAAAGGCATCTGCTTGTGATTGCCCACTCCTACATAGTGTCGGGAAGCGGAGAGCTACAGTATGTTTCTTTGGTTTCCTTGAGAGGTCATCACTGGTTTACTATGAATAACAAAGTTATGGGCCCCCTACAAACATTTTTACATGACTCGTTTTAGTGTTATCTTCTGGATTCCCCTGAAAGCTCAGTGAAGGTCTGGTGTGGGCATGATGAGACATACAGCACTGTATGTTGAGGAAAATAGAAATTAGTTGTTATTTTAAATCAACTTGTAGTGTGGGTACCCAATAGATCAGACCCTGCTTTATGACGCAGAACGCCACAGGATGTTTTTGTGCTGGTCAAGGGCAGTCAGGTCTGGAGAGAACCAGGGGTTATCTGTTCCTGGTTCAATTTTTTTTGAATGGGGCAGGCTTATTTAAGATGGTGAGGAAAGCACTTTTAAAGAATAACCAGGCATCCTCTACTGACGCGATGAGGTCAATATCCTTCCAGGATACCCGGGCCAGGTCGATTAGAAAGGCCTGCTCGCTGAAGTGTTTTAGGGAGCCTTTGGCAGTTCTATCTTGTCTGAAAATGTTATAGTTGGGGATAGAAATGTCAGGGTTTTTGGTGGTCTTCCTAAGCCAGGATTCAGACACGGCTAGGACATCAGGGTTGGCAGAGTGTGCTAAAGCAGTGAATAAAACAAACTTAGGGAGGAGGCTTCTAATGTTAACATGCATGAAACCAAGGCTTTTACTGTTACAGAAGTCAACAAATGAGAGCACCTGGGGAATAGGAGTGGAGCTAGCCACTGCAGGGCCTGGATTAACCTCTACATCACCAGAGGAACAGAGGAGGAGTAGGATAAGGGTACGGCTAAAGTCTATCAGAACTGGTCGTCTAGTACTTTTGGAACAGAGAGTAAAAGGAGCAGGTTTCTGGGCGCGATAGAATAGATGTTGTTGATGCAGTGTGACAGACATGAATGGTGTGAGCAAGCAGGCGAGGAGACTAACTGCTCACTTGCAAGGATGCCTCACATTGCTGTCTACTGCATATTCAAATGCCCAGGCAGGACAGCCCATTTGAGAGATTTACTTTGGTGTCACTTATGATGCTTCAAGGAAGCATCTCTGTGTATTGCTTTATCTCTGACTGACACAAAGATTAACTTATACTTTGGGGACAAATGAAAATGAAAAAGTTTGCTGTAAAATGCTTAGCTTACAGTGGGGAGAACAAGTATTTGAGACACTGCCCGATTTTGCAGGTTTTCCTACTTACAAAGCATTTAGAGGTCTGTAATACTTATCATAGGTCACTGTGAGAGACGATATCTAAAACAAAAATCCAGAAAATCACATTGTATGATTTTTAAGTAATTAATTAGCATTTTATTGCATGACATACTGTAAGTATTTGATACATCAGAAAAGCAGAACCTAGTATTTGGTACAGAAACCTTTGTTTGCAATTACAGAGATCATACGTTTCCTGTAGTTCTTGACCAGGTTTGCACACACTGCAGCAGGGATTTTGGCCCACTCCTCCATACAGACCTTCTCCAGATCCTTCAGGTTTCGGGGCTGTCGCTGGGCAATACGGACTTTCAGCTCCCTCCAAAGATGTTCTATTGGGATCAGGTCTGGAGACTTGCTAGGCCACTCCAGGACCTTGAGATGCTTCTTACGGAGCCACTTCTTAGTTGCCCTGGCTGTGTGTTTCGGGTCGTTGTCATGCTGGAAGACCCAGCCATGACCCATCTTCAATGCTCTTACTGAGGGAGGGAGATTGTTGGCCAAGATCTCGCGATACATGGCCCCATCCATCCTCCCCTCAATACGGTGCAGTCGTCCTGTCCCCTTTGCAGAAAAGCATCCCCAAAGAATGATGTTTCCACCTTCATGCTTCACGGTTGGGATGGTGTTCTTGTGGGTTGCACCCATCCTTCTTCTTCCTCCAAACACGGCGAGTGGAGTTTAGACCAAAAAGCTCTATTTTTGTCTCATCAGACCGCATGACCTTCTCCCATTCCTCCTCTGGATCATCCAGATGGTCATTGGCAAACTTCAGACGGGCCTGGACATGTGCTGGCTTGAGCAGGGGGACCTTGCGTGCGCTGCAGGATTTTAATCCATGACGTCGTAGTGTGTTACTAATGGTTTTCTTTGTGACTGTGGTCCCAGCTCTCTTCAGGTCATTGACCAGGTCTTGCCGTGTAGTTCTGGGCTGATCCCTCACCTTCCTCATGATCATTGATGCCCCACGAGGTTAGATCTTGCAAGGAGCCCCAGACCGAAAGTGATTGACCATCATCTTGAACTTTTTCCATTTTCTAATAATTGCGCCAACAGTTGTTGCCTTCTCACCAAGCTGCTTGCCTATTGTCCTGTAGCCCATCCCAGCCTTGTGCAGGTCTACAATTTTACCCCTGATGTCCTTACACAGCTCCCTGGTGTTGGCCATTGTGGAAAGGTTGGAGTCTCTTTGATTGAGTGTGGACAGGTGTCTTTTATACAGGTAACGAGTTCAAACAGGTGCAGGTAATACTGGTAATGAGTGGAGAACAGGAGGGATTCTTAAATAAAAAACTAACAGGTCTGTGAGAGCCGGAATTCTTACTGGTTGGTAGGTGATCAAATACTTATGTCATGCAATAAAATGCAAATTAATTACTTAAAAATCAAACAATGTGATTTTCTGGATTTTTGTTTTAGATTCCAGCCCTCACAGTTGAAGTGTACCTATGATAAAAATGACAGACCTCTACATGCTTTGTAAGTAGGAAAACCTGCAAAATCGGCAGTGTATCAAATAATTGTTCTTCCCACTGTATATAAAATAACTACATAACTGAACTCAGGATGAGCGAACTTGATGGGCCCCACACAAAACTAAGTAGATCTTTTAGAATAGCATAATGGTAGAAGCATTAAAGCTTTCTGAAAGGAAGATGTTCATCTGTCTTCACCTGTTGACAACTAATATCTTCAGATGGCTTCTCCACTTTCCATTATTTGTTTCTGCAGTGCTAACTCGGCTGTGCAAACATTTCCCCTAAATGAATTTGATCTATTCCTTCAATGAAATTACATTTCAGCCTCAGCTAACCTGGAATTTTCTCACTGAAAAACATTTGAAAAATTAACTATGTGAATCACATCAAACTAACATGCAGAATGCGAGTGATGTAAAGTGCATTCTGAAAGTGTTTTTCCACATTTTGTTACATTACAACCTTATTCTAAAATGTATTAAATAAACATTTGTCCTCATCAATCTACACACAAAGATTAATGACATAATGACAAAGCGAAAAAAATGTTTTTCCAAATGTATAAAAAAAATTAAAAACAGAAATACCTTACTTACATAACTATTCAGACTCTTTGAGCTCAGGTGTATCCTGTTGCCATTGATCATCCTTAACATGTTTCTACAACTTGATTTGAGTCCACCTGTGGTAAATTCAATTGATTGGACATGATTTGGAAAGGCACACACCTGTCTATAAAAGGTCCCACAGTTGACAGTGCATGTCAGAGCAAAACCAGGCTATTAGGCTGAAGGAATTGTCCGTAGAGCTCAGAGACAGGATTGTGTCGAGGCACAGATCTGGTGAAGGGTACCAAAAACTATCTGCAGCACTGAAGGTCGCCAAGAACACAGTGGCCTCCATCATTCTTAAATTGAAGAAGTTTGGAACCACTAAGACTTTTCCTAGAGCTGGCAGCCTGGCCAAACTGAGCAATCAGGGGAGAAGGGCCTTGGTCAAGGAGGTGACCAAGAACCCGATGCTCACTCTGACAGAGCTCCAGAGTTCCTCTGTGTAGATAGGAGAACCTTACTTAAGGAAAACCATCTCTGCAGCACTCCCCCAATCGGGTCTTTATGGTAGAGTGGCATGACGGAAGCCACTTCTCAGTAAAAGGCACATGACAGCCCACTTGGACTTTCCCAAAAGGCACCAAACAAGATTCTCTGGTCTGATGAAACCAAGATTGAACTCTTGGGCCTGAATGCCAAGCGCCACGTCTGGAGGAAACCTGGCACCATCCCTCCGGTGAAGCATGGTGGTGGCAGCATCATGATGTGGGGCTGTATTTCAGCAGCAGGGACTGGGAGACTAGTTAGGATCAAGTGAAAGATGAACGGAGCAAAGTACAGAGAGATCCTTGATGAAAACCTGTTCCAGAGCGCTCAGACTGGGGCGAAGGTTCACCTTCCAACAGGACAACAACCCTAAACACACAGCCAAGACAATGCAGGAGTGGCTTCGGGACAAGTCTCTGAATGTCCTTGAGTGGCCCAGCCAGAGCCGGACTTGAACCCGATCGAACATCTCTGGAGAGACCTGAAAATAGCTGTGCAGCGATGCTCCCCAAACAACCTGACAGAGCTTGAGAGGATCTGCAGAGAAGAATGGGAGAAAGGGAAAGGGGGATACCTAGTCAGTTGTACAACTGAATGCGTTCAACTGAAATGTGTCTTCCAGAAACTCCCCCAAAACAGGTGTGCCAAGCTTGTAGCGTCATACCCAAGAAGACTCAAGGCTGTAATCGCTGCCAAAGGTGCTTCAAAAAAGTACTGAGTAAAGTGTCTGAATACTTATGTAAATGTGATATTCCCCCCAAATTTTTTTATACATTTGCAAAAATGTCTAAAAACCTGTTTTTGCTTTGGCAGTATGAGGTATTGTGTGTAGATTGATGGGAAAAAACACAATTTAATCCATTTTAGAATAAGGCTGTAACGTAACAAAATGTTGAAAAAGTCAGGGGGTCTGAATACTTTCCGAATGCACTTTATATACAAACATTTTTTAAACCTAGCATGGAGGACAGAATTGAATCTATTAAATCTACACAGACATGAAGGCAAACCTTCATGTAAAACATGTAGGAAAAGGGGAAAGTGACAACACTAAAGGGAGGCAAGCTAACCTAAAGTCTTTCTTACCTCTAGACCACTGTCTCTGTACCTTCACTAGGTCATGACACTATAATCCTGGATCCACCAAGGTCAGTACACAACTCAGAAAGACAGCAAGTAACACTCCGAGAGAGTAGTGTGACAGAAATGCTTGACAAGAGTTTACAATGACATGGAATCCAGTCACACGGGCAGATTAGCACAAAAAACTGTGTTGTACCAATCTGCTGTACATTAAACTTGAGTGGGCTATAAACCTGGGGAAGAGGAGAGGACATCCTGGGAGTATGATGTCGCTGCCTATGTGGGGAGCTTAACCTCTGTCTCTGCGGTGAGGTTATCATTAAATTATGATTTTGTCTCTCGCTGAGAAAAAGAGGGTAAGATGATAACATTCTTTGAGGTTAACCACTGGGAACATTGACTGCCTCCTCAACAGAGTGGCACTTAATTGGTTGGTGTACTTAATTAAAAGCGGATTATTTTGAGACCAATCTGATTAGGGAGATAATATAATCCAAGCCTCTTAAAATAGAAGCCCAAAAAGGGCAATAAAAATAGATATTTCAAATTGCAATTCTGATAATTATTTTAGAAGCATTTCAGTTTTATCTCTGGGACAGTTTGATTTTAATTCCTCAGGAGAGCAGTGCAACTGTACATTTTCCCATTGTCCTAGGGCAGAAGTTACAGTGCCTACCTTTAAAAAGATACCGTACTGATGTAGAATGTACAGTATAGGCCAACCTGTGTGCTCCCACAAAAGCGTGTGTGACATTTGCCTGTCAGAGACCCAGTGGGATCCAGAGACTCAGAGAGAGGACGACCCAGGGGTGCTGAGGAGGTGGGAAGAGGACACATACAACGCTGACTCATCATCACCCTGGCGACCCACAATGTCATCCTGTCTCCAACAGAACCAGTTCAACAAACACACTCTGTCATTTGACTCCAGAGCTATGCCCTTCCCACCAGAGAGTCTGAGACATTTCCGAAACAATCAGTGGACCCTAAGCGTGTCCTTTTACCTCCTTCTCTCAGCCTCATAACAACTAACCACAAACCCAGAGGGGCAGATCTGGCCTTTTCTCTCCCTGTTACACTCAGTAAAAACATTTGTCTCTTGCTGCACGAGGAAGCGAGAGGGTAAGATGGGGAGAAAGAGAAAGAATAGAAAGAAAGATAGATGGAGAAAGTGAACGAGAGACAGCTGGAGGGAGAGAAAGAGAGAGAGAAAGAAAGAGGGAGAGAGGCTTCAGTCAGTCCTGCCTGTGGAGAATCTCCAAAGAAACACAGTATATTCACTCATCAAGCAACACCAACACCCACACAGTTTATATAAGTCATTGATTTACAGTACCAGTCAAAAGTTTGGACACACCTACTCATTCAAGGGTTTTTCTTTATTTTTACTATTTTCTACATTGTGGAATAATAGTGAAAACATCAAAACTATGACATAACACATGAAAACATGTAGTAACCAAAAAAAGCGTAAAACAAATCAAAATATATTTTATATTTGAGATTCTTCAAAGTAGTCGCCCTTTGCCTTGGTGACAGCTTTGCACACTCTTGGCATTCTCTCATCCAGCTTCATGAGGTAGGCAGCTGGAATGCATTTCAATTAACAGGTGTGCCTTGTTAAAAGTTCATGCGTTTTAGCCATTCAGTTGTGTTGTGACAAGGTAGGGGTGGTTTACAGAAGATATCCTATTTGGTAAAATACCAAGTCCATATTATGCCACCCGGTCCAGCGAGAAGAGGACTGACCACCCCTCAGAGCCTGGTTCCTCTCTAGGTTTCTTTCTACGTTCCTGGCTTTCTAGGGAGTTTTTCCTAGCCACCGTTGCTTCTACATCTGCATTGCTTGCTGTTTGGGGATTTAGGCTGGGGTTCTGTATAGCACTTTGTGACATCAGCTGATGTAAAAAGGGCTTTATAAATACATATTATTGATTGACCAGCCTCAGAAATTGACAATTAACTGCACCTCAGAAATTGCAGCCCAAATAAATGCTTCACAGAGTTCAAGTAACAGACATATCTCAACATCAACTGTTCAGAGGAGACTGTGAATCAGGCCTTATGGTTGAATTACTGCAACGAAACCACTACTAAAGGACACTAAAGGACACCAATAATAAGAAGAGACTTGCTTAGGCCAAGAAACAAGAGCAATGGACATTAGACCGGTGGAAATCTGTCCTTTGGTCTGATGAGTACAAATTTGAGATTTTTGGTTTCCAACCGCTGTGTCTTTGTGAAATGCAGAGTAGGTGAACAGATGATCTCAGTGTAACGGTTTTCTTTAGGTGAAGTAGAGGCGGACCAAAATGCAGCGTGATTGTTATTCATGATTGTTAATGAAGAAAACTATATATGTAAATATAAATACATAAACTAACAAAAAAACAATAAATGTGAGAAAACCTAAACAGCCTATCTGGTGACAACAAACACAAAGACAGGAACAATCACCCACAAAACCCAACACAAAACAGGCTACCTAAATATGGTTCCCAATCAGAGACAATGACTAACACCTGCCTCTGATTGAGAACCATATCAGGCCAAACATAGAAATAGAAAAACCAGACACACAACATAGAATGCCCACCCAGCTCACGTCCTGACCAACACTAAAACAAGGAAAACACATACGAACGATGGTCAGAACGTGACACTCAGCATGTGTGGTTCCCACTGTGATGCATGAAGGACACTGTCTGTGATTTATTTAGAATTCAAGGCACACTTATCCAGCATGGCTACCACAGCATTCTGCAGCGATACGCCATCCCATCTGGTTTGCGCTTAGTGGGATTATCATTTGTTTTCCAACAGGACAATGATCCAAAACACACCTTCAGGCTGTGTAAGAGCTAGTTGACCAAGAAGGAGAGTGAGGGAGTGCTGCATCAGATGGATGACCTGGCCTCCAGAATCACCAGACCTCAACCCAATTGAGATGAGTTGGATTGCAGAGTGAAGTAAAAGCATCCAACAAGTGCTCAGCATATGTGGGAACTCCTTCAAGACTGTTGGGAAAGCATTCCAGGTGACTGACTTCCTCATGAAGCTGGTTGAGAGAATGCCAAGAGTGTGCAAAGCTGTCATCTAGGCAAAGGGTGGCTACTTTGAAGAATCTAAAATACATTTTGATTTGTTTAACACTTATTTGGATACTACATGATTCCATATGTGTTATTTCATAGTGTTGATGTCTTCACTATTATTCTACAATGTAGAAAATAGTAAAAATAAAGAAAAACCCTTGAATGAGTAGGTGTGTCCAAACTTTTGACTGGTACTGTATAAGAATGTTAAGTTGTTTGTGCAACCATGTTTTCTCAAATGATTTGTACAGAAGTGTTTTCAAGTATTTACATGTGAAGATGCAGATTAACTGTGACATTCATGGCACGGGGACAAGGACAGCAACCCCCATACAAACTAAAATATCTAATCATCATAATCCTATTCATCATATCAGAGGGACAACTGTTAAACCCTTTATTTACAGCCAACACAGCCACTGACAGCTGCATTTTCACATATAAAGTATCTAATTATTCCTTTCCAAATGAGTTTCGATTCTCTCCATTTTGCTCGGAGCGGGCCTAATCTAACATTCCTAATTACGTCTGTGCAACAGAGGCTGTGTCAGCCCCTCCATTTGCCTAAGAAGGGATGGAGAGCTGTGACCTCCACTCCAATTGAGGTAATGAGATTCTGTGAATGCAGCTCCACAGTCCAAACACACTGGAGTGGAGGCGAGGGATGAGAGATGTGACACTCTGCTAATAGACTTAAGCTCTTCCAGATAGAGAGCTGCTCTTTATCCCTCGTCCCTGTCTGCTTTCACTTCCACCCTCCTTTTCTATGTGGAGAGGTTTAATCTTAGTGGGTTTACTCTACAAGTACCAGGAGAAGTCCCAGGAACATACACTACAGTATGTAACCAAAACCCTGATATCCATTGGGGCAAGGTTTCCCATGAACTTTTAGCCCTGACATTATGTAAATATAAATGTGGAGGCTCTTTACCAATTTTTCTTAAAATCAGATGGGAAGCTGTGATAAGCAGCTTTAAATAAACCAAATACAATAATGAGCGAGGCACTGCATTCCTGACTGTGTTGCACTTTATTTGAGCCCCTGGGGATGAATAAACTATCTCAGCCTCCACAGACTTCATGCATACACATTTCAAAGTATACATAACTCATTTATTACAGCATCCATCCTGATTTATCCACATAAAATTGCCTTATTTGCCGTTGTTAGCAATACTCAGCAAAAAGCCTTGGCTAAAATTAGCATTGGGCTAAGTCAGGGCTTTTTCTTTCTTTGAAGTTGAAAGCTATGCGTCCTTGCTGATAAAGACATAGAGAGAAAGTGGTACGTAAAAGGTCAATACCGTCAGATACATCTTACTCAGCTATTACCTTACTCTTACCATTCACAGACCTACTGGAATGAGTTGGATTGCAGAATTAGTTGGATTGGAATAAGAGAGACATCTCTTTAGATTACAATCTGCCTGTGTAGCAGTTGGTTAAACCTGTGAAATATGAGAACAAATGTATTAATGGATCTCCTTTACTGAAGTACGTCGATTTTAATAAAGCTTTCATCAAATCCCATCTGCTTTTGTTTACATGCCTCTGAATGAGTCAACTGTAAAAAGTATTTAACCAATAGAACCTTTTCCCTGTCAAAGGTGAATTAACTACTCATTAAAGACCTGGGCTCCTCATATGTGCCTATATTAACCGCATAATCTTCTCAGTTCGGATCATCAATTCAAATCTGAAACAAGACTACATTTGTGAAAGCAGATTTAACCGTCCTGAGGTATTCAGACACTGTGAATGTTTTAACAGGTAAAAGTAACACTAGGACATCTGACCACCTAAGGTTGTGACAAGACAAGAGTGACTGAATCAGGCCAATGAAGTTAGGCAACAGGGCAGGGAGGTTGTTGGCTTGACAGGTAATGGATGTGACATCCATCAAGGGAGCACAGGTGCATGCAGGTCCAAGTAGACCTCACCAGTCACCAGTACAGTAGCCTCCCAGCACATGCCCCTGGAGCTGCTCAGGCGATCAGAGTAGGGTTAGAATGAACACGCAACACAGCCAATGAGCTTACTCAACACTTCCTTATATCTATGAGCATCAACATCACCATGTCCTCATTTCCACTGGAGCGCCAAGGGGCCCCTTCCATGGTTAAGTCCATAACTAGACTTCTGAAGTGGTTTTGTTATCTGATGGGGTAGTTAACTCACTGTTACCTCCCTGTGTGATCTTTGCTTCCCTCTTTCTCAAAACTACAGAAAGGAATGTGCCTCTCTCAAATCAATGATCACACTGAGCATAGTTGATGCATTGCTGCAGAAACTTGGGTGGATTGTTCAACTATGCCTCCACGACTTTTTCTGAGCAGGGAGGGAAATCAAACAGTGAAATCAGCCTGGCTGGTCGAGCGTTACACAAAGCAGTAACGGTAGCATAGAATAAACGGCTCACTTCACATGAAGCAGCCAAAAGGAACAGATTGCTTCTGCTCTGCATGGTCACAGATGAGAAGGGCCTGAAAGGGGGCTTTGTTTTCCCCGGGGGGAGCAGGAGTCGCCTGGCTTGGCTGCATTGGCCTGGGCTGCATGTGGTCGGTCAGACTAGGACTGGGACTCTGACTGGGTGGTGTGGGAGGGAGGATGTGATTTTTGCTGCAGGCCCTTTACCCCATCTTTCCACCCTCCTTTTAGCCAAGTGCCTGAAGGCTTAGAGAACTATAATGTCATGTAGTATTGCAGACGGGAGCCTCACAGGTCTATCTCAACACAGTGAGCTCTGAGCCCTGGGATTTAGGAAAATCTAAACTGATAATTTCACCACTTTCAAAATCGTAGTAATGTGTTCTAAGACACATTGTTCCTCTTTTAATATTGTTTTGTTCTTATTATCAGTTTAAAATGACGTGGTTGCTCCATGTCATTTCCTGGGTCTTCTGGTACTGTACCCACTACACCAGCAAGCAGGGACTTGTCCTGTCACCAACCACTCTGGAGAATCATCAGGAAACAATTAGCCTTACAGTGCTATAAACAGAAAGTCATTACCTTGAGGTCTTGGGGGGAAGGGGGTTCTTTATTATTTTAATCCAGTAAAAAATGTCCAACATTCAGATACAATATCTGAGGTTTAGGCACAAGACCACTTTAAAAACATTGTTTTCCCCACATACAGTATGTGAAGCTGAGAATGGTGCAGTGGGATAGGACAGTGGATTTTGTGGAAGCCATCGATCAACTGAGACACAAGGACAAGGAGATAGAGTTGGTCCCAGAAGGAAGCCTGTGTCTCAACACCATCATATTCTTCTGCACCTACTGCCACCAAGGACGAGATGGATGAGCGGTTATAAAGTCCAAACCTTACAGCAGCTCATAGGGCACTGCTGCACTAAACAGCCCCACTCAGCAAAGCCAATCTACAGCTGAGAAATCAGTCTGACTGAAACTACAGCATGCAGGAGAAAAAATGGCTTCTGGATGATTTACATTCTACACCACCATATCATCTCTAAATGAGAAGGATAAGGAGAGAAAATGGCTTCTGGATGATTTACATTCTACACCACCATATCATCTATAAATGAGAAGGATAAGGAGAGAAAATGGCTTCTGGATGATTTACTAAATGAGAAGGATTCTACACCACCATATCATCTCTAAATGAGAAGGATAAGGAGAGAAAATGGCTTCTGGATGATTTACATTCTACACCACCATATCATCTCTAAATGAGAAGGATAAGGAGAGAAAATGGCTTCTGGATGATTTACATTCTACACCACCATATCATCTCTAAATGAGAAGGATAAGGAGAGAAAATGGCTTCTGGATGATTTACATTCTACACCACCATATCATCTATAAATGAGAAGGATAAGGAGAGAAAATGGCTTCTGGATGATTTACATTCTACACCACCATATCATCTCTAAATGAGAAGGATAAGGAGAGAAAATGGCTTCTGGATGATTTACATTCTACACCACCATATCATCTCTAAATGAGAAGGATAAGGAGAGAAAATGGCTTCTGGATGATTTGATTATCATCTCTAAATGAGAAGGATAAGGAGAGAAAATGGCTTCTGGATGATTTACATTCTACACCACCATATCATCTCTAAATGAGAAGGATAAGGAGAGAAAATGGCTTCTGGATGATTTACATTCTACACCACCATATCAAAGAAAATGGCTTCTGGATGATTTACATTCTACACCACCATATCATCTCTAAATGAGAAGGATAAGGAGAGAAAATGAACAATTACAGGGGTGAGTGACACTGTTAGACAACCTTTCCCTGATGCACATGACACAATACCAGCCCTGTTGGACAATGGAAGCAACATTCAGTTCATCATGATGTGGGTTTTCTCTTTCATACTCCACTTTCCATAATGTGCCCATGAACAAAAGGTACACAGGATAACTACATCCTTTTTCAGATGGAAATTGGGAGGTAATGCTGACAGACAAATCAATGAAAGTTCTCTCTCTATGTGCTCTTTGCTCAGCCGTTCAGGTCTACCCATCAAGAAAAAGTTCCACGGCACCCTGAGAAATGGAGTGGCAGAGTTACACAGGGAGAGTTAGAGAGGAGAGTGAAGCCCTTTGCATTTAATTGAATTGAGTGAGCTGAGGTGCATGAGTTCAAGACAGCCTCCCTTCACCACATGAACTTTGTCAATTTCATATTTTTTATGTCATACCTTTCACCGCTGCATGCAGCTGTGTGTGCTGACATAGCCAGATTTATTTTAAGGTTCTGCACAGACAACAGTTTCAAGACTTCAGGAAAAAAAGGGGGGTTGGGACAGGACAGAGGCAGCCTCCAGGGTCTGTCTGTCTGGCCTCTCACCGTCTCTAATAGAACAGTTAGGGTTCACATTCACATCTGTGCTCAGCTCGGGGCTGCTCAGAAAATAGCTTTTAACGTCCTACAACCTGACCTCTCAGCACTAAGTGCTCTTCTATGCAGTCCAGTAGGTTCCCCTATCTCTGGTTGTCATGGATGGTCACTTAAATGACACCTCAACTAGGGAGAGTGAGGGGTTCAGTCAAGCAGCAAGGTCACTCTGTCCATTACCAGAAGGTTAGGGTTAGACTAAGCTGCTCATATCATCCCCCTCTACCTGAATGCCTTCAAAATAAAGTTTGTTTAGCTTTACCCCTTACGGAAAAAAACACATGAATTTCAAGTAAACACGTGATCTTATGTCAAAGTTAATGTGATAACATATGACAACATGTAAAGCAACATGAAATAACATGAAACTACACATGTGAAAACATGATCACATGTAAAGAGTTCCAAAAACACTCTTTCATATGATTTCTGTAACGGACCATAAGGAATGAATGAAGTGCATGAAAGAGGGCCTTGGAGCGCAGTCTTTTCCAACCCACAGAAAGAAGACTGCTGGTAAATCTGGTTTAATCCAGCCAAATGAGGCTCTTGCTTCCATTTAACTTTCCTGTTACATCCTAATTGACAAATACTTCTAATCAAATCTTAATCCCTGCTCGGGGCTGGAAGGAGACGCTCAAACATGATATGAGTCATTTGCGGGGGACAATTTATCAACAGGCAATATCACACATCACCCTTCAGTAAATGTCAGGACTCAGGAGGTATTTGAGATTGAAGAATCCTCTAAACTTCATAGCCAATCTGGTAGTATAATAGAACAGCATAGAACAGAAAGGGAACCCCAGCAACCAAACCACCAACATTGATCCCAAAACACTGATCCCATTAGTAGCGTGCATTGCAATCAGCCTTTGAAATGATCGCAGCTCCTTTCAGACTTCCTGTGATCACGTCACCCATCTGGCCCTCTGGGACCCACCAGCGCTGCTCTGCTCTTCCAGGCCCAGCCAACGTCAGCAGACAGACAGAGGCCCCACTGGAGCACTACCGCCTGGATTAGCAGGATGTGCTAGCAGAGCGATGGGCTCCTCGGGCAGTAATTACTGTAGGAGAGAGTGATTGATTTAATCAACAGGCTGCATTGCTCACACTGGAGTGTATGCCACTTGCCATTCCTCAGTGTTTATTGGCACTCGGACCTGTAAATACAGGAAGATGGTTGCTGAGATGAGAACATTTGTGGGCCATTTCCAACTTAGTCTAGTACTAGTACTATTTTTCAGAAACTGTTTCCAACAGGAGTCTGATGATTGTTCTCACTTTTATTTTATTTTTTTTCACCTTTATTTAACCTTTATTTAAGTCAGTTAAGAACAATTCTTATTTTCAATGATGGCCTAGGAACAGTGCGTTAACTGCCTGTTCAGGGGCAGAACGACAGATATGTACCTTGTCAGCTCAGGGATTTAAACTTGCAACCTTTCAGTTACTTGGCCAATGCTCTAACCACTAGGCTACCCTGCCGCCCACTTGATCTAAAGACTTGCTATTATAAATTACCAGAAATGATTTACAGGTTGAGAATCATATTTATTTATTGTAATAATGTAGTAATGTTATCCAATGTTTTCATTGTTGTTGATCACCTGTCAAAGAAAGAAAAATGCCTATTATGAGTTTGAGTTTGGAGCGTTGGGATTATTGATTTGGCACCGAAACCTTTTGTTGTGCATCTCCAGTTAATATAACTCTTTCTGTGCATGCATTCAGTGATCACAAGTTACATGTATAATGTGAGCATGTTTAGCAATTAAAACATGAAAGTAGCTTGGAAGAAATGTAAACGATTACCTGATATTTCCTCATTGATGGAAGACAATTCGGTCCATTTGAGTGAGTATGGTAATTTTGCCTTGTTAATGTTAATTGATTATGGTGTCATATATTCTTCTCATTGGTCAGATGCATGATTGTAGTCCTATTTAAGCACCTGTAATTTTCTTGATTAGAGAGAGAGAGACAAGACAAGACAAGACAGCTAGGTAGGTACTGTAGGTAGGTAGGTAACTAACAGTTTGGCATGCTGCCGGGTATACAGGATGATTGAAGCCTGGGTTCTCTTTTGTTAGAGTTCTCTTTGATTCCGATAAATTTATTATGCCTAACTTTTTGTTCATCGTCCTGTTTATTTGATTTAGAAAATAATTGTACAATTCGCCGGCTATTTAAACTCACTTTATAAAATAAATAGCCTCACATTAGCAAGAAAAAGCTTCCTCATCTTCCTCATATGCCTCCTCACTGTTAAAATCCAACCCCATGATCAACCTCACAGGAGTGTAATCTCAGTTAACCCAGAACTAAAATCTTGTGCAATTTGGTCAGATGCTTGATTAGGTACTGGGGGAGGTGTGTTATAAATGTAGATTTCCAGTTAGCGAAGTCTTCACCCTCGCAGCCTGGAAACTCTCAGGCAAAGCCCCCACCCACCTTCTGATAATTTCAGCTGTGTTTATCACACAGAGGCTTGAAATCCCAGCTCCCAGTTTAATCACCGCCTTTGCCCAATCCTTATTAGTCCAAATAACCAGTGACGAAAATCCAAGCACCAGAATAATGCTGCTCATTATCTCATAAATCCCATAGCATGATGACAGATTACGGTACCATAATGTCCGTGAGAGATTATCAGGAGTGTGACACCGCTCCCGAGTGGTGCAGCACTGCATCTCAGTGCTAGAGGCGTCACTACAGACCCTGGTTCGATTCCAGGCTGTATCACAACCGGCAGTGATTGGGAGTCCCATAGGGCGGTGCACAATTGGCATAGCGTCGTCTGGGTTAGAGTTTGACCGGGGTAAGTCGTCATTGTAAATAACAATTTGCTAGAAGGGGAAAAAAGTAAGGAACTTGTATGTCGGCCCTGTATTAAAGAACATAAATGGTTAAAGAAAAGTGTGATAAATAAAAACATATACCAATTTCATTTAAGGACCAAAAAATTGACAGCTGTGCCATATAAATTACAAAATAGTTGGGAAGAGATTTTCGATGAATTATGAATTTTATACGCAAAACAACGCCGGATGCAAAACTTCAGATTTTTCAATTTAAATTACTTTACAAAATTCTTGCAACTACTAGAATGTTATATATATGGGGGATACAATCTTCCCAGCTCTGCAGATTCTGCTGTGAGGGGGCATAGTCATTAGATCATTTATTTTGGTATTGTCCATATGTTGCTCGTTTTTGGTCACAGGTCCAGGAATGGCTGAAGAACTGCAACATTCGCCTAGAACTAACGCTGCAGATAGCAATACTGGGTTATTTGAAAAGCCATAGTCAATCAATCAATAATATAATCATTATTTTAAGAAAAATGTTTATTTTTAATTTACAATCTGTAAAAGCTATGAGAATAGAAAGGTTCAATTCGTTTGTGAAGCCATTAGCTATTATGTACAGTGGGGCAAAAAAGTATTTAGTCAGCCACCAATTGTGCAAGTTCTCCCACTTAAAAAGATGAGAGAGGCCTGTAATTTTCATCATAGGTAAATAAATTCATTAAAAATCCTACAATGTGATTTTCTGGATTTTTTTTCTAATTTTGTCTGTCATAGTTGAAGTGTACCTATGATGAAAATTACAGGCCGACTCCCTGTTAAAATAAAGGTTAAATAAATAATTCAAAAGTCTATCATATTGTATCTCAATGCTGAGGATGACTCACACAAGTAGGGCAATGTGGGTGAACTCCCTGCTATAGCAGAGAACCTTTTAATGATGAGACTGTTACTAAATTCTGAGCATGGCTAATTCAATGTTATGGTAATAGTTCTGGTGAGAGGTGCAACCAGAGGTGTCAATGGTGTTGCCCTTAAAACTGAGCTGAGAGAGTTTACCGGTAGGCATGTATTACCCAGCCCAGCTGAGGAGGGATGATGGAATGAAGTGTTACCATGGAGACGAGGTGGCACAGCATCACAGAAATCCAAGGACGGGGAAATGTCATCTTCCCGGGCTGCGTTTAGGGAGACACCAGACAAATGGAAATGATCCCGGAGAGTAATGTTCATTAACCTATTCTGTTGGGTGCTAATTTCAATGTGACCTTGAGCTTCTTTTGTGTGGTCCAAGTAGATGTGATTATGTTCTGATGTTGTTAACAAAATGAGAACATTTCCATATACCATTCAATACTGTAAATAATTGTTACATCTGGTTCAACACCCTGTAAACAATTAGCCTATGCTTTGAATAGATTGAACATCGTGGTGACACAGTACTGTATGTCACAAGCAACATGCCAAAACTAGAAAGATGTGTTCACAGTGGACTCTATGCTATTGCTGAATTACTGTATGCATAATCCTTGATTGAGAGTGAATAATCAGAGTGAAATAAACCTACATAGACGACCAACAGCATGATAGACTGTGTTTTGGGAGAGAGCAAAGTAAAGCAGAGAGTAAGAGAATGCAGAGAAAACCTGGATTCAAACTGCAAAAGTGATGTGATCCCTTGTGCTGTCCTGTCCAGAACCGTCCCTCACATAGGAACTGACATTTTCTTACCTGTCATAGCTAATTACTTGGTTGGTTGGACCAGACTGACCGAACGGCCAATAGACACTGCACCTAGCTTTGACCAGTTTTAAAACTCATATTTCATCTGCCTGACATGCCTTAATGTGATACATATTTCATGCTGTCTAACTTTTAGTTCTGTTTCCTCAAATGACCTTCTGGACTATTTTCAAGCATCTGTCCATCCTCTCTGATGTTGATATCCTGACAGATTTGTGACAGAGCCTGAGAGTATTGCAGTTTAAGTTTGGCATGTGGCCTACTGTGTGAGTTTCCATGATTCAGACCCGCCACACGCTCTCTGATCAACAGTTTGACCTTTGCACAGGAAGTACCTCTTTGATGAATGACCTTGATGCTCTAGTATCAAAGTGGACAGAGAGCACAAATGTACAGAGCATTTTAGAAATAGCCTTCACCATCCCATTCTGAGATCTTCCCAGTCCTGTAGAACCACCATTTCCCATAGGGATGTCACTCAGCCATCTGGTTAGCACAGAAATAGTGTATTATTACACTGACACACTGAATATTTGATTGAATATTGTCTATTAGACGCTGTACTTGTCTTGTTAGTTTTACTTTATTCTATCATATTTCTCCGAGACAGTGAATACAGTTATGAGAGGCCTTCAGAGGTGTTTTGTTTATATTTGTTTGACATGAATAGTGCATCAATGTCAGTCAGAATGAAAAACAACACCACGACTACAGTAGCAGTCACAACTACACATAGAGGAAAAGTAGAGCAGAGCAATCTGCCAAGCGCTGTCCTGGGGGAAGAATACAATGTTCTGCATGGATATCATCAATGAAAAAAAACAATCTACCCCACTATGAATGGGACCGAAGAAACATGCTGATGACAAACACAACGTGTAGTCTGGAGAGAGAGCTCATATTTTTGGAGGTTGTGCTGCATAGAATGCTGACAGAGTGTCAGTGCTTCGGGAGAAAAGGTTCTCTCTTCTCTGTAAGTGGCATGCTAAAGTATCAAAAGCAGTACAGATTGTTGTTATCATGTACTAGTAAACAGGAGTCCTTTATCTACCACCCTAACAAAGGGAGCATCCTTTTCCTGCACAAATGGTCTTCTTCGACACAGACATAAACAACTCATGCATGGGAGGGCTAGCAGCATTCTGGTAATGCTCTGAAATGTCACCACACCACGGAAGACAGACTGATTGAAATATCAACAAAGGCGTGAAGCGCTTCTGTTGATGCACAGAGACGACTGATCTAAGAGAAATCTGTCTATTATTGTGTTATTGGGGCCAAACACACCAAGATATGACATGAACACCGGTTTTTAGTTTGACCAGAGCTGTATTAGTAATAGAACAATGGTGAACCACACCAGCTTGATCAGATCAACTTCTGAACGAACATTGAACAACGATCAATGAGTTAATAAGTCAATGCTGCCCAATTCCCCCTGACAGCTCCACAGGAAATATCGTATTTGGCCCCTACCCTGACACTAGACAGATATGAGCCAGTGGTCATGTTCTATTGGAACTTCTATGAAAGTTAATCAGCTGGGCCATGTAGCTGACGATTACCTTTATCTGCAGGCTAGACCGTTCTCTTTAATGATGGCTTTTAAAATGCAGTACATCTGAGTTTTCTGCCTCACTACAGAAAACACATGGGCTAAATTGATTGAATGTGCGAAGTGATAGAGAAAGGACACCATATAATAAACCTGTCTGTACCAGACACCACCAAGAAGTTACCCAGGGTGAAGCAATGAGTAGAACAGCTGGCAGTTGGCAATACAAAGCCTCTACCATTCATCTTTGCAAGCAGAAAACTAATACATAAATTAGTGCAAACTGACTCTCCACAGACATGTAGTTTTGTCTCTGGACCTGTGGCTGTGCCATGGCCGTGGGAGCCATGGTAATACATTGAAAAAGGTGATTGTGGATGGTCTGACTGTGAGGTATTATCTGGCCTAGTGGCTTCTGGAGTCAGGAGAATCCAGAGAGGTCCCGACAGTCGAGACATAATTACTGCAATGCAGGCACAACACTGGCTGGCCACAACTCAAACACTCACATTCTGCCTACTCTCCATTTCAGACTGCTTTGATACAAGTCAGGGATCAGAAGTTAAGTCAATGAAAGGTTGAGGACTCAGAGGCAATATGTTGATTTTGACAACGTATACTATCCCTAACCTTAACTCTAAGAAAGTACATTGTTGCATTGCCTAAGCACATATATAATTCATAATATTTAAATGCATCTATTATTCAAGGAACTAGCCTGCAACTTTGAGAGACAGGAAAATTGCAATTGTGTAATAAGTTGTCTGGTACGTACATTATATTAGTGTGCCCCCTATAACATTGATATACTGTTCCTTCATAATTTCCACCCTTGGGACTATGGCGACATTCAATCCACCAGTGTTTATGTTTCCTTTGATGCTGTGTTGCCTATTGGGCTAAGTCTCTATACACAAGCCCTTAACTTGGGGATTTGTTTATTGAGTATTCCAGACCCTACATAAATGGAAAGAAATTACCAGAAGCATTAGATAACAAAGCTAATTGAGAGGTCAAAAACCACATGGCTTACAGTATGCTGTCATCAATAAGGCTACACCCAAAGTAGTCAATAACTTATCGCTTGTCTTTCCCTACTAAGCACTGACTTTGCTGATAAATACTTTATTGCGGGAACATGTACTTGATATTAGAGGTCGACCGATTAAATTACAGGCCTCTCTCATCTTTTTAAGTGGGAGAACTTGCACAATTGGTGGCTGACTAAATACTTTTTTGCCCCACTGTATATATATATATATATTAAATCCCTTTATTTAACTAGGCAAGTCAGTTAAGAACACATTCTTATTTTCAATGACGGCCTAGGAATGGTGGGTTAACTGCCTCGTTCAGGGGCAGAATGACAGATTTTTCACCTTGTCAGCTCGCGGGATCCAATCTTGCAACCTTACAGTTAACTAGCCAAATGCAATAACGAACTGCCTCTCTCTTGTTGCACTCCACAAGGAGACTGCCTGTTACGGGAATGCAGTAAGCCAAGGTAAGTTGCTAGCTAGCATTAATCTTATATCTTATAAAAAACAATCAATCTTAATCACTGGTTAACTACACATGGTTGATGATATTACTAGATATTATCTAGCGTGTCCTGCGTTGCATATAATGTGACTGAGCATACAAGCATACAAGTATCTAAGTATCTGACTGAGCGGTGGTAGGCAGAAGCAGGCGCGTAAACATTCATTCAAACAGGACTTTCGTGCGTTTTGCCAGCAGCTCTTCGTTGTGCGTCAAGCATTGCGCTGTTTATGACTTCAAGCCTATCAACTCCCAAGACGAGGTTGGTGTAACCGAAGTGAAATGGCTAGCTAGTTCGCACGCGATAATAGCGTTTCAAACGTCACTCGCTCTAAGCCTTCTAGTAGTTGTTCCCCTTGCTCTGCATGGGTAACGCTGCTTTGATGGTGGCTGTTGTCGTTGTGTTGCTGGTTCGAGCCCAGGGAGGAGCGAGGAGAGGGATGGAAACTATACTGTTACACTGGCAATACTAAAGTGCCTATAAGAACATGCAAAGAACAGTCAAAGGTTAATGAAATACAAATGGTATAGAGGGAAATAGTCCTATAATTCCTATAATAACTACAACCTAAAACTTCTTACCTGGGAATATTGAAGACTCGTGTTAAAAGGAACCACCAGCTTTCTGATGTTCTGAGCAAGGAACTGAAACGTTAGCTTTCTTACATAGCACATATTGCACTTTTACTTTCTTCTCCAACACTTTGTTTTTGCATTATTTAAACCAAATTGAACATGTTTCATTATTAACTTGAGGCTAAATTGATTTTATTGATGTATTATATTAAGTTAAAATAAGTGTTCATTCAGTATTGTTGCAATTGTCATTATTAATCTGCCGATTAATCGGCATCTGCTTTTTTTGGTCCTCCAATAATAAGTATCGGTATTGGCGCTGAAAAATCATCGACCTCTACTAGAAGCCCAAAGTGGGTGGCCAGCAGAGATAGATTGGATGGGCTGAGGGAAGCTGAGGGTTGGGATGTGGAATTGGAGACAAGTGGGAGTGGAGTTGCTGTGCGGGAGATAGAATAATGGTCAAAGATAAAAGTCAAAAATAAAAAGTAATTCAGTATTGTTGTAATTGTCATTATTACAACTACATTTTTTTTTTTAAATACCGATGAATCGGTATTGGCTTTTTTGGTCCTCCAATAATCGGTATCGGTATTGGTGTTGAAAAATCATAATCGGTCGGCCTCTACTTGATACGATTGGAATTGTTGTTGTTGTCTCACCTATCTATCTTAAAAGAAAGATGAATTCACTAATTGTAAGTCACTCTGGATAAGGGCATCTGTTAAATGGCTAAAATGTAAAACTGAAATCTAAATGATTATCACTGTAATATGTCTTGAATTTCCTCTTCTTGGGGAAATTTCCAGTAAAAAAAACAACAACTCATCCTCTGTCACAGACATCATAGATCACACATCACTGGAGCACGAGTCAGAGGCTGGTCCCACCTGAGATGGAGGGAGGGGGTGAAAGGCCACATCCTGAAGGGCACTCCTGGGGGCTTTCCACAAATCTGTGCCACCACTCCTCTGTTCGCCACTCTCATTAATAATGGAGGACAGTTAATGCCTGCAGTATGAGAGGCTTCTCGGGAGAGCCACTGGAGGAAGGGAGAAGGAGAAGAGGACAGTGGTCAAGGAGAGAAGTGCAACCATTGAGGTTGTCACTGATATACAACTTGCATTGAATGCAAGCCACTTCAGTTGACTTGAAAGGTTTTGAATGTGAGGTACTTTCTCAAAGTAGGCATGTGTATTCCGATGGAATAAGCTAAATGAGTTGTTCATGGAAACCAGTGTGAGCATCAAGAACCAAGTCATCCCTGAAACATCCCTGCACTGTATTGACAACCAGAGAAGAGTCATACCTCACGATGTTACACAATGGTACAATACCTCAGATTGATATCCATCGACCTAACAACGAGGTGAACAGGCGGTGTACCAAATATAAAACTCAGTCTCAAAGCCTTTCGTCAATAAAGTCAAAGTTACAACATAGAAAGTGCAAATACCCTGAAAACGAGTGGAATGCCAGATTCCTGAAGACCACGAGTCAGAGACTGGGCCTGGTGTCTGTGAGTCATCACCCCCACCCCCCCTGCCCTTCCACCACACTACCACTCCAGGCTGAGCTTCCTCCCTGAGGCTAGGGTTTGAACCAGGCAGCCACTCTTCTTTCATCCCTCCATCGCCTCAGTACACCTGACAGAAGACGCCGGCGCAGGGAGCCCTGCCTCAGTAAACTGACTCACACTAACGTGGTTTAAAATAACACAGTGGATCAGCCTTCAGAAACAGAATTGTTTCTCTGCAAACCTCTCTCTTGTGGGAGCGGAGAACTGAGGGCCCAGTGGGAGAGCTAATATCCACGTTTTAGAGCCAATATGGGTGCAGAGGAATGGAAACAGCAGATATGACTAAAATAGAGGAAAGAGGAGACAACCAGGGGATAAGGCAGTGAGTGAGAGGACGTGAATTCAGACAGAGGCAGCTTCTGTGGAAAGTTAGATTAACAGGGATGAAGAGGCATCACAAAAGGGTGAGAGGGACACACAGATCAGACAATGTATAAATTACAATTCATGATCTAGGCATTGCGCGTGAGGCAACAGGCCGATGATGGATGAGGCAAGGCTGGTCGTCTAGAGAGAGTTTAATCTCTATACCTGTACTGTGGGGATCCGCTCAGGCTAAATATAGCTCCACTCCACCACAGGCTAGACCGCAGCATGGCATTAGCATCCATCCACACTGCCTGGCATGCTCAGGAATTGTTGATCCTTGTCTTGATAGGACTAATCTACTTGAATTGAATTACAATTAGGGAAGCGTAAGCGGCTCTCTGGATCATTGTCGTAAATGGTATCGGAAAACAATCTCCATTCAAATTTTTGTTAGTGTGTGCGAGTGGAACTACATGGAAAAAACAGATCATCATATTTGAAACACTTTTTCAAATTGAATGGCCTTTTCCAAACTGGGATGACTGTAGACCCAGCAGCAGGGCCAGAGGCAAACAATCACTCCTTTCCTCCAAATGTTTGGAGTGCAGCAGGGAGGGTAGCTGTGCAAACAGTCTTTTATTTCCCCCAGCTGTCTGCAGCCCTAGGGAGCTCTATTCAATGAGAGGAGAGCTCCTGTTGAACCAATACCCCAGACTCCCTTTCTCCTGGCATATGAGCACTAACATGACGTTCATAGAATCATATCAAATTGGGTGTCAAATGAAAGCTAAGGGTCTATATTTTGGGGGAATTAAGGCATAAATACATTTTTCAACCATTTTCCATTTTAAAAAATGTGGCATAAGTAAAGGCTTTGATTTCTGGATAAACAGATGGAAAAGGTCCCATAAATACATCAAAATACAATGATGTTGACGTAAAGACCCCTAATATCAACACTTATATTTCATTTTAGAGAAATAGTTTACCTTCTGTAAGAAATAAACATTGCCTTGTAAAACCCACATATCTTTGAGATATGCAAGTGGAGTATGCAAGTGGAAGGGGGGACAGTAGCAGGTGACCCAACTGTGGCTTGTGAATATTATGATTTACCATCGTAGCCAATTCAATTGAAGTAATTCCGTTACAGATTTTTTTTTTTAAATGTACAAATCACACTTCACATTGTCATTTGACTGTCAAAAGTGCAATTGATTTGTCTACTAACAATGCATTTAATTTCATTTGAATCAATATTTAGCTGTTAAATGAAACCACCTGTTTTGTTTTGGCAGAGGGTTGAGGGGTAGCGCAGCTGGGTCCTTTTGTACTCATCAGATGCTCTGTGCAGTCAGAACAGTCAACCCCAAGAGACACACATTTCCCTGTTACACGGTTAACCCTTTTCACTACACATCTGCTCACGTCTGGGTTCAGGTCTGGGACATCGTGGCCAAAAATACAGCATTCTGTATATCTAACAAATAAGAATTACTACTCATCAGTTTACCATCACTCAATCAGCCATTGTTTCTGTTAAGACCATATCACTAGTTCAGGTCTAAGCATGTGTTCATTTTCTACTGTGATAGTATGGTGTGTACATTCATGAATTACATAATGCTAAAACATTAGAAGAACCAGTGTTGCAGATTAAATTAGCTGACAAAGATGCAAAGTGTGCATTTTGCTTTGTGATTGAGTCCTCTCTGCTCCCACTCTGCTATTATAGCCAGTGGGGCATGCAGTGCAGGCAGAGGGCACTCTCTCTCCCAGTCCCTCCTGCTGCTGCCTCTGAGGACAAAGGCTGAAGGCGGAGACAGAGGGTGGAGGCCAGGGGGGAGGCAGGTGGAGAGGGAACAGGGGGGAGCAGTGTGAGTGTGTCAGCCTCTCTTAAAACAAAGACAACAGGCCTCCATTGGCTGGTTGTTTCTATCTCAGACATTCCAGACACACATAACCCAATTAGGGCTCCCGAGTGGCGCAGTGGAAGAGGCGTCACCACAGACCCTGGTTCGATCCCGGGTTGTATCACAACCGACTATGATCTGGAGTCCCATAAGGTGGCCCAGCGTCATCCGGGTTAGGGGAGGGCTTGGCCGGGGTAGGCCGTCATTGTAAAATAAGAATTTGTTCTTAACTGACTTGACCCGTTAAATAAAAGTTTAAGAAAAATAAATAAAAAATATATATATATATATATATATATATATATATATATATATATATATATAATCAATGGCAACAGGGAGAGAGAGAGGAACATCATGTATCACCTGGCCTGGTCTCTGGCAGCCGGTAGTGGCACCCTGACGGGCTGGTGGGGGTGTGGGGTGTATGTGTGGGTTGGTGAGTAAGATGGAATAAATAAATACTATTAGCCCATCCAGGCTCATGGCTGGCACGCATGCACACACACAAAAGCACAGACCCACACAAAGCAACTGGAGTCCATTCATCAATCCACCCAGTGGAAAACAAATTACACTCTGGTGGAAAACTGCCAGATGGGATTAGAGAATTAGACATATATGAATTAATCATTCAATGGGAGATTTCTAACTTTGAAAACAATAACAAACTCGCCTTTGTGCTGTGCAGAAACAAGACACACATCTCTTAGAACTCTCTCACTCTGCCTTTTTCAGTTTTCATAAAAGGATTTGTTCAACTGTGAGCAGTGGCACACCTGAGAGAAAGAGAACTTTGTCACTGAATTTCAACTCCAAGATGAAAGACAGTGAGAGGGAGAGAGATATCCACAGAGAGCGAACAGACACGATACCTTACCGCAGCTCAAGTAGCCCTCTTTACAGGCTGGCTCCTAGCAACATTTGCACAATCATGACAGGGTCTTATTTCTCTCTGAGAGCTAGACACTCATTTCGAGAAGTGCAGAGGACCTTCCTCAGTGCCTATTCTCAGTAGACTGCTAGAGATCCAAAACCTATTCCACAGTAGTAGTAAACACAAGCCTGGAAAGCACATCCTGCTACTGTAGTCTGAGTGTTCCAGTGGAGAAAACATTTTCTTCTCCACCATATCAATCAGGCAAAGCACAGAACACCAACAACAAAGCTTGAAGTAGCAATCAAATAAAATACTTCTCCCTTGCTACTTCCATTAGCTATGATTTTCAAGAGAAGCATATGAAATGTTGTCTATTTCAAACTTCAGAATCGGTTAACCTTTCATATATTTTCAGTTATGAAAATGAGGAGGTAGAATGTGCTGTAACCAAATCCAGGGTACAAGTTCTGTCTCCATTCTGTGTGACAGAAGAAAATGTGAGGATAATTTCGATTCATGTCACATCTCTGTGAACATGCTGGATCCTATCAGGTCCTGTCTGCTTCTCACAGACAGAGCCATTCACCACGAGTCACAGACTTCTGTCAGCTGGACAGAGTTACAGCATGGACACAGGGCCTGGTGAGGGATGACAACGTGAATTAAGTTGCCCTGTTGAATGAACCTGTTGAATGAAATTCAATGGAGCTTCAAACCAGTCCATTTGAAACGTGTTCAGTCTACCAGTCATGACCATGGCTAGAGTAGCCCCCAGGGAGAGCCGTGGCTATGCAGTGCTCCCAGTCTAGGGATGAGATCAATGGCCTCTGCTCCTAGGGAGAGGAGGAAGGGGAGATGGGGTTAGAAATAGATAGAGAGAAATAGCCTATAAGAGGGAGAAGGCCATGTCTGTTAAAGACCACATAATTTGTTACAATGCAATAAATGTGTTCTTTGTGCATTTGTGTCTGCATGTGTGCAGAAATGTGTGTGCATGCGGGGGGAGATGGGAGGGGCTTGGCAGCTTGTAAGGGAGAGGTGTGAGAGGATGTGATAGAGACAGAAAGACACTATCCTCTGTCATATTGTGTTATTAACCATCAGTAGCAGCGGGGCACGTAGAGAACAGCATGTTGAGTGGCAGAGCTTTCTCTGAACACCAGTGACCATATTCAAGCCAAGAGAGAAAGGTGGGAGGCACATCAATTCTGCTGCAGAGAAGCAACCAAGATTGGCAGAGGACCTAGAGAAATGGAGGATAAGAGAGATAGCAAAAGTGTAGAGGGAGTGGGACCATGGTGGAACAAGAGACATGTTGCAGAGAGATAACCGGCAGAGCAATGGAGAAAAGAGTGAGATAAGAGATGGATGAGGGACAGCGAGTGAGAGGAGAGAGGTGGGAAGAAGAGGGGGCTGGCTAGTGGGGCCTCAGCCATGGCCCTGGCTAGCCTCTGAGACAACAGCGCAGAGAGCTGGTCTCACGTGACAACTTGATGTATGTTAGCAGCCATTCAGCGCTAGGCTAGCATTCAGAGCCACTGCTCTGCTGCTGGCCTGGCTGTCACATCTGTCAAGCGCGGTCTGATTTCCTACCGCACTGCATCTAGCCTGTGAAGTGCCTGCCTACTGATCTGATGCCATTCAGATTAGTCCTTATGCCCCAGCAGTTCCTCTGACCTGGCCAGAGTCATGGCACACGCACACAATTAGTATTTGAACTTCAGAGCAGCGGTGAAATCAGTCCTGCTGATGCTGGAACTGTAATGCACTGTCTGCACTTAACACACAATGGTGAAAATATCAAATATCAAAGAGGAGGGCAGCTGCTACATGGATCTCCGAATACCACCATCCATTTCCATCCCAGCAATATGCACTGAACCAGTTCCTGGGGTAAAATATGTGACCAGTCACATAGTAATCCAGCCCTGCTAGCTGTTTGTCTCTGTGAGTGTAGTGGTACCAGCACATCCCTGGGTTCCCTCATTAGTCGGCAGAGGCACAGGGCTCCAGAGGAGAGAACCAAACAAAGGATGGATTCTCTCATCTCATGCAGTGGAAAGCCCTGAAGCCCAAAGACCAGCCGGAGCAGAGAGGAGAGAAGGAAGAGAGGAGGGGATGAGGGGAGAGGTAGGGCAGGGGTTGGTATGGGCACTGTCATTATGACATCTCTCTCTGGTACAGTCTGCCAACACACATTCACCAGTTCAATCGAGTACAGGCTTAACTTAATGAAAAACAAAGACAGAATGCAATATGACCTTTTATAATAAAAATAGTTTGGGGGAAAGTCTTGTCTCTGAGGGAAGTTTCACCTTGTCAGCTCGGGGGAACCAATCTTGCAACCTTACAGTTAACTAGTCCAATGCAATAACGACCTGTCTCTCTCTCGTTGCACTCCACAAGGAGAGACTGCCTGTTACGCGAATGCAGTAAGTTGCTAGCTAGCATTAATCTTATATCTTAAAAAAACAATCAATCATAATCACTAGTTAACTACACATGTTTGATGATATTACTCGATATTATCTAGCAGGCGCGTAAACATTCATTCAAACAGCACTTTCGTGCGTTTTGCCAGCAGCTCTTCGTTGTGCGTCAAGCATTGAGCTGTTTATGACTTCAAACCAATCAACTCCCGAGATTAGGCTGGTGTAACCAAAGTGAAATGGCTAGCTAGTTAGCGTGCGCTAATAGCGTTTCAAACGTCACTCGCTCTGAGCCTTCTAGTAGTTGTTCCCCTTGCTGTGCATGGGTAACGCTACTTCGATGGTGGCTGTTGTCATTGTGTTGCTGGTTCGAGCCCAGGGAGGAGCGAGGATAGGAACGGAAGCTATACTGTTACACTGGCAATAGTAAAGTGCCTATAAGAACATCCAATAGTCAAAGGTTAATGAAATACGAATGGTATAGAGGGAAATAGTCCAATAATTCCTATAATAACTACAACCTAAAACTTCTTAGCTGGGAATATTGAAGACTCATGTTAAAAGGAACCACCAGCTTTCTCATGTTCTGAGCAAGGAACTGAAACGTTAGCTTTCTTACATAGCACATATTGCACTTTTACTTTCTTCTCCAACACTTGGTTTTTGCATTATTTAAACCAAATTGAACATGTTTCATTATTTACTTGAGACTAAATTGATTTTACTGATGTATTATATTAATGTAAAATAAGTGTTCATTCAGTATTGTTGTAATTGTCATTATTACAAATAAATAAATAAAAATCGTCCGATTAATCGGTATCGGCTTTTTGGGTCCTCCAATAATCGGTATCGGCGTTGAAAAATCATAATCGGTCGACCTCTAATCAAAACTCTCCCCACTGAGGGAAAGGAGTTCCAATGATGGGCCTTAAGGTTATTATTGCTGGTGGTGGCATGTATGGTTGTCTGAAAAACAGCCAGTGAGAGAAGGGTACGTTGACATATACTGTAAATACATGCCAAGATTTTTGCCCATTGGTTGAGAGAGAGGAAGGAGATAATTGCAAGAGTGAGCCCATAGGTTAAACGGCAAGCATTTAGGAATGTGTATTATTGTGCCGTGCTTATAGGCTATAAGGTCAATCGGTGAATGGCATTCCATACATGGCTAATAGGAAAGAGGAGAAGAAACAAGACGCTATTCTGATGATACATTTGTATTCATTCCCACTATGCCTGTAGAATAGGAAATTAAGTGAATTTTGTTATGCTTACTGGATGAAGTTAAACAATCATTTAGACCAGCCTTCCTGATTGAACGTTCGGAAACTACATAACTAAATCCTCTGCCTGGACATACTCAGACAGGGACACTAACAGGTATACAGCACTAACATGCACACACGCAGGATAATATACTGCGTGAATAGACTAAAAAGCCCTGGCACAAAGAATACTTGGCCATTGTTTGAACCATTTGTCGAATCATAAAAATAAATCTAATCCCATTGTAGCTGAAGTGTTGAGTGTAAGATAACATTTAAACTATAATTGTGTTTGAGACCAGAGGTGATTCAAAGCCTGTTTCAGGTCAGCTTTTGAAGCTCAGATCTGGTAAGATACCTTCCTTGAGGCATTCTACAGTAGATGAAGATAATCATCTACATTTGTACAGTATATCTTCGGTGCAGTTCATCAACAGCCCTGATTCTTTACACAGTTTCTCCCCAGGAGTGGAGGCTACTCTGGCCCTCCCATTCCCCTCAGAGGCTTCCAGTGCACCGTGTTAAGTCATTTATGAGGCCACTGGAGCATATAAACATCACCAACAAGCTGTGCAATCTGTTAGCCCTGCCATAGCCACAGGCTATCTATTTTTACACTGCACCTAGGCATATGTGGAGCTCTATATGCCCTCTCCCCTTCTCTCCATAGGTCATCATAGTGGTCATAGTGGTATATGCCAATGCCCTGTATAGAGCAGGGGAGGTTTAGGTTTAGTATTCATAGTCCCCGCTGGAGCATCACCTCAGGCACTTCTCAGTTTTCTCTCTAACACAATACAGCTCAGACAGTACAATAGGAGGGCACGGCAGACAGTTATTGATACACTGACAGACTGCTCGCCTGCTGTCTGTCCAGCCCACACAAACACACACAAAGGACTAGGCAGAGGACGCTCAGCCACCCACCCAAAAGCTCACAAACACTCACCCACACAGTGGTACCAGGCCTGCCTATGAGTGTCAATTGCATCTGTCTTTTATGTGTGTGTGAATTTGGGACAGACTTGCTGAGCAGCTTGTCTACCACACAAAGTACCATAATGAATTCCGGAAATCCAATGCAGGTCTGTAAGAGTTGAATTTTACTACAACACTTCAGTGGAATATCAGAGCTTTGGAACTGTGACGAATCCCATCCAAAGACAGCCGTAAAAAAGACTGCCTCTTAACCCTGGAAGGATGCATCAAAGATTTCATTATGAACCAGACATGAGTGATGATGGCAAGTGGCTTATTTCCTAGATAAAACACATGAAAGGGATCCAGAGAGCTGGGATGATCTTCTCTTAGTATGATGCTGTACTGGCACTCCATGTGATGTAATCATTAAGTGCGGCAGGCACACAGCCTGAAGCTAGCCAATCAGAGCGCTGCTGCGTCGTGACGCTGGTAAACAGTGGCGACGTACTCCAGAGGTAACTCCTCATAAAATATTTAGGCCTAGCACACATTTTAATATTTAATAGGCAGCATAGCAACAGTGTGGCAGGCAGCATGATCTCTAAACACACAGTGTCTGAAGGGCTGGGCGGCTGCTCCATCATCGCAGGCTGACACATGACTATCTTGCAGAGCGCTGCATGCGGCTCCTGAGGACCTGACAGGAGGAGCATGTGAGCATACGGTGAGAGAGAGAGAGAGCAGTCTGTTTCAGCACTGCAGCACAGGTAGTATGGGAGTACACTGTATAACCAGCTACTCAGGCTACATCTCAATGTGCTTCAATGTTAGGCTAGAGAACTCCTGATATCTCTAGGAGTGATGAGTATCATTTTGGTCTTAATCTGTTGTTGTCTAGTATTGTATTTTTCCTAACTAGGGTCATCTACTTTAAGTGCTTACTGTCTTTCCAGTAGCCTACAGTGTGTTAACTGTTGACTACTCATAACTTGCATCTGATTTTTTTACACATCAACCAGGATTAAGGGGCAGGAAAATTTGGGACTGTTGTTGTTTTGGTAATCAGTTGCTGTATTGGAGGTGGAGTGGTTTCTCCTCCCTTAGGCAATCAGCAGTTAGTACGAGGAGGTGTGCTCTTCACCTCTGCTAGGCAATTAGCCATTAGTGTTAGTACTCCCGTTTTCTCGTTGACAAAACAAAGACGGTTCTGGAGGGTTATTCGAGGAAGGAAAGAGAGGAAGACTCCACACCACTCTCTCACTTGAGTATCTTACTGTTGGTAAAATTATAATTAAATGACTGAACAAATCATTTTAAATGGAACTGTAACTAAGTAAAACTTATACTCTGTTTTATTATATCTGATTAACAATATGAGTTCATAAGAAGGGATTGTGAGACACGGACAAGGAGTAATTAAAGTTAATGAACACCATTCCAACTAGGAAGAAACGAATGGGTTGTGGACTGTGTAAACACATAAGGTCCTACAGAACTGGGCTCTGGGGGTTTTTAGATAAGACAGTGAGTGCATTCTTAGGTTTTCTGTTAATTAGTCAGCTCAACTGTCAGCTCAGTGTTGATCGATAATGTTGAGGGGTCAAAAGTTACCTGGGAGTGTGTTAGTAAGTTAGAATGAACTTTTCACCTCACTTTGTCCCGGTCGAGAGGAGGGGATTCTGTTAAAGCAATGAAATTACGTCATGATTTGTATATAAACTGTTGCTCGTGGTGAAGTGGGAGCGCGCTCCGAGAATAAATTCTGTTACCTATTATTAAAAAGACTGGTCTCCGTCTATTTTATGCAAACAAGAATCTTACAAATTCTCAAAATAGATTAAGGGTTTTCAATTAATGAAAGCACATTGGCATAATTAAATTACAGTAACACTTATTATTATTACATATTATCAAATGTTTCTCTCGTGTACCTTTATCAACTATGTGTGTGTTTTCTATACTTGTTTGCTCCTCTCCCTGTAGACTTCACAGATGCTCCCCACCCCTTGGCTGCAACCCTTCTAATTTAGTGAACACTGCACGCACAACGCATTAGGAATTCCTGGTCTCCGGCAGCGTCCCTAGACTTTTTGGGCCCTGACAGAGAAATGGATCACCCCAGAGAACACTGCTGCTTCAGCTGCTCTCTCTTCATCTGACTATGTGCTTTCTCATACTCCAAGAGCATCTGGTCATCGCAGTCGTGGCACAGGGATACTAATACTTTCTCCTAAGTGGATATTTTCCCTTTTCTACCTCACTCACCTGTCCACCTCCTCATTTGAATTCTATGTTGCCACTGTCAATGGTCAACTCAAGCTTAACATTGTCATATATCGCCCACCAGGTGCCCTTAGAGAGTTCCTCAATGATTTTGACTCCTTGAGAAACTAATTTCCTGACAATAGTTTACAAGTATTCATACCTGGTGACTTCAACTTCCTGACGTCTGCCTTCAATTAATTTCTTTCTACCTCTTTCTTTCCCCTCAACTGTTTTGACCCCACCCTTTCCCAGGCCCCTCCCACTCACAAGGCAGGAAATACATTTGACCTCAACTTTACTAGAGTGTCGTCGCAATCTTCCCTCTCTCTCCCACAACTCTCTCTCTTTCTTCTATCCTATCATCTTTTCCTTCTGCTAAATCCTTCTCCCTATTGTCTCCTGATTCTGCCTCCTCGACCCTTCTCTCCTCCCTTTCCACATTCTATGACTCGCACTGTCCCCTCTCCTCCTGCTACGTAGCTGAGTGACTCAACGTGAGCTTCAGAACAGGGCTGTAGGCAGCTGAGTGAAAATGGAGGAAAACTAAACATCCGGAGGATTTATTATCCTTCACTCCCTCCTCTCTTATCTTCTCTTCCTCTGTATCCACTGCCAAAGCCACTTAAAATGTCAAGCTTCTGTCTCCAACCCTAGGAAACTTTGTCACCTTCTCCTCCCTCCTTAATCCTCTGATGTCAAAAACAGCAGCTGGGTCTTTTATGGGGGGGTAATCCATAAGCAATTTTCAGGGATGTGTGGCTTTTAGATAGTTATTGTTGGCCACCCGTGTGAGTAAATGTCATTCCTGTTCATCATATTAAGTTTGTACACTGCAAAAGTCAATTCCCCTTAAATATATTTGCACTTTACATATTTTGATATAACATTTCTAACATTACTATTTAGATATTGTAACAAAGCGGTAACTATCCCAACATTTGAATATGCATAGGCTCTTGAGGAAATCCTACACTTTTGTAAAGCTACAAAAGTGTCAAAAGTGTCAGTGTTCTGCACATTTTAAGACATGGCATTTAGGGGTGAGGTGAGATACCCAATGGTTTGGACCATACTTTTCTCGTCAATCATTTTGAAAAATGTTTTACTTAAAAACTGGAAATCGAATGATCCTCTATCGTTAAGACAGTGGATGAATCAAATGCATTCTTATTATAATAATGTGGGCTTGAGAATAACTAGAGAAAAACTACTAAAATAGTCAAATTTATAGTATGAGGACCATCAACATCCAATAGATGAAAAATGAGGGGGAAAATGTTATGAAAGAAACAACATGGGTATGAATAGTGGAAACATGTGGGTCTGTGCAAGTAGGATGTCATTGTTTTTTGAAATGTATGTATGTCTGATTTGGTGTTTTTGTATTTATTCGTCTTTTTTCTTTATGTTGAAGGTTGGTGTTGTGTATTGATATTCTAGTTTTGTCCCTTTAGTGCACCTGTAACCCCCACTTGCTTACCTACGTTGAAATGCTTGGAATATTCATCCTGTGTAACGCATTAAACAATGCCCACGTTAATTTCTACTCCCGTCTCATGTCCTGTCCTTATATTAGTTTAATAAGTAATACAGTGTGCTGTACAACAAAACTGGCGACGAGGAAGAAACGTCCTCACGTTTGTGCTCATTATCTTCGGCAGAAAGTCTTGGTTAAATTCGTTATTTTTTTGTTCGCTGTAGAAAGACGCAAACAAAACGTATAGCTAGCCAGTCGAGTGACGCTAGCTAGTCTTTGATGTCACAGCAACAAGACCCTCTAGGGATAGGAAGAGTTTAGCTGCGGGAGAAAGTAAAGTCAGCGTGAGTTAAAAGAGAAAAAAAAGGTCTGGGAGTAAGGGACCATCTGAAAAGTGTGAGAAAGAAAAACAAACCGAAAATGTCTGCATTGGTTAGAAATATATGAACATTTGATGAATCTGGGGAACAATGGAGTTCTTACACAGAACGTTTTGAGTACTTTGTGTTGGCAAATGGAATTAAAGCAGAAGTCGTTGTGCCAACATTTTAGACTGTTATGGGAGAAAAAAACATTCAATATACTGCGCAGCCTAGTAACGCCTGAAAAACCTGGTGATAAATCATATGATGAAATTGTGGCTACCTTAAAAGGACATTATTCTCCCAAACCACTGATAATCGCAGAGAGATTCAGGTTTCATAAGAGAAATCGAGAGGAGGGGGAATCAATTTCACAGTTTGTGGCTGTATTGAAAGAGTTATCTGAGTACTGTGAATTTGGGCGATCAATGAGTGACACTAGGTAATAGGTTAGTGTGTGGCATGCACAGCGAGGCAATTCAGAACCGCCTTTTGACTGAGAGTAACTTAACATTGCAGAGAGCAATAGTAGTGAGTACGTCACGTTGGTGAAGTTGTCTCACACATCATGCCATCAGGTGAAGAAAGACCAATTGCTTTCGCATCACGGACCTTAAGTAAAGCTAAGAGCAATTATTGCCAGATTGTGTTTGGAGATAAGAAATTTAATCAGTTTCTGTTTGGTCAACGATTCCCACTGCTGACCATAAACCCCTCTCCTCCATCTTTGGTTCCCACATCGGTATTCCGTTGCTTGCAGACAGCCGCATGCAGTGATGGGCATTATTGTTATCTGCTCACCAGTATGATATCAAGTACAGAAGGTCTGAGCAGCACTGCAATGCAGACGGCCTCTCAAGGCTTCCCTTACCTGTCGCACACTCTGAGCACTCCCAGGCTGAAATCTTCTACTTCAAGGAACGTGACAAATGCCCTAGTTACATCTGTCCAAGTGAAAAAGTTCACCCACACTGATCCAGTGATGTCTGATGTCGTGGACATTGTCACTCGTGGAAAAGAAGGAGATCTGTCGGACAACCTTACCTATTGAGGAGAAACGAGCTCACAGTTCAGTTTGGATGCTTGCTATGGGGTTTTCGAGTCATCATACCGCCGCCACTGAGAAGGCATGTGCTTGAAGAACTCCATTCAGGGCACTGTGGCATGGTGCGAAGGAGATTGCACGCAGCTACTTTTAGTGCCCAGGTCTGGACGCAGCTATCAAAGACAAGGTCAAGTCATGTGATGCATGTCAAAAGATGAGGAACATGCCTCAGCTAGTGCCACTACACCCATGGGACTTCCCAGAAAAGCCTTGGCAGCGAGTCTACATAGACTATGCAGGCCCACTGGAGGATCGTATGTTCTTAGTCGTAGTTGACGCACACAGCAAATGGCCTGAGGTCACAGTGATGAAGAGCACCTCAGCGGAGAGAACCATCGAAGAGCTACGGTCAATCTTCAGTCACTTCGGCTTGCCAACGCAACTCGTTAGTGATAATGGCCCCCAATTGGTGTCTGAAGAGTTCTGATCATTCATGGAAGCAAATGGAATTCAGCACATCAAGTCAGCGCCGTGTCACCCTGCAACAAACGGCCCCACTGAAAGGTTTGTCCAAATGATGAAGCAAGCTTTAAAATCCTCACAAGGGAACGGCTCCCTCAATAGGCGCCTAAACACCTTCCTGTTAACCTACAGAAACACTCTCCACGCTACAACCAAAGTGGCACCCGCGTCAGCCATGATGAAAAGACAGCTTCGTACGCGATTCGACCTCCTGAGACCCCCAAAGACTAAACAGGTTGTACAGACACAACAGAGAGCACAGGTGGAGAGATGGAGCAAAGCAAAAGATAGAAGCTTCATAGCTGGAGAGAGAGTTCTTGCTTAGAACTACTGCAAATGTCCTACACAGTTCACACACCGGAAAACATCATCTGGAGGAGACACGTGGATCAACTGTTGCCAGGAACCAACCTCAGAGATGACTCCTGTCAAGTGACAAACCAAGATCAGCTACTGGAGACCTACCATGACTACGAGCCATCACCTGAACATCCACTGCAGCAACCTACAAATGTGGAAAGTGCTCCAGACTCACCTGAACCAGCCAGAGTGCCTACTCAGGGTACTGTTGTACCCCAGTCTGGGGTACACCATCACCACTCAGACTCAGAGATAATGTGACTGTAGACTCACCTGTACATCGTCATTACCCTGCAAGAGAAAGACGAACCCCTGACAGGTTGACTATTTAGTTCAGACTAACCTCCAACATTGGTGCAGAATACACCCCAGGGTTAAGTCAGGGAACTGAGGCAGTCAACCCTCTTTCCCTAGTTTAGAAAAGGTTATTCTGAAAAGTTTATTTATTTACATTAAGAGAACTTATGTTAAAAAGAAAACAATAGGCAAAACAGTGAAAATTAACTTTTTCCTTATGAGTCAAGGTAAAGGGGGAGGAATATGTTGTGTATTGATATTCTAGTTTTGTCCCTTCAGGGCACCTGTAATCCCCCCCTTACCTACGTTGAAATGCTTGGAATGTTCTTCCTGTGAAACGCATTAAACAATCCCCACGTTAATTTCTACTCCTGTCTCATGTCCTGTCCTTATATTAGTTGTATAAGTAATTAGAGGTCGACCGATTAATCGGAATGGTCGATTAAATAGGGCTGATTTCAAGTTTTCATAACAATCAGAAATCGGTATTTTTGGACACCGATTTGGCCGTTTTTTTTTTACACCTTTATTTAACTAGGCAAGTCAGTTAAGAACACATTCTTATTTTCAATGACGGCCTAGGAGCGGTGGGTTAACTGCCCTGTTCAGGGGCAGAACGACAGATTTTTATCTTGTCAGCTCCGGGATTCAATCTTGCAACCTTACGGTTAACTAGTCCAACGCTCTAACCACCTGCCTCTCGTTGCATTCCACAAGGAGCCTGCCTGTTACGCGAATGCAGTAGAAACCAAGGTAAGTTGCTAGCTAGCATTAAACTTATCTTGTAAAAAACAATCAATCATAATCACCTGTTAATTACACATGGTTGATGACTTTACTAGTTTATCTAGTGTGTCCTGCGTTGCATATAATCGATGGATGATTTAACAAAAGCACATTTGCGAAAAAAGCACAATCGTTGCACGACTGTCCTTGTCTCATCGTGCACCGTCGACTCCTGTGGTGGGCTGGGCACAGTGCGTGCTAACCAAGGATGCCAGGTGCATGGTGTTTCCTCTGACACATTGGTGAGGCTGGCTTTTGGGTTGGATGCGTGCTGTGTTAAGAAGCAGTGGTTTGTGTATCAGAGGATGCCTGACTTTTAACCTTCGTCTCTCCCGAGCCCATACGGGAGTTGTAGCGATGAGACAAGATAGTAGCTACTAAAACAATTGGATACCATGAAAAAGGGGTAAAAATTCAACAACAAAAAAAGAAGTGTTCATTCAGTATTGTTGTAATTGTCATTATTACAAATAAATAAAAGCGGCCGATTAATCGGTATCGGTATTGAAAAATCATAATCGGTCAAACTCTATAAGTAATACAACAAAACTTGGGAATAAAATCCCAACCATACGTCGTGTATAGTTTATCTATGCTTGTGAAATGGGAATAAAGTCCCAACCATACGTCATGTATAGTTTAGTGGATCTATGTTTGTGAAATGTTAAGGTTTCTAATGCTTTGTCTATGTTTGTATTTACTGTGTAGGAGTGTAGGAGAGGCCTTTAGAGAGGCCTGGGAGAGACCTGGGACTTGGAGATACCTTTAGCGAGGCCTGGGAGAAGCTTGGGAACAGACTGGAAAACACTGATAATGTGTCTGCTGGGATGTACCAGAGTGCGGTCAGTTTATAGGGTTGAATATGAACTAAAATGTGCTGACAAGGTATTGAATTAGAGATGATCATTTATCCTTTCTCTACCATGTCTAACAGCTCAGGCAGAATCGAGCTAAACTTGTTATGAAAATGATTCTGGATTATGCTTGCCAGGTCAAGCAGCAGTGCATTATTTAATATCTGCAAATCCAGCTGGAATATCAAGATACCTCTCACAACAAGACATTAACCAATCACATTGTTGATTGTATGGGCTGCCTTATAGAACCGCAATCGAGAAATTTTGGCTTAGCCATAGCCAATAGAAACAGTGACAGTGACAGCTTGAGCTTCTGAAGAGGCAAGAATTCCATTCATTGAGTTCCAACCCCATTCACACTTGCAGGCTCCATGATCACTGTAGCATCAAAGCACAAACACCACAAGAGAGAAATTATAGAAAAATGTAATTTTCACAATTAGTTGTTCTTTAGCTTATAAAAGTTGAGTGAGACACAAAAGTGTCTGATCAGTGGAGTTGGGAGTTGTTTTAATGTTTACCCTGAGAACACCATTGGGGGGGGGGGACTAGGAAACTGGGTCAGGGGGACAGTTGATAGGATTGGGGCTAGTAGTGGTTTAAGTGGGATAAGTCACATCATCACCAGCATTCTCCAATAACATTCAGGGAATAAATAAGCTTATCTTGTCCTCTGTTACACTGTGAGCAGCTACATTTTGTCCATTTTTGGGGCTTCTACATTACAATGAGATATCCTGAATGAAGTGCTCTCACATTTTGGCAGTGTTACTGGGGAGTCACCGTAGCAACAGCTGAGACCCTGGCTGACAGTGGCACCATGTTTAAATGTAAACCCCCTTTCCCCCTGCCTGCCGTATCACCAAGGAGACAGCCCCCAGGACAGGCTGTGCAGCACCCCCTTGGGAAAATGTTCCCAAACCTTTCATTCCTGCAAGGAGGGGAGGGTGTACTCCCAAAGCCTCTTTTTACAGTGCAGTTCCTGCATGGAATGATCTATCATCCAATATTGTCTCACCACATGTGCAGATGTAAGATCTAATGTCTACTGGATTCTTCAGTGCTAGTTACAGTAAAGACCCCACGTTTGCAAGATATTTCATTTGTGTTGATAAGATCTCAGCATGACATTGATTGAGAAGCTGAGCACAAGAGAAAAAATATCTCAGAATAAAATCCTAATATTAAAGTGTAACCTCAGTTTCCCTTAATCAAATTATCTGTATGGCAGTTCTGAAAGGATCCAACCTCCTCACACTGTATATTTCATTTATTTTCTTGACTTTCCAAGATGGCGTAGCAGTCGGGCGTCTGTTTTGTTTGTATTGTCCTGTCCCGTGTATATATCGTTTTCTTCGTATATATTTCGTACATATGTTTTATATTTTTTATCTAAATTTCCATCTAGGGATTTAACATACTCTCCTGCAACCCGCATCACCCAATGTGGTATGGATCTGCTATTTTTTATACTTTAGAACAGAAACCCCCATCAGTAGCTAGCCAGCTAACTAGCTAGTAGTCAGTTAGCCACTACTAGCGGTCATCACCGTTAACTCGGACATCAGTCAGCCTCAGCCCGGCCAATTCCTGCCAGTCTGCACAGCGCGATATCAACCCAGAGCATATCGGACTGCTTTTTCTCTACCTCATCTCCAGATTCCTACCGCAAGCTCTGAACCTTTACTCCGGATCATAGCAGCTAGCTAGCTGCTACCCGAGTGGCTACTCCTGGCTAACATCTCAGTTAGCCTGGAGCTAGCCTTGAGCTAAGCCCATCTCCCGGCTATCCGAAGAGATCCATCAGACAATTCCTGGGTTTCAATACCCCTTTTGCCGATTGGCTTGACCCTTTGCTGCCAACACGGATTGATCCATCACGACTGGTCTACCGACGTAATCACACAAGGGTGTTTGAACAGGCACTTCCGTTGCGACGTCCCCCTGAGGCCCATCTGCTAGCCTGCCATCCCCGGCCTGCTAGCTGTCTGAATTGCCATGTCTCCAGCTCGCCTAGCTACTCACTGGACTATATGATTACTCGGCTACACATTTCTCTCCCTAATGTCAATATGCCTTGTCTATTGCTGTTTTTGTTAGTGATTTTTGTCTTATTTCACTGTAGAGCCTCCAGCCCTGCTCAATATGCCTTAGCTAGCCCTTTTGTTCCAACCCCACACATGCGATGACCTCAGCTGGCTTAAATGGTGATTCTAGAAACCACTCTCATTGTCACTCAATGCCTGGCTTTACCTCCACTGTACTCACATCCTACCATACCCTTGTCTGTACATTATGCCTTGAATATATTCTTCCGCGTCCAGAAATCTGCTCCTTTTACTCTCTGTTCAGAACGCACTACACGACCAGTTCCTATAGCATTTAGCCGTACTCTTATTCTACTCCTCCGTTCCTCTGGTGATGTAGAGGTTAACCCAGGTCCAGCAGCCCCCAGCATCACTCCCATTCCCCAGGCGCTCTCATTCGTTGACTTCTGTAACTGTAAAAGCCTTGGTTTTATGCATGTTAACATGAGAAGCCTCCTTCCTAAGTTTGTTTTATACACTGCTTTAGCACACTCCGCCAACCCGGATGTCCTAGCCATGTCTGAATCCTAGCTTAGGAAGGCAACATCAAATCCTGAAATTTCCATCCCTAACTATAACATTTTCCGACAAGATAGAACTGCCATTGGAGCGGAGTTACAATCTACTGCAGAGATAGCCTGCAGAGTTCTGTCATGCTATCCAGGTCTGTGCCCAAACAATTCGAGCTTCTACTTTTAAAAATCCACATTTTCCAGAAACAAGTCTCTCACCGTTGCCGCTTGTTATAGACCCCACTCAGCCCCGAGCTGTGCCCTGGACACCATAAGTGAATTGATCGCCCCCCATCTATCTTCAGAGATAGCACTGTTAGGTGACCTAAACTGGGACATGCTTATTAACACCCCGGCCGTCCTACAATCTAAGATAGTTGCCCTTCATCTCACACAAATTATCAAGGAACCTACCAGGTACAACCCTAAATCCGTAACCATGGGCACCCTCTTAGATATCATCCTGACAAACTTGCCCTCTAAATACACCTCTGCTGTTCTCAACCAGGATCTCAGTGATCACTGCCTTATTTCCTGCATGTGTAATTGGTCCGCGGTCAAACAACCACCACTCATCACTGTCAAACGCTCCCTAAAACACTTCAGCAAGCAGGCCTTTCTAATCGACCTGGCCCGGGCATCCTGGAAGGACATTGACCTCATCCCATCAGTAGAGGATGCCCCATTCAAAAAATGTAGAACTAAGAACAGATTGGCCCTTGGTTCACCCCAGACTTGACTGCCCTTGACCAGCAGCACAAAAAACATCCTGTGGCGTTCTGCATTAGCATTGAATAGAACCCGCGATATGCAACTTTTCAGGGAAGTCAGGAACCAATATACTCAGTCAGTTAGGAAAGCTAAGGCTAGCTTTTCAAACAGAAATTTGCTTCCTGTAGCACTAATTACAAAAAGTATTGGGACACTGTAAAGTCCATGGAGAATAAGAGCACCTCCAGCCAGCTGACCACTGCACTGAGGATAGGAAACACCTTCACCACCGTAAATCTACGATAATCGAACATTTCAATAAGCATTTTTCTACGGCTGGCCATGCTTTCCATCTGGCTACCCATACCCCGGCCATCATCTCAGGACCCCCTGCAGCAACTTGCCCAAGCCCCCCGCTTCTCCTTCACCCAAATTCAGACAGCTGATGTTCTGAAAGAGCTGCAAAATCTGGATCCCTATAAACCAGCTGGGCTAGACAATCTGGACCCTCTCTTTCTAAAATTATCCCCCGAAATTGTTGCAACCCCTATTACTAGCCTATTCAACCTCTCTTTCGTATCGTCTGAGATCCCCAAAGATTTGAAAGCTGCCGTGGTCATCCCCCTCTTCTTAGGGGGAGACACTCTAGACCCAAACTGTTATAGACCTATATCCATCATGCCCTGCCTTTCTAAAACCCTTGAAAGCCAAATTAACAAACAGATCACCGACTATTTCGAATCCAACCGTACCTTCTCCGCTATGCAATATGGTTTCCGAGCTGGTCATGGGTGCACCTCAGCCACACTCAAGGTCCTAAATGATATCATAACCGCCATCGATAAAAGACAGTACTGTGCAGCCGCCTTCATCAACCTGGCCAAGGCTTTCGACTCTGTCAATCACCACATTCTTATCGGCAGACTCAATAGCCTTGGCTTCTCAAATGACTGACTCGCCTGGTTCACCAACTACTTCTCAGATAGAGTTCAATGTGTCAAATCGGAGGGCCTGTTGTCTGGACCTCTGGCAGTCTCTATGGGGGTGCAACAGGGTTCAATTCTCGGGCCAACTCGCTTCCTGTATATATATCGATATCAATGATGTCGCTCTTGCTGCTGGTGATTCTCTGATCCACCTCTATGCAGATGACACCATTCTGTAAACATCTGGCCCTTCTTTGGACACAGTGCTAACAAACCTCCAAACGAGCTTCAACGCAATACAACACTCCTTCCGTGGCCTCCAACTGCTTTTAAATGCTTGTAAAACTAAGTGCATGCTCTTCAACCGATTGCTGCCCGCACCCTCCCGTCCGACAAGCATCACTACTCTGGACGGTTCTGGCAAGAATATGTGGACAACTACAAATACCTAGGTGTCTGGTTAGACTGTAAACTCTCCTTCCAGACTCACATTAAGCATCTCCAATCCAAAATTAAATCTAGAATTGGCTTCCTATTTCGCAACAAAGCCTCCTTCACTCATGCTGCCAAACAAACCCTCGTAAAACTGACCATCCTTGACTTCGGCAATGTAATTTACAAAATTGCCTCCAACACTCTACTCAGCAACCTGGATGTAGTCTATGACAGTGCCATCCGTTTTGTCACCAAAGCCCCATATACTACCCACCACTGCGACTTGTATGCTCTCGTTGGCTGGCCCTCACTACATATTCGTCGCCAAACCCACTGGCTCCAGGTAATCTATAAGTCTTTGCTAGGTAAAGCCCCGCCTTATCTCAGCTCACTGGTCACCATAGCAACACCCACCCATAGCATGCACTCCAACAGGTATATTTCACTGGTCATCCCCAAAGCCAACACGTACTTTGGCCGCCTTTCCTTCCAGTTGTCTGCTGCCAATGACTGGAACGAATTGCAAAAATCACTGAAGCTGGAGTCTTATATCTCCCTCTCTAACTTTAAGCATCAGCTGTCAGAACAGCTTACCGATCTCTGTACCTGTATACAGACAATCTGTAAATAGCACACCCAACTACCTCATCCCCACATTATTACTTACCTTCTTGCTCTTTTGCACTCCAGTATCTCTACTTGCTCATCATCTGCACATCTATCACTCCAGTAATAGGTTTCTATTGGTTTCTTCCTAGGTTTTGGCCTTTCTAGGGAGTTTTTCCTAGCCACCGTGCTTCTACACCTGCATTGCGTGCTGTTTGGGGTTTTAGGCTGGGTTTCTGTACAGCACTTTGAGATATCAGCTGATGTACGAAGGGCTATATAAATAAATTTGATTTGATAATAATGCTTAATTGTAATTTTTTTTCACCTCTATGGCCTATGTTTTGCCTACCTCCCTACTCTTCTACATTTGCACACACTGTACAAAGATTTAAAAATATATATATATTGTGTCATTGACTGTATGTTTGTTTATGTGTAACTCTGTGTTGTTGTTTTTGTCGCACTGCTTTTCTTTATGTTGGCCAGGTCGCAGTTGTAAATTAGAATTTGTTCTGGTTAAATAAATGTGAAATTAAAATGAATTAATTAATATGGGAAGGTATGCAGCAGTATTGACAACCATCTGATCATTCATCAAATCACAAATGAAATGTAAGAATAAAACACAAATTAACAATAAACAACACATTGGGATTCCTGGAAATTACATGTTTCTTCCTCTAATTAGAGAAAAAAAAATTACTCAAGCACTGAATTTATCACACATGCTTTCTTGACTAAACTGTGACTAAATTCTCTGTGAACGCTCATCATCAAAATGTAAGTATTCTGATATGACTTTAAAGTGTATTCTACTTTTATTCTAAATAAAGTCTGAGCTGGAGGAAATGAAGCTTCTTAAAAAGCCAAATAATGCTGGCCAGATATTATCATGAGTACCCCCCACACGCATGCACACACACATTTAATAAATACATTTGCCTGCACACACTCCCTGGACTGTGTTGAATGTACTTGTCCTGTACATATTTCAACACAATCTATTGCACATCTTGGCATTTACACCATTTACAGGCAAGAAGCTGCACCTTCTCAGGATAAAGCACACCATCACTATATTTTGAACAATAATTGCTCCTTCCCGCCTTAACTTTGTGGTTCTTTATGGGCTTAGCTGGTAAAAAGTCTGTAGATGCAGCGATGCAACAAGCACTCAAGGCTTTCCTGTCACCATGCAGCTTTACCCAGGGGCTTGACAAAACGTTTAAAAGTATAGCAAACACATAATAAACAACATGAGCAAAGAAGTCCCATTCAGAATCTTAAATAATGTATTGGACAGGACCAGAATAATGTTTAAGTCTTGCTTAAGACCTGAAGACACTGCTTTGATTGCAGCAGAATAAAGTGCCCTAATTCTATGCCCTTCTAAATTCTACCGCAACACTATTTATTTTATTTTATCTTTATTTAACTAGGCAAGTCAGTTACGAACAAATTCTTATTTTCAATGAAGGCCAAGGAACAGTGGGTTAACTGCCTTGTTCAGGGGCAGAACGACACATTTTTACCTTGTCAGCTCAGGGATTCAATCTTGCAACCTGCGCCTAGTCCAACGCTCTAACCACTAGGAGACCTGCCACCCCGCTAAGACTAGCTCCATCTGGACAACTATTCTGCAAACAACTTTTGAGAGACACTACTCAACTTGGAGCCTACTTTCATCTCCCCTCTTTCATACAGGGCAAGTAACCCCCACTCCCAGTTAGTCAGCTCAAAGTGTAAAATGAAACACAGCACTCTTTCAACTGTAAATTCAACAAACAGGGTTGTTGAACAAACAGCACACTCCCTGAATAGAGAAGCACTCTGGAAAAACACTCTTAACGAAAGGAAAAGGGGATACCTAGTCAGTTGTACAACTGAATGCATTCAACTGAAATGAATTTACCCCAACCCCTCTGAGTGTGTGTATGTGTGCATTTATGTAATTACTGTTTCTTTCCGTGTATACACTTTAAACATTCAGCTCTCTACCTTACCATTTTCAATTCTCTCTTGTGCAAAATCACTGCAGCCTGGCTGCTGTGGCCTGTGTGGTATTCAACTGTGACCTAGACATGTGAGGAGCCTCTAAATTCCCAACCATCACCGGTGCTGCAATTCTGCATTAGAGAGCGGAAGAGGCCTGGGGCAAGCGGGATGGCAGCGACTTCCATCAAACTACAGGGGTGTATAATGTTGAGCACTCACTTTCTTATCGCACAAATATAGAGGAAAGATCCAGAATTCATTGAAGTAAAACTTTAAAGTCATGCATTATAGCTGTTAAAAATATGAAGATAGATACAGTGCTTTCCCATCTATGTTTTAAAGGGATACTTCAGGATTTTGGCAATGAAGCCCTTTATCTACTTTCCCAGAGTCAGATGAACTCATGGATACCATTTTTATGTCTCTGTGTCCAGTATGATGGAAGTTAGAGGTAGTTTCACAAGCCAATGCTAACTGGTGTTAGTGCAATGACTGGAAGTCTATGGGTATCTGCTAGCATAAGGACTTTCTCCTCCCTGGTTCTGGCATTATAATTTCTGAAGCTGATGTTTTGATGATGACATTCAGAACACAGGAATAGCTACCAGAACTCAAGGCCGTAATGGCCCACCTGTGCTGTGTGGATGTCAGAGGAAGGAGGCCAGCCTGCACCAGAGGTAACCCTGAATATGGAGTGGTTAAACAGTTTAGGGAAGAGATCAGAGTGTAATGAAAACAGGTCCACAGGGGATTGAATCGCAGCACATAGTGGGAACAGGATATGAGCAAAAGTAAGTAAGTAAGCGAGCGAGAGAAAGGACCTCAACATGACAGCATGACACATGCCCAGGCCGTGAGCAGAGCAACAGGCCCAACCCCCACTATTACACCCACCCAAGCCCCATCCTGCGACCTAAGATGTATCAGATGCTCAAAATGCTCTGCTCACACCTACTGTGATGGTCCAGGCCTAAACCACACAAAAACACTAGACACCATTGAACACAAAGCTTTTACTATCTCATCCTGGAATATACAAGGTTTCAGGTTCAATTCAATTTATGCCTTTGGCCTAAAGGGTAGGAAGCCAGACTTCATCAAAGAAATTGGAAATACAGACATTGTCATCCTACAAGAAATGTGGTACAAAGGAGACGGACCTACTGGTAGTTCCATCCACCAAACTACCAGCTGTGAAACAGGGAAGAGACTAATTTGGTATAGAGCTAATTTGGAATAGAGCAGACCTAACCCACTCTATTAAATTAGTCAAAACAGGAACATTTTACATCTGGCTAGAAATTAGTAAGGAAATGATCTGAACAGAGAAAGATGTCCTCATGTGTGCTACCTATACCTACAGCTTCTCCATCTTAGAGGGGGAGATCAACCATTTCCAGGCCCAGGGACATGTACTAGTCTGTGGTGAGCCTCTTGGGGCTAGGGGGCAGAATTTTCACTTTTGGATAAATAGCGTGCTTCCTGATACTCATGCCAAGAATATAAGATATGCATATTATTCATATATTTGGATAGAAAACATTCTGAAGTTTCTAAAACAGTTTCAATCATATCTTTGAGTATAACAGATTTTGTGTAGCAGGCAAAACCCAGAGGACTAACTGTTCAGAATGTTTATTTTTTTTTTGCCTCTCCAGGTTAGGGATATTGCTGTTCCCTGACCTGTTTTTATTGTCATGCAATGAAGAAGTAGGCCAAGTAGGATTTTTTTTTTTAAACTGACATGTTGGCTGCCAAGTGGGATATTTCATGTATGATTTAATGAAAGTTTGAATTTTAGTATTTTATTTGAACCTGTTTTTAGTTCCTGGACAAGAACCTGACACCCTTCCACTGGATGTCACCAGTCTTTGGAATTTGGCTGAGGTTATTCCTTTGTGCAATGAAGAAGTAGGCCAAGTCAGGATCAGATCACAGCAAAACCCCACTCTACTTGAACAGACCTATGCTCAATCACAAGGCATTAAAGCCAAAGGAACTTAATAATATAATGATATGCTATAGACGGAAGGAAAGTAATGTGAAAATCTACCAAAAAAACAATTTGGCAACAACAAATGTAATCATTAATAGACTAAATGTTTCACTGTAATTGTGAAGGTGTAAACATGGCAGTAGAAAACCTAATCAGTATACATGACCTCTCAGCTTCCCATTCAAAACTAAAAATTTAAAGCAGACAACCTAAGAAAATGAACAACAATGACAAATAGTTTGATGAAGAATACAAAAACGTAATTAAGAAATTGAGAAACCTATCCAACCAAAAACATAGAGACCCAAAAATCCTGAGCCTACACCTTCACTATGGTGAATCACTAAAACAATACAGAAATACACTACGGAAAAAGAAGGAACAGCACGTCAGAAATCAGCTCAATGTAATTGAATAATCCCTAACCACTTCTGGTGTCACGGATCCCCCTGGTACTGCTGCTCATTTCGTTCACCAGCTCCGGAGGTCTACATCACCGGCCTTCTAGGCATCACAGAACTGGATTCATTGCAGAAGGAATCCCTTGTATCTCGCTGGCGCGCACCTCAAAACTCAGAATGGTTGCCAGCACGGTGTCCATGGCGCTGCCGAGTCTGGAAAGACAGTGATGCTGGACTGTCCCTACGATGGTTGATAGCTCGGTCTTTCCTGCTGTCTCCATTTATGAGGTTGGTTATTCTGTCATGATGTCTAATGATTGGAGACAGGTGGCAGGAATACGTAATAGGGGGTTTTATTGACTCCACCCAGACAAAAGAGCGAGGTGTAAACCTCTAAATAATACACAGGATGAGACCCGTAAAACAAGTTCACAATAACACGTAGCATGGAAGCCGATACAACAGCACAGGTACTCATAGGACCAACAGACATGGTAACAATAACCGACAAGGACACTGGGGAACAGAGGGCACATATATAACACACTAATCAGGGGGAATGGGAACCAGGTGTCCGGGTTGGTGGTAATGACAGTCTGAGGTTGGTGGTAATGACAGTCTGAGGTTGGTGGTAATGAATCTAGTTCATTGACGCCTAGAAGGCCGGTGATGTAGACCTCCGGAGCTGGTGCACGGAATGAGCAGCAGAACTGGGGGGATCCGTGACATCTGGGAAAATTGGAAAACTCTAAACAAACAACAACATGACGAGTTATCTATCCAAAACAGAGATGTATGGATAAACCACTTCTCCAATATTTTTGGCTCTATAACAAAGAACAAAGAACAAAAACATATACATGTTCAAATACATCCTCGTCATTCGCATAGAGAAAAGATGGCGATATACGGGGCGCAGATCCGGGTGCCTTGTGAGAATTCACCGGCAACTGGATAACACGCCTCGACCATCCGTTTTATTGGCCAACGTGCAGCCCAGTAATGGAAACAGTCCAGTACATTACTATACTAGGCGGTGTCAGAAGAAGCCCCAAATAATTGTCAAAGACTCCAGTCACCTAAATCATAGACTGTTCTCTCTGCTACCGCACGGCAAGCGGTACCAGAGCGTTGTCTAGGTCCAAAAGGCTCCTTAACAGCATCTACCCCCAAGCCATCAGACTGCTGAACAATTCATCAAATGGCCACTCAGACTATTTGCATTGATTTCCCCCCCCCCTCCCCACAGCTACTCACTGTCTATTATCTATGCATAGTCACTTTACCCCTACCTACATGTACAAATTACCTTAATCATGGAAAGAGCGGGTGTTCCTAATGTTTTGTACACACACTCAGTGTATATCTCCACCAGAGACACCTCCGTGCACCAAAAATTGAAATATTTTCTACAAAATAACAGAAACCAGGACTATAGCTTTTACATTTCATTACATCATAGAGGTATCCCTAAATCTTTGTCATTTTTACTTCTAGAAGATTTGTTCAATGTCTGAATGTGTTAAAAAAAGTAGTAGGAGACCTCTAGGGATTTCCTCAGTCCAGGAGACAGCTCTCCCCAATAACTTCTGAGGAATGATGATCCACAGATGAACACACACACACACACACACACACACACACACATACTGTAATGGATTCTGATCGACCATCTCCCCTGCCTTTATTTCAGGCTGAAGATAAAACGGAGGAAACATCAAAGCAAGACTAGCAGCACGGAAACAAAAGAAAAAGAACCAGCCCCTTACTCCTGTCTTCCCTTCAAGGAAATCCATTCAACCTTACTTTGTTCAAAACATGACATTGTATTTGTATTATTAGGTCTACACTACAGTGAACTATACTGTATAAAGCTCATAACAGTTGCAGTAAACAAATTTATATTGAATAACAATAAAATGACATTTGAGGAATAGGCTATAATGTAAGGCAGGGTGTCAATTGGGTAGCTCAACACCAACCATTTAAAATAGGCTACTAAAATCATTCCGATCCCGATTAAAAGGGAAATGCATTTTAGCAGTATGAATGGCTGACTTAGGGCCATGCGGACACCTGGGAGCAGGAGGGAAGGCTGTTTGTATGGCTGGCTTTATGGAGAGCTCATCGACTTTTTCTCAAAACAGTGCAGAGATAAAGATGGCTGGCTGTAGTAGATGGCTTTGATAACTGCTGTTTGACTTGATGTGAAACTAAACTAGAGTTTCAATCTCAGTAGGTACCATCTAATTATTGTATGATGTGTTTGTAGAATGTTAAGTCCCCTATTGACTGAGGGTAATTTCCATGTAACAGGACCCATGAGGACCAACGTGAAGTTCCTAGGAGCATGTCAAATCTGGTGTCAAATGAAAACTAAGTGTCTATATTTTTGAGAAATTAAGGCATATATACATTTTTCAACCGTGTTCTATCCTAAATATTAGGAATAAGCAAGGCTTTGATTTCTGATGAAACAGATGGAAAAGGGGTTGCAGAAAACATATTAAAAGGTATTAGAAATACAACAAAACACAATAATTTAGAAGTAAAGACCCCCGCCAACTAATATCAACACTTATATTTAGTTTTGGAGAAATTATTTGCCTTGTGTAAGTTTAAGAAATATTGCCCTGTGCCTTGAAATTCTATTTCCAAAAACCCACATATCTTTAAGATATTTTCTCATTTCTCTCCCTCAAGAGGAGGGAGCGTTGAGGAAGCTATTCTGAAAATACAGAATAGTTTACCAATTTACCAATCTACCAATTACTTCACACTAGAAGAAGTTAAGCTATACTAAAGGTATTTTTGAGAAACATATAGTTACTTAACTAAAGTTACTTTGAAAAAGTAGTTTACTATTTCGTAAAAAAATATCATATATAAATCTGAAATGTCATAGACTACAAATTGCAAGAACAGATCACGTCGTTAACAGAATGTGTCATTTAGCATATAAAACACAAAAACTGTTTCAAGTAAGAATTAGGCAGGTCTGATGCTGAAAAAGAAAGGAAATTATTGTCTACTTCACCCATATTTAATTTTTGCAAAAAACAACATTTAGTTCAACTACCACTAAGATACTGTAAAATGTTGGTAAATTACTAGTTGAACTACATGTAGTTCACTACTGCTCAACACTGGGAGGGAGGAAATTAAAGAAAACACAGAATTAACAAGTTAAGGTAGACCTACCAATTAGTTACATTGTTTTTACTGATATCTATTTGGTTATGAACTATTAAGTGACTAAACCTCGAAATTCTGTTCCCAAATTGGTAACGTAGCTTCCGAAAAATCAGTGACGGAATTACTGCAATTTGATTGGCTACAATGGAAAATCATAGTAGTGACAAACCACAGTTGGTTCACCTGCTACAGTTCTCCCTGACACTGGCATACTGTTACATTCAACTCATAACTGTTTTCTTTCTCTTTCTGTTGTATGGTGGTCAAAGCAAGTGTGAAAACAGTCTGGACAACCCTTCCCTCTCTCTCTTCCTTTATCCCCAGTTAATGTCACCTCTCCCTGCTCTTACTGACACCTACTCATAAGCCCCCTCTCTTTTCATTTACAGTAACCAGCATCCCTACCCATTGAGTACAGACTGACACCGGACATCCATGGATGTTGAAAAGTAGTCCTCAGATGTCGTTTTTGGTTTTTGGTTTTTGGTATGGTCCCGGCCTTGATCTGGCCCAAACATAGAGGTCCATGATCGGTTCAGATTTGGTCCGGAAATCTGAACCAATCATAGACGTCTATGGTTGTCACAAGTGTGGAGAGCTCAGTACAGTACAGTAAAGTAGAGTACAGTAAAGTAAAAAAAGTGTTAAGCAGAGTAAAGTTCAGTACAATATTGTACTGTACAATAGAGTAGAATAGAGTACAGTTCAGTAGAGCACACTAGAATTGAGTACACTATAATGTACTGTACTGAACTTTACTGTACTCTACCGTACTGAACTATACTCTACTGAACTATACTCGACTGTTCTGTGTTGTGCTGTGCTGTGCTGTACTGTAAAGTATTCCACTGTACTCTACTATGATGTACTTTGATGTTAAAACTTGTGAAACATAGACATCTATGATTGGTTCAGATTTGGTCCAGGATGGACCAACCAAATTTGGTCTTGTTTGGGTGTGGAGCTCATTAAAATTAATAGCCAGTGTGTAGAATAATACTGAGATATGCATATTTATACCGTTATGTACCTATTTAGGACACATCACCATGAAGTGAATGACACTCATATCCATAAATATGCATTTCTGTGTAGTACAGATCAGGGAGTCATGATGAAATTCCATAAACGCAATTCTGTTACTGGGTGTGAATCCACTTCACTTAATGTAGTTCAAAAACCAAAATAAATGTTTTCAAAGTCAAGGTCTCATGTCATAGCTAGTCTCGTGTTGCCATACCATTAAAAGCATGGTTCTTGACGAGTCTATGTCATATACAGTTGAAGTCGGAAGTTTTTAACCAAATACATTTAAACTCAGTTTACCACAATTCCTGACATTTAATCCCAGTAAAATGTCCCTGTCTTAGGTCAGTTGGGATCACCATTTTATTTTAAGAATGTGAAATGTCAGAATAATAGTAGAAATAATTATTTATTTCAGCTTTTATTTCTTTCATCACATTTCCAGTGTGTCAGACGATTACACACACTCAATTAGTATTTAGTAGCATTGTCTTTAAATTGTTTAACTTGGGTCAAACGTTCCGGGTAGCCTTCCACAAGCTTCCCACAATAAGTTGGGTTCATTTTGGCACATTCCTCCTGACAAAGCTGGTGTAACTGAGTCAGGTTTGTAGGCCTCCTTGCTCGCACACGCTTTTTCAGTTCTGCCTACAAATTTTCTATAGGATTGAGGTCAGAACTTTGGAAGTATGCTTGGGGTCATTGTCCATTTGGAAGACCCATTTGCAACCAAGCTTTAACTTCCTGACTGATGTCTTGAGATGTTGCTTCAATATATCCACATAATTTTCCTGCCTCATGATGCCATCTAGTTTGTGAAGTGCACCAGTCCCTCCTGCAGCAAAGCACCCCCACAACATGATGCTGCCACCCCTGTACTTCACAATTGGGATGGTGTTCTTCGGCTTGCAAGCCTCCCCCTTTTTCCTCCAAACATAACGATGGTCATTATGGCCAAACAGTTCTATTTTTGTTTCATCAGACCAGAGGACATTTCTCCAAAAAGTACGATCTTTGTCCCCATGTGGAGTTGCAAACCGTAGTCTGGCTTTTTTATTGCGGCTTTGGAGCAGTGGCTTATTCCTTGCTGAGCGGCCTTTCAGGTTATGTCGATACAGGACTCATTTTATTGTTTCCTCCAGCATCTTGACAAGGTCCTTTGCTGTTGTTCTGGGATTGATTTGCACTTTTTCGCACCAAAGTATTGTCACGCTCTGTCCATAGAGAGGCTTTTTAATCTCTATTTTGGTTAGGCCAGGGTGTGACTAGGGTGGGCGTTCTATGTTCCTTTTTCTATGTTTTTGTATTTCTTTGTTTTTGGCCAGGTATGGTTCTCAATTAGGGACAGCTATCTGTCGTTGTCTCAGATTGAGAACCATACTTAGGTAGCTCTTGCCCACATGGGTTTTGTGGGTAGTTGCTTTCTGTTTAGTGTGTTTTGCACCTGACGGAGCTGTTTCGGTTGTTCTCGTTGTTGTTTTGTATTTAGTGTTCAGTTCTATTTAATAAATATGAACACGTACCACGCTGCACCTTGGTCCTCACCTTCTTCCACCAACGGCCGTTACAAGTACGTTCATCTCTAGGAAACCGAACGCGTCTCCTTCCTGAGCGGTATGACGGCTGCTTGGTCTTTTTTTCCTGAGGTCTTGGCTGATTTCTTTTGATTTTCCCATGATGTATGGTAAAGAGGCACTGAGTTTGAAGGTAGGCCTTGAAATACATCCACAGGTACACCTCCAATTGACTGAAATTATGTCAATTAGCCTATCAGAAGCTTCTAAAGCCATGACATCATTTTCTGGAATTTTCCAAGCTGTTTAAAGGCACAGTCAACTTAGTGTATGTAAACTTTTGACCCACTGGAAATGTGATACAGTGAATTATAAGTGAAATAATCTGTCTGTAAACAATTGTTGGAAAAATTACTTGTGTCATACACAAAGTAAATGTCCTAACCGACTTGCCAAAACTATAGTTTGTTGACAAGAAATTTGTGGAGTGGTTGAAAAACTAGTTTTAATGACTCCAATCTAAGTGTATGTAAACTTCCGAATTCAACTGTTTGACACCCCATTCTTTCTGCAGACATCTTTGAATCTTAATTCTGAGAAGATATTTTTTGGAAAACATGGTCACATAAAAAACGGAGGGAGTTTTAACAAAATAATTATGTTACCAGAATTGGCCTGTTCACAGTTCTCCCAGTGAAGGTTTTTTTTTTTTTTTAATGTTCACCACAAATTGTTAAAAGTAGTCCTTGTGCATAGAGTTTTATGGTTTGTTATCCTTTCAAATCAATGTTTTTTGTTTGGCATATCGTGGAATTGCCCTGAGGTAAATTATTCTAACAATAACATAGACCTCTATTGTAAGTACTGCTTTTGTTGACAAATTCATATATAACTTGATAGTGATGGGATTATCACCTCTGCATTCATTTGAATTGTTACAGCTAGATTGTAACTCTGTTAAATCTAGATTGTAACACAGTTACAGCTTCATTGTAACTCTCACTGTCAGATTAATTACTCAATAAAAACGATGAGTATAGACATTGGAAATACAATGCTGCTCAAAGCCTATAAAATCAAGTGTTCGAGAGGTTGTTGATCACTTTTCAAACTTCCAGCGCTCATGGTGAATAATAACAATACCAGTAGGCTATTTGTCTGTGATAAACCATTTCATTTTTTGCCATGTTTTGATCAGTCACGAAAACATCGATAAGGTCCTGAGAGCATCCAGTCTATTCGTCGGACGACGAAACTATCGATATTTGCCTCAAGTCAAATGGCATATGGTCATAAAATGTGTCAGAAAACAAATGATTCACACAATAGATTCAGCCGGTGACTATCGCGGGATGCAGGCACTTGTGCGCTTTTCTTCACATGAGACAATTCCACCACTTGATATTCTCTGTTGATGGCATATAAACAATTATTGTCTGACTATAGTAAGTGACTGACCTGAATTGTGCAGGTATATTCCGTATCATCCAGGAGTCTGACGGTGCAGTCGTATTCTCTATCCAGATTCCGGATACTGCCACTCATTATTCGGCTCAACATCTTTTCACAGAATTGCTGGTCTGCGTCTAGGACCAGAGCAATAATCTGAACACAGCATAGAAGTAGGCTAATGTCACATTGAATGACTACATTTTCCGATCAACCAGACGAGCAGCAGCTGAATATCGTAATGCCAAGACACAGAGCATTGTCTATCCCATGAAGTGAACACAACACAGACACGAGCCACAGTGCGGAATCATTGAAAGGATGCCCGCATCCAGATCCAGGAGCAATTCACCCTTGTGTACCCGTAATCGAAAGATGGGTGACCATTCACCACTCACTGCTTGCAATTTGAGCTAGAGGGCGGATCCCTTAGAGTAGACTGACGTCAATGAGAACCAACGGGGAGAGATTTCTACAAAATGGGAAATATAGCCTTTAGTGTAAACGGAATATTTTTTTTCATCCTTTCATTTTCTTAAACCACCAATTGGCACTAGACGGTAAATATTTGGGATTTTCAGTCTTCTATGAAACCCATGTTTACGACAGGCAAAGGATCTTCAATGCGTGAAGAGCAAATGGATGAGGGATTGTCTGAAGTTTCAGTCCCTATCTGACAAAATGTTAACTTTTGTTTTAAATGCATGACGAAAAAGTCGTCAAGAGAGCATCATGCTATTCAATGACCTATAGGCATGATGCATCTATAGCCTATAGGCCACAGTCATAGATCACAATAAAGCAGTTGAGTAGACTTGACAGACAATTGTTGTCGGCAACAATAATGGTGTACTGCACATTCACAATGGCAATATTTTCTTTCCCAATTGCAGTGACGAGTTAACCTATAGTCAGAGCAGTCATGAAACCTTCATATAGGCGACGGTATGTGCATGAAACTATATAAAACCATTTTAAAAATTGTGGGGGTTAACAATAGTATAAAAAACAAGACAATAAACGGGGCTGCAGGGGGCTCTTCTCATAATAAGGCCCAATAGGTTAGCCGGACTAAATCGTATACAATTTGCGGGCAGGTATGAAGACAGGTTTTTATGTAGCCTACCATTCCGAATATGATAGCTTCATTCAATAGTACTTGAATGACATACATTTAAAAATGTCTTTTCACACAGTCACAGGACAACAGCACAGCAACACAATATATCGACGAGACGCTTTCACCCCCTAGTGGACATATAACACAATTCTTATATGAATAACACTCCAGCCGATTTGGTAGCTTCGCTGTGTTCGGAGTATTGGATCGACAACGCAATGACTGAACAAGGATAATGTATCATATAAGTTGGAGCTTCTTAAATGTGTCAAATAATAAGCATAAGGACAAAAATATACCCTTATGCCGTGACATTGTGTTTGCAATGCCGTGACCCGGATTCGAACCGGGGTTGCTGCGGCCACAACGCAGAGTACTAACCACTATACGATCACGGCGAGCTACCAGGGCTTATACTTATAGTGAGATATTGGGCTTATAACCTAGCCAGCGGTGACACTTTCAACTGCAGAAAGCTATTTCAATTGTTAAATATGTGGCTTGATAACGTATTCTTGATCAGGTTGAACCTTTCTGTAGTTTATATTCATTACAAATTTCGAATGGTATGTTTAGTAAACTATTCAGATATACTGAATCTGAAGTAGCTTAGAAGTAGCCTAGCTAAGGTTGGATGCTGACGCTTGTCCTTAAACAGTAGTTTGGTAGCATTCTTTATTTTTGCATGGGAAATTTCAATTCGAATTGGAAATGTTCAATGTAATTACCTAGCTAATATCCTCTGGTTCTTCATCTGCTCATCATGCTTGCTTATGTTTATGTTAGCCTTATTTGTATTCTGATGTGTTGTTTTTTTCTTTCAATCAATGGAATTGTAGACTTCTTAAAATGTTAAATAGGCTATATAGTGGCTTGCGAAAGTATTCATCCCATGGCATTTTTCCTATTTTGTCGCCTTACAACCTGGAATTAAATGGATTATTGGGGGGTTTTGATTTACACAACATGGCGACCACTTTGAAGATTCAAATATTTTTTATTATGAAACAAACAACAAATAAAACAAACAAACTGAAAGCGTGCATAATTCATTCATTCACTATTCACTAAGTCAATACTTTGTAGAGCCACCTTTTGCAGATATTACAGCTGCAAGTCTCTTGGGCTATGTCTCTATAAGCTTGGCACGTCTAGCCACTGGGATTTCTGCCTATTCTCAAGGCAAAACTGCTCCAGCAGTTCCTTCAAGTTGTGTAATACTTAATTACAGAGAATCTTTGATTAAAAACTATCAGTCTTCAGTTAATGATATTAAAGACACGACAACTAGCTTCCGTCCAAAAATACATTCTGTGAAATGACGTCAACACATCCTGGAGGAGTTACTGGCTAGATACAGTATGTGCACCAGCACCAGGTCATTGCTCTCTCTTTCTCAATTTTTCAATTCAATTCAAGGGCTTTATTGGCATGGGAAACATATGTTAACATTGCCAAAGCAAGTAAAATGGATAATAAACAAAAGTCAAATAAACATGAACAGTAGACATTGCACTCAGAAGTTCCAAAAGAATAAAGACATTTCAAGTGCCATATTATGTCTATATACAGTGTTGTAGCGATGTGCAAATAGTTAAAGTACAAAATGGAAAATAAATAAAGTACAAAATGGAAAATAAATAAACATAAATATGGGTTGTATTTACAATGGTGTTTGTGGCAACATGCAACAGGTCACAAATCTTGCTGACGTGATGGCACACTGTGGTATTTCACCCAGTAGATATGTGAGTTGATCAAAATTGGGTTTGTTTTCAAATTTTTGGTTCTGTTTAATCTGAGGGAAATATGTGTTATGATGTGCAGCTCAGTTTCCATCTCATTCTGTGGGCAGTGTGCACATAGCCTGTCTTCTCTTGAGAGCCAGGTCTGCCTACGGCGCCCATTCTCAATAGCAAGGCTATGCTCACTGAGTCTGTACATAGTCAAAGTTTTCCTTAAGTTTGGGTCAGTCACAGCAGTCAGGTATAGGGCCAAATAGCATTTTCTCTCTCTCTCTCCCTCTCGTTTGATATATTGGGCCCACACGTCACCCTCCTCTGGTCATTCGGGCATCGGTCGGACAGTGCGCTGTCTTAGTGGAAAGTACTGGTGGTCCACCTTGGCTAAGGACATGAGGGTTTATGTTTCCTCCTGCTTGGTGTGAGCCTGCCCAGGGGGAAGTTACAACCCCTCCCCGTACCACAACGACCGTGGTCGCACCTGTCGGTGGACTTCCTGATGGATCTACCTCCCTCACAGGGTAACACCATGATCCTGGTCATTGTGGATCGGTTTTCTAAGTCCTGCCGTCTTCAAAGTAGCCACGCTTTGCCTAGATGACAGCTTTGCACACTCTTGGCATTCTCTCAACCAGCTTCACCTGGAATGCTTTTCCAACAGTCTTGAAGGAGTTCCCACATATGCTGAGCACTTGTTGGATGCTTTTCCTTCACTTTGCAGTTCAACTCTTCCCAAACCATCTCAATTGGGTTGAGGTCGGGTGATTGCGGAGGCCAGGTCAACTGATGCAGCACTCCATCCCTTTCCTTCTTGGTCGAATAGCCCTTACAAAGCCTGGAGGTGTGTTGGGTCATTGTCCTTTTGAAAAACAAATGATAGTCCCACTAAGCGCAAACCAGATGGGATGGCGTATCGCTGCAGAATGCCGTGGTAGCCTTGCTGGTTAAGTGTGCCTTGAATTCTAAATAAATCACAGAAAGTGTCACCAGCAAAGCACCCCCACATCATCACACCTCCTCCTTGATAGTTCTTGGTGGGAACCACACATGCAGAGATCATACGTTCACCTACTCTGCGTCTCACAAAGACACGGCGGTTGGAACCAAAAATCTCCAATTTGGACTCAACAGACCAAAGGACAGATTTCCACCGGTCTAATGTTCATTGCTCGTGTTTCTTGGCCCAAGCAAGTATCTTCTTCTTTATTGCTGTCCTTTAGTAGTGGTTTCTTTGCAGCAATTTGACCATGAAGGCCTGATGCCCCTGAACAGGCAGTTAACCCACTGTTCCTAGGCCGTCATAGAAAATAAGAATTTGTTTTGCCTAGTTAAAAAAAAGGTAAAAAATAAAATAAAAAATTCAGTCTCCTCTGAAAAGTTGATGTTAAGATGTGTCTGTTACTTGAACTCTGTGAAGCATTTATTTGGGCTGCAATTTCTGAGGCTGGTAACTTTAATGAGCTTATTCTCTGCAGCAGAGGTAACTCTGGGTCTTCTTTTCATGTAGCGGTCCTCATGAAAGGCAGTTTCATCATAGCGCTTGTTGGTTATTGCGACTGCACTTGAAGAAACTTTCAAAGTTCTTGACATTTTCCCGATTGACTGTCCTTTAAGACAGATTGACTGTCTTAAAGTAATGATGGACTGTCATTTCTATTTTCTTATTTGAGCTGTTCTTGCCATTATATGGACTTGTTCTTTTACGAAATAGGGCCAACAGTTGTTGCCTTCTCACCAAGCTGCTTGCCTATTGTCCTGTAGCCCATCCCAGCCTTGTGTAGGTCTACAATTTAGGTCTACAAAGATATGCAACATGAAAATATTGTCCCATTTATATTGTGTAATTTATTTAATTCTGTGATCATTTTAAATAATACATATTTCATTTGTTTGAGTGTCATGCTGAGAACAGAACAATAGTGCTTATTGAGAGGAACATAATCCAGAATGTCATCTCCTCAAACTCACATGCACCCATGTATACAGTACATACACACCTTTATAAACACAATTAGACTGATAGAATTTAACCAGAGAAAGGGAATGTATCATGCTGATTTTATTATGTGCATTGATTAAAGCCTAAACAGCAAATATCCAATGGACTACGCTAGTCACTACTACTAGACTATCCTTTTTTCCATAGACGTGGAGAGGGGAAATCAATGGGGCTCAGTCTCATCATTCTCCCCTGGTTCATTGCTCCTTGCAGTGGGGACTTTGGCAGCACACTCTGCACTCTTAGTGAAGGGGCGGCCTGGCTGGCCCAATGTCTGACGTGGGCGCTGCTTACTGTGTGAGATGCGGCTGTGTCCCATACTCTGGGCAGGGGCACCATCTCGTCTCTGGGAAACCATTGCTTGCTGTCCCCTGTGCAGATCACAGGATGCCACAAGAGGCTTCCCTATGTCCAGCTGTTTGCTCTCTTGTAGCCACAGCTTCCTGTCCATGTGGGTATAGTGTAGGTCCACCTTTATCACTAAGGATCCCTTTACAACAGGGAGAGAGAAAAAAACATAATACAGATTGAATTTATACATTTCTAGACATATAATTGCACATATTAAATATGGGGTCCCAGACATAGTAAACCTACCTGAAGCTTTTGAAGGCCACAAAGTCTGAGGCTACAGTCAGGGTTTTCAGCAACCAAGTTATTTAGCAACAGAGAGTCCATTTCACCTGACCTCCCAGGACTAGAGAATATATCCTCCATTGCCTAAACACAGAAGTCAGGAATTAAATACATCAGGCAACTACAGCAAAACCTGTGATACCCACTTGTTATTTTACAAAGTGCATAACAAGTGGCAGACTACTGAAGTAAGTAGGGAGAACATAATGCATTGAACCACTAGATGTCAGTATGCTCCAAGGAATTATTACTTCACAGAAGCAGACCCCTGATAAGCTGTTGTGCCAAAATGTCCTGCTCTTGTTTCTCAGCCATTTCTAATAGCAAGGTTGTCATGAAAGATGAGAGGACATAAGGCAGACTATGAAAACTATGAAAATAACTGCTGTTCATAAGATACAGTGCATTCGTAAAGTATTCAGACCCCTTGACTTTTTCCACATTTTGTTATGTTACAGCCTTACACTAAAATGTATTAAATATTTTTCCCCCCTCATCAATCTACACACTATACTGCAAAATAACAAAGCGAAAACATGTTTTTAGACATTTTGCGAATGTATTAAACATAAAAAACATAAATACCTTATTTACATAAGTATGAAGACTCTTTGCTATGAGACTCGAAATTGAGCTCAGGTGCGATGTTTCTACAACTTGATTGGAGTCACCTGTGGTAAATTCAATTGATTGAACATGATTTGGAAAGGCACACACCTGTCTATATAAGGTCCCACAGTTGACAGTGCATGTCAGAGTAAAAACCAAGCCATGAGGTCAAAGTAATTGTCCGTAGAACTCCGATACAGGATTGTGTCAAGGCACAGATCTGGGGAAGGCTACCAAAAAATTACAGCAGCATTGTAGGTCTCCAAGAACACAGTGGCCTCCATCATTCTTAAATGGAAGAAGTTTGGAACTACCGAGACTTCATGGACCTGGCCATCCAGCCAAACTGAGCAATCGGGGGAGAAGGGCCTTGGTCAGGGAGGTGACCAAGAACCCAATGGTCACTGACAGAGCTCCAGAGTTCCTCTGTGGAGATTGGAGAACCTTCCAGAAGGACAACCATCTCTGCAGCACTACACCAAACAGGCCTTTATGGTAATGGCCAGACGGAAGCCACTCCTCAGTAAAAGGCACATGACAGCCTGCCTGGAGGCACCTAAAGGACTCTCAGACCATGAGAAACAAGATTCTCTGGTCTAATGACACCAAGATTGAACTCTTTGGCCTGAATGCCAAGCGTCACATCTAGAGGAAACCTGGCACCATCCCTATGGTGAAGCATGGTGGTGGCAGCATCATGCTGTGGGGATGTTTTTCAGCGGCAGGGACTGGGAGACTAGTCAGGATCGAGGGAAAGTTGAACGAGCAAAGTACAGAGAGATCCTTGATAAAAACCTGCTCCAGAGCGCTCAGCACCTCAGACTGGGGCAAAGGTTCACCTTGCAACGGGACAACGCAGGAGTGGCTTCGGGACAAGTCTCTGAATGTCCTTGACTGGCACAGCCAGAGCCCGGACTTGAACCCGATAAAACATCTCTGGAGAGACCTGAAAATATCTGTGCAGCAACACTCCCCATCCAACCTGACAGAGCTCGAGAGGATCTGCAGAGAAGAATGGGAGAAACTCCTCAAATACAGGTGTGCCAAGCTTGTAGCGTCATACCCAAGATGACTCGAGGCTGTAATCGCTGCCAAAGGTGCTTCCACAAAGTACTGAGTAAAGGGTCTTATGGAATGTTATATTTTATTCAATCTTTTTTATACATTCGCCAAAAAAAACAAAAAATTGTTTTTGCTTTGTCATTATGGGGTATTGTGTGTAGATTGATGAGTGGATAAAAACAGTTGAATCCATTTTAGAATAATGCTGTAACATTACAAAATCTGGAAAAAGTCAAGGGGTCTGAATACTTTTCGAATGCACTGTATGCCTCAACGGAGGCTCCTCAGAGGAGGAAGGGGAGGGTCATCCTCCTCAGTGAATGTATGATAAAAACATTAATAAATGTATCCTTTTTTGATAAAACTATACTCAATATAAATGTCGGCAAATTATTTATTTAAATACACTGTTTTGCAACGAAGGCCTACAGTAGCCTCAAAAGCAGTCTAAAGGGTAGCACCATGGTGTAGATGGAGGACAGCTAGTTTCTGTCCTCCTCTGGGTACATTGACTTCAATATAAAACCTAGGTGGCTCCTGGTTCTCACCCCTTTCCATAGACTTATACAGTAATTATTACGTCCTCCAACCTATCAGAGCTCTTGCTGCATGAACTGGCATGTTGTCCACCCAATCAAAGGATCCGAGAATGAATCCATTTATGAAATCATAAGCTACTGCTAGCTAGCACTGCAGTGCATAAAATGCAGTGAGTAGGCTCAAAGAGAGAGAAACACAATAATTGAACAGGTAGCCTAGTGGTTAGAGTGTTGGGCCAGTAACTGAAAGGTTGCTAGAATTCGAATCCCTGAGCTGACAAGCTAAAAATCAGTTGTTCTGCCCCTGAGCAAAACAGTTAACCCACTGTTCCTAGGCCGTCATTGTAAATATGAATTTGTTCTCAACTGAAAAAATAATAAAACAATTCTTTAAAATGAGGGAGAGAGAGCTATTATTTGTATTATTATTATTATTTTACTTAGCTAGTGAATGCAGCTATCTAGTTTAGCCTACTCTGTTTAAGAAAAACTTTTCTTAAACAGAACCTAACGGGGATAAACATACCTGAATTTGTCCAATAGAAACTCTCGTTTGCAACTGTTAGACTAATGATTACACCCTAGATCAGCTAGATGCCGGCAAGAGTGTGCAAGGCGTTATTAAATGTCTGTCATCTTGATTACTCTAATTTTTCTCTCGACCAAATCATCTACATTGTAATTTTGCATTCATAGGCTAGGTTGTAGTAACCTCATGATGGGTATAGGGAAATTTTGTGTATAAAGTGGTAGCTTAAACCTATCAATGTTACATTGAGCTGGGTGAATGGAATATGAATTACAGTCATCCAATATGCTGTAATAGAAATAAGGCCATGCTCATTAAAAAAATGCTTCTCCCTCATCTTAAATGGCACCAACCACCACTGCCTCGAGTGTACAGAGGAAAGCGGAGATGATTACATGTGCACTCTTGGCAGCCTTTGTAGCTTTCATATATATATATATATATATATATATATATATATTTATTAAAAAACATTGTTTTATGAGCAATACATTTTCAAAATTATAAAGAGTAATGCCATGTCAGGATCAGATAAATATCTATACAACAGTTTTAGCATTGAGATGTGACCACAACAGGAAATAGTTCATACACCTTGTGCAGAACCCACTCTTAGAACCTTCTAAAGTTTAGCACCTAAACACATTTTCCTAACATTTGGTTTTCAGTTTTGTTGTCAGGGTTACATATATTTCTCAGGTCTCACAAGAAGTTAAAAAGTCATTTTAATAAAATATTTATGTGAAGTCATGCAACTAAATCAAACTGCTTATTAATAAGGGCTGTTTGTGCACCATGTCCTGCTCTCTAGGTAGTGTGGCAGGTAGCGGCAAGTAAGAGTGAAGATGTCACTCACAGGTGTGCTCCTCAGAGTGATAGTGCAGTCCTGGGCTCTGGGTCCAGTGGTTTTCACTCTGCCAAAAGCAACCATGACGTTGGAGAACAAGGCTGAGAAGCTGACCTCCACCTCAACTCCACAGTTGAAAATAAGCAACTTCTGATGTGGTAGCTCTTTGTGGGAGAACATCACGTAGAAAGACAGTTTTAAGATACAAATTCTACGCAACATAGCATCTCTGGAATGCAGGCTAGATAGACGTGATAAGAAAGTTAGGCAGCTATGTTAAGAAATGTTGCTTTTAAAGGTCGTCATCTTGTCCTTGAAGAAGTTTATAGTAGCAGTTACTATTTCTTCTCATTTATCTGAGCCAGAAATATATATGGGGATTCTGAAGAACTTTAGTGATGACAAAATTCAATTTGAAGAAAGAATACAAGATAAGTACGTTTTTATGTGATGGGGAAGACAAAAGTACATTCCCTTATGTTATAAATACTGGTACACTGTGAGTGAAATAAGCTGAAGGCTGACTTTAAATATACAAACAAGTTCGCTTTCTGCTATCACCACAAATAAACAGTAAAACCTTGAATGGTGGTGTGATGGTCATTACTCATGCTAAACCACACTGTTTGTACATTATAACAGCCACAACCATGTCACATACACAACTGAAAAAGAGTGCTTTTTCCTCTTTCTTGTTAAGACTAACTTAGGGCAAGAAACTGACTTAAGTTACACGATTTCATAGCAAATGATACACCATGGCTAAAACATCTGAAATAAAAAGAGCACTTGACATACACACAGTCATTTATCAATTGTGAAAAATGGGGTAAAGATCATGTCTGTATTGGGGATATTATGGTGTGTTAAAGCTTACCGTTGGCCTGTCTCCGGCAGGCGTCTCTCAGATGTAGTTCTCCAGTGTGGCCGGTGGTCCTGATCGGATCTGTGAGGGAGCGGGGCTCCTTTAGTGTGTGTCTGATTTCCACCGCCTGCTTGCCTATGACGAAAGGGTCTCTGCCCAGATCTGAGGAACAGGTTAAACGTTAGCCTACGCAACCAAGGTAACAGCTGTTCTTATGGAGTGTTTAATGGTAAGACTGAAATTAAAATAATAATACTATTTGACTGATGTAAAGGCTCCTAAATGATAAACATGTGCACGATAAGAGTGAACTTACAGAAATGTTTAGGCAAAAGCATGTATGTAAAAGGCATTGCTGGCCAGATCAGAAACGGATACACTAAAATCCTATTCAGGTGTCTGGATACAGGCTTACTCTTATTCTTGCAGAGGATTTGGCTTCAGTACATATTTTAAGCAAGCTGTCTTCGCCATGTTTCTATGAGAGTTGAGTGGACAGCAGTTCAACATCAACTATTTTTCCATTTATAAATAAGTCTAAGACAAGAAGGACATAGATCATAATTCCTCAAAGGAATTTCTGGGAATGCTGTGTTTATTGTTCATGAAATGGTCTCGTGATTGTGATATGATCTGTCACTTCAGTGAATACTATTTCCTAGACATGGATACAATTGTAACACTTTCAGAAATGTATTTCAGCTGTAACCCTGAAATAAAACCTATTGTGAGTAGCGGTGCAACTCATCTGAGAAATCTTAACATACAGCAAATATCTCTAATCTAAGCCATGAGGTTCTGTGCCAAGGTTCGACTGTTACAGCCACTGACAACTCATCAGTCAACCTATACAGTACTGTGCCGCCACCCCCTTTGATGGGCTGTGTTAAGCTATGCAGGATCACTGTCACTGGAGCTGAGTGACCACAGGAGAGCAGTGTAGGGAGGTACACACACACACGGCAGAGCAGCTGTCTTTAACTCTACCCCTCTCAGGTTTCCTGCTGTGCTATGGCCAACAGTGTGAATTTCTAGAGAATGAGGTCACAAGCTAATGCAGCTCTGTCGCACAAAGTCATGTTACCAGAGAGACCCATCAAACAAACAAACAAGCACCCAGTGGGGACAGCATGCCTACCCCTCCAAGCTCCGCCCACTGCTACCTGCTGCAGGGTAAACACCAGGGGGAGTACCCAGTGACGGATAAACATTTAGATGTCAACATGTCTGTACTTCAACAAGTAGACAACAACACGTTCCACACTGACCCTGTTTACAGACACTGCTGTACATCTCCTATAGAGGAGCAATGGAGCCAAAAGCCACACTTCTGCTCTTATTAGCAGGGAATTTAGTATTTCTTGCAAAATATCTTCTCAATTCTGTCAAAAGTAATTTTCCTATTTATCAAAAGAAACCCTGGGATTTTCAATGTGAGTCATGGATTGGTGTTACTAGTATGTCAAAACATCCATCCTGAAATGTCAGTCACACAAAATGCAGAATGTGGCCACTAGAGGGAAGTGCTAAAAGCAAAGCCACCGTTATACATCAATATATATAGATATTTTTTTTTACATCAATCATATATTTTTTTATATAAATTATTCACATTTATGATATCGATAACTGAATTATTGATATAAAAACTATATTTTAAAGACCTTCATGGGGGTGGTATTACATTTGCATGCTCCTACATACAGCGCCTATTGAAAGCATACACACAAGGCCCTTGCACAGTCTTGACATTTGTTGCCTTAAAATTTTATTTTATATTTTTCCTACTGATGTATACAACCTACTCCACATTTTATTTTTTTACCCCTTTTTTCCCCCAAATTCGTGGCATCCAATTGGTAGTTACAGTCTTGTCCCATCGCTGCAACTCCCGTACGTAGTAATACGATTCTACCAGCTTTACGCAACTCTTAGGGCAACATATATCTATTGTTTTTGTCAAAATTGCTCACGGAATTGCTTGGGAATCATTGATGGACAGCCATACTCAATGTTTATTGTTATCACTGATTTTCAAGCAGATTTAGGCCAAGATTGAGACTATTAGACCATTCAGGAACACTCAACACTTCATGAAAGCCATTGTGTTGTGTCTTTGGCATTAGGATTTTTTGTAATTGTTCCACTGAAATATAAAACTGTCGCTGGGTTAGGTTTTCAGAAGACTATGGAGGGTTTTCCTCTAACTTTTTACCTGTCCTTCGTTCCTTTCATATTTATTTTGATCCTAACATACTCCCAAGTCCCTGCCAGTAACAAGCATACCCATAACATGATGCTGCCACCCCAATACTCATTTTCTTCAAAATGATTCACACATGTAATGGCTATCAATGATGCTTCCACCAAGTATTAACTATGGGGTGTGAAGACATACAGTTTGTAATCAAGACATTTTCTTTTTGTCTTTTTTATTTTCTATCATTTTTCTTTCACTTTAGAAATGGAAAATAATTGAATAAATGTTTAGATACAATTTTAGATACAGGTCTAAGTCTTAATTAAGCTAAATAAATGCTAATATATATCTTTTTTATATCAATAATTGTATTTTTGATATCAGTAATGTCATTTTCAATAACAATAATTCAGATTTTCAATATCAGTTTTTTTTATATATCAATAACTCCCCATGGGATTCAATGGTGAATTTGTTTTTATATCAATAATTGAATTTTCTTATATAATTAATTTACAAAATGTATATAAAAAATGGAATTATCGATATCAATAATTCCAATTATCACTATAATAATAATAATTCAATAATTTGAGCGTTTTATATTTAAAATTATGAGCAATATCAACAAATAAAATATATATCTACAAATAAAATATATATATAATTAAATGTTTTATATAAATAATTTGAATGATTCAATGGGTTTCTCCATTGAATCAAATGGGTAATTATTGATATAAAAAATGTGATTATAAGATATAATTTTATTATTATTATTGATATCAGCAATTCATTTTTGTATATAAACATTTTGAATTATTGATACAGAAAATTCCATTATTGATATAAAAAATACAAATATTGAAGTAAAAAATGCAATGAATATATGTTAAAATGGCTTCCACAAGAGCAAAGCCTATCATACAAGAACACTGACTCTCAGACACCAGCTCCAGGATGTGGGTGACTTTCTCTAGCTGTAGGATGTGCTTGTTCAGATATTTAGTGAAGATTCCGGTGCTCTTCCCTCCGTCCTGTACCTCATAAGCCTCTGCATTTTCACATCTGTTAAGGCAGGTCATTTAGATTTCAGGCCATGAATGAACACTCATAAATCAATTGTTGTTACATAGAGTAAAAATACATACGTGGCATATCCATACACGGTGTTTCCCATTGGTACCAAGGGCCTGATTTCAGAAGCTATGCAATCTAGGTTGTACCTGAAAATAAAAATATGCAACTTAACACCTGTTTTAGCAGTGGTGGAAAAAGTAATAAATTGTCATACTTGAGTAAAAGTATAGATATCTTAATAGAAAGTTACTCAAGTAAAAGTAACCCAGTAAAATACTACTTGAGCAAAAGTCAAAGTATTTGGTTCTATATATACTTAAGTATCAAAAGTAAATGTAAAATTATTTCAAATTCCTTCTATTAAGCAAAGCAGGTGGCACCATTGTGTTATTTTTTTATTTATGGATATCCAGGGGCACATTCCAACACTCAGATATCATTTACAAAAGATGCATTTGTGTTTAGTGAGTCCGCCAGATCAAAAGGGATGACAATGTGTTTTCTTGATACTCCGTCCCAGTCTCAAATCTCCGGAAGACTGAAGCAGATCTCCCTCAAGAATTTCCCTGTATTTAGCGCCATCCATCATTCTTTAAATTCTGACCAGTTTCCCAGTCCCTGCCGATGAAAAACATCTCCATAGCATGATGCTGCCCCCACCATGCTCCACTGTGGGGATGGTGTTCTCAGGGTGATGGGAAGTGTTGGGTTTGCGCCAGACATAGCGTTTTCCTTGATGGCCAAAAAGCTCAATTTTAGTCTCATCTGACCAGAGTACCTTCTTCCATATGTTTGGGGAGTCTCCCACATGCCTTTTGGTCGAACACCAAACATGTTTGCTTATTTCTTTCTGGCCACTCTTCCGTAAAGCCCAGCTCTGTGGAGTGTACGGCTTAAAGTGAACCTATGGACAGATACTCCAATCTCTGCTGTGGAGCTTTGCAGCTCCTTCAGGGATATCTTTGGTCTCTTTGTTGCCTCTCCGATTAATGGCCTCCTTGCCTGGTCCGTGAGTTTTGGTGGGCGGCCCTCTCTTGGCAGGTTTGTTGTGGTACCATATTCTTCCATTGTTTAGTAATGGATTTAATGGTTCTCCATGGGATGTTCAAAGTTTCTGATATTTTTTATAACCCAACCCTGATCTGTACTTCTCCTCAACTTTGTCCCTGACCTGTTTGGAGAGCTTCTTGTTCTTCATGGTGCCACTTGCTTGGTGGTGCCCCTTGCTTAGTGGTGTTGCAGACTCTGGAGCCTTTCAGAACAGGCGTATATATACTGAGATCATGTGACAGATCATTTGACACTTAAATCAAATCCGCCTGTGTGCAATCTAACTGATTATGTGACTTCTGAAGGTAATTGTTTGCACCAGATCTCATTACAGGTTGTAATGCAACAAAATAGGGAAAACATCAAGGGGGTGAATACTTTTGCAATTCACTGTCGAGCAACAAACAATGACATGAGGTGTCCATCAGGAGGCCTACCATGTTCTGCAGGTGTCTAGTAAGACCACATTCAATGCAGTCCGTCTCTCCTGCATCTTGCACATGACCCTCTGTACACAGACACAGTTCTCTGAACGGTATGGTTGTGGAGCATCTATGGCCACCAGATAGTTTCTCCCTAAACGTTCGTACCCATGACCAGCATAGTAGAACAGGGCTGTGGGGGATAGCATTATGTTAGTTGTATATTTTGTGTGTATTTCAGTTATACACCAAAATAACTATTTTGTTATTTAACATTGATCGCTGTTAATTAATCAGATTAAAATCAAATCCGTGGCAAACGCATGTTACATGGCGTGAACAGGAAAAGCAAAGTCTCTCATAGGCATACGGGTAAATTCAGAGGACCCGATACTCCAGTTCAGCGAGAGCTACAGATCTAATATGGCATCTGTCAAACAAGGCTCCATGTTTCATTTTAGCAATCATATACTGTAGAACACTGACCCTGTCCTTCATCAATAAAATATTATGTTGTTTGTGCTCTATATATTATGTGTAGGGTTGCAAAGGGAGTGTATGTTACTACCAGTCAACTACCAGAATTTTGGTATCCTTCAAGGATTTTATGTAATATATCACAAGACATCTAGTGGCCCTTCTGGGTACTTCAACTTTTTACAGGCGCCTGTAATTATCTCTGTCCCTCTGTGTGGCTTTATCACTTGAAAAATGTTAATCAAATAAAATATAGAAATATATGTATCATGAATACATATATGTATCATGAATATGTATGATTTTTTTTAAAGTTATCCAAGTATAAATCACAAAAGTTATGATAGATTGCCATATTGTTAATTACCAAAATGACTGAAGATTCCAGTAACTTTGGTAAACTACCGGAAGACTTGCATCCCTGTGCAGCTGAGTTGAGTAATTTCAAGTAGCATGTTTTGAATCTGTAAACTGTGCAGGTCCTTAAAGCTCCTAGAAAATCCAGATCGCTACTTTTCAGATTGGTTTTCATATTAAGCTGACCTCGTTTTCTATAACAGCCATACAACACACAAGCATGGATTATTAGATGAGACAGAAAATGTCAAACTCTTACAAATGTTTACATGCCACATAAAATGTAATGCTCTTATTTGACTCAAATATAAAAAGGAAAATAAGCTGACAGTTGCTAGGTTGCTAAAGGCCCTTTACAGGTGCTAAATAAATCTGCCAAGTCGAAGTGCTATAGGCCTCAGAAACAGCCAGTGGTGGAAAAAGTGCCCGATTTTCATACTTGAGTAAAAGTAAAGATGCCTTAATAGAAAATTACTCAGGTAAAAGTGAAAGTCACCCAGTAAAATACTACTTGAGTAAAAGTATAAACGTATTTGGTTTCAAATATACTTAATTATCAAAAGTAAATAGAATTGCTAAAATATAGTATATATAGTATAAATCAATTTAATACTTACATTAAGCAAACTAGACAGCAAAAAAATGTAATATTTAAAAAAAACATTTACTGATAGCCAGGGGACATGCTCCAACACTCAGACATCATTTAACAAGACTACGATGTCTGGTTTCAGCATAACAGAGAAATATTTTTGTATACATTTGCAACTTTTCAGTGAATAGTGTCATCGTTAGCTTTCTAGAGTCTCTGAAAAACCCTCAATTCAAAATACATTCTCCATTGTAATGTAACCACCAGAACATTATTGAACTCACCATACACGCCCCTGTCAAGCAGGAGAAGGAACTTGTCAATAGCCGCCAGCATCTCCTCCCTGGTGAGATCCAGTAGAGACACCACTCTGAAGCCCAGCTGCTGCAGCAGGTTGGCCAGCTCATGGACATCCATAGTGGGGGCCATCAGGTCCGGATGGTGGGAGTAGTTGAGGTTACCAATAAGCAGGGCCACTTTGTCAGTCGCTGGACGAAAAGACCATGGTGGAATTTGTAATCAGGGTCACCTTACTGTACTTTGAGAACAGCTAATTAATTATACTATAGAAACATGAAACCACACATATCAGGAAATACTGGTACAACAGTTCCCCACTTCAATGACATAATGCTCAAACTGCATTCTAAGAATACCTCAAACCGGTGGTTAAGGGCGCTGTACTGCAGCGCCAGCTGTGCCATCAGAGACTCTGGGTTCGCGCCCAGGCTCTGTCGTAACCGGCCGCGACCGGGAGGTCCGTGGGGCGACGCACAATTGGCCTAGCGTCGTCCGGGTTAGGGAGGGCTTGGCAGGTAGGGATGTCCTTGTCTCATCGCACACCAGCGACTCCTGTGGCGGGCCGGGCGCAGTGCGCGCTAACCAAGGTTGCCAGGTGCAAGGTGTTTCCTCCGACACATTGGTGCGGCTGGCTTCCGGTTGGATGTGCGCTGTGTTAAGAAGCAGTGCGGCTTGGTTGGGTTGTGTATCGGAGGACGCATGACTTTCAACCTTCGTCTCTCCCGAGCCCGTACGGGAGTTGTAGCGATGAGACAAGATAGTGGCTACTAAAACATTTGGATACCACGAAATTGGGGAGAAAAATAACAAATAAAATAAAAAGAAAACAACACTGTATTTCCACTGACCCCTACCTGTGAGTTGATTAGATGGCACTGAAAGAAATGGAAAAATAATAAAAGTTATAATCAGTGCATAACCTAACACTTCACACTTCAATCTGTTAACACAACAAACCAGATCAAAAGCAATATGAGAGTGTAAAAGGACTCCTAGTTTTCATTCAATCTGGTTGGGTCAAATTCATAAAGATTTTGAAATATGAATGTTGTTGATGTGCCAACATGTAGAAAACACATACAAAGGGGAACCTACATCCAAAGGCTAGTTCCTTGACCACTTTTTAGAGCCTGAAAACTTCTAGTACAGTCTTTAACAAAGGGAAAGTACCTTAAATCGTCAGCGGAATGGAAAGACCCACTTGTGGGAGGGATGTGCAGAAATCTGAACTTACCGCTATTCCACTAGCTCAGTGAAAAGTGGGGAATTACTTTCCAGTGAATTATGTGGTAGACTTTGTCAGGGAATATATAAAACGCTAATAGTAAAGCTCATGCCACTGTGAAAACGTAAAATAACTGCTGCTAGTGCTTTGTCATATGCTACTGCGAGAGTTTCATATTCACTATTGCACATCTGTTTATAATTACAGAGCAGTATTCACAAAAGACTTGGCTATATGACATCATAATTCACACTATGTTCAATTCATGTAAACATTATTTCCTTTTTGTTGCCCAGATGCCCTTCGAGTAGCATCCCACTTCCATTTACCTATTTCAACATCAGCTGCCTCTGTCCATCTCTCCTCTTGAACATTGGATACATAGCAGAGATATGTTCCTCTATGGTCTGACTCTGCATTCTCTATCTACAAGGGACACAATCAAATGCATTCACATCACTGTTTGGCTCTACTCATACACATAAGACTTCTCTCCTAGAATTTAAACCTCATGTTAAATATGAATGAAGTTATTCTAAATTACAATGTTTACATAGGACAAGTGGTGTATTGGAGGGTAAACACAAGTAAACACAGTTAACCCACTTTTTTCCCTCGGCACTTGTCACTCACTTTCTGGGGGAAATTGCATTGAAAATATAGGGAGAGTTCATTTTTTCGCCTCAACCAGAGTTTTCACACCTATTTCTTTATCACTCCATCACTAAATAGGAATGGTGAAGCATGGTATCTCAGCCAGCAAATGATAAGACAGAGTAGTGCAGGAGTAGATAAACACTGGTGTTACCTGCAGTGTGTCCGTGGTCTTGCCCAACAGAGGAAGTCCATTTCTGTACCACTGGTAGTGAGGGGTGGGAATGCCAAAGGCGGTGCAGCTGAGGGTGAGTCTCTCCCCTTGTCTGACAGTCTGGGGTGCAGGGTGTACAGCGATATGGGGCTCCCCTCGCCATGCTACTGGGAGACCTGAAGAAAAAAAAAGAAAAAAAAATGCAATAGCAATACATTATAGGCAAAATAGTGCTCTAAATTGATCAAAGAAGATTTAATAACCTGTATTACAAACATGTTATTATCTTACAACTGGTAAGTAATATAGGGGATTTCTATACCTGGTTTAGCAATGTCCAGGACCTTTACTGTGACCCATTTACTGAACATACAGTTGCAGAACTGGTCATTCACGCGACAAATGTAGAGCTGAGACCTCTGGGCTGTGACAATCAGATCTGCTCTGGTCCCACCAAATACCTAAAAAACATTAACCATTTCATTGGATATATACTGTGTTACTCTATGAACTGACAACATAATACTGTGTCAGACAAGAATTACAAAAATCCTCAACAACCACATACCTCCTCTTTACTAGACTTGAACCACTGGTAGTTCAGGATACCGGTTCCCTCTGCTCTCACACTCAGAGTCACCTTATAGTTCAGTGGTACATACACAGAAACAGGATGCTGCACAATGACGATGTCTGAAAATGTACATTTATAAAGTGATAAGTGATTCAAGGGCCAATCCACAGTTGAAACTATAACAAAGCCAACTGTGTTGGTAAAAACCTGAGGGATGCAAGGGCTTACCATCCATGATATCAGCATTTGTGTTTTTAGGCTATGCAGTGTTTGTTAACATTTACAATGTTTACAAACATTGGAGTAAAACAACCTTATATTTTGGGTGTGACATTTGAACTAAGCTCAAGAAGTTATATTCTTCAAGAATCACTATGTATACATCATTAATTTACAAGTCTAAAAATAGATATCCCCTTTCGCAGTTACTGTAGGATAAGTTCTATAACATAATATTATGCTTTGTTATTAAAAATATTGCTATGTCAGTGTACTGATAAAATGGAACATAGTTAACTTGCACAATAAATAGGGCAAATACACACCTCTGATCATGTTTTTCATCATTTCAACGTGAAATAAGAACTTCTGAACCTCAAGTATGATCTGTTCTGGTCATTACTGCACTGTGCTACCTAATAAGCAAAAGACAGAATATGAGCATCAGTTGTGCCAGAGGTGAGTGAACGGTGTATCAACAAAAACAAGTCAAGATCCAGCCAAAAATCACAGGAACATGTCATGGAGATGACATCTGATAAGGGCCACATGGAACAAATGTGCATTCATATGTGCGCAACAAGTGTCACTAATAGATTTTCTCCCCACTTCCCATTTCACAACCGAGCATGTGACAAATACGATAACACAAGGAACAATGAATCTATTTCAAGAGAAATTGAGACTGGTAGGTAGGTTAGCATATTTGCAAAACAATCTGTGCTTTAATAAAAGGTCAGCCAAACTGGACATCTTCCTGAAAATGGCTTACTACAGAGTAGTAACAATTATAGGCTACTATGAACATTTGCAAGTTTATCAATGGCTGTAAAATTAGGACCAAATAATGTCCTTTATAGTCTACAGCTCAAATTGTGACTAAATGATACAGTTCTCTAACTGGACCAATAAGATGAATAGCCTATAAATGTCTAGAGCAGGGTTGACATGTCCGCAGTTTTCCAGACATTTAGTTCATTTGAAAAAGATGTCAAGGATGAAAATTTACCAGGTTTCTGGGCTACTTCTAAATTCAACTCACTATCAGGCAGTAAGGAAGGCTGTTGCTGAGTGTGTGTGAGTGGTGGGGAGGGGAGGGCCGGAGGGGTGTGTGTGTGTGTTGAGAGAGAACTGCAGCATGTTCTGACAACTTTTTACCAGTTGTAGACAGGCCAATTTCATTATGGAGACAAGTATTTCCAACCCTTTTTCCATAAAACATACAGTATTAATGTGCAAGAACTGATGCACATCAAGAATAACTGTGACAAAGCACTGGGAAACGACTTTAGGCGCACTAGTGAGCATTACATAAATTCGCTCGAAGGTGGTTTAAACTGCATGCAAGGAAAGGGTTTTACGCATGCTCAGTTCTTGGATCTTGAGCGCTGCGCAGTTGGAAATTTTAAATAGAAATTATGGAACTCCCTTGCGTGCTTCTGTTATGGGGAAAGTCCACACTGAAACTCACAATAAACGTGGAGAATGATACATTTGCATCTGTTGGTCATCAGGTAGCCTATTAATGTCTATGCGATTGTAGGTTACTTACCTACCACTTGATACAATAAATATGTTGAAATGACGATATCACTGGAGACATTGCTAGTTTTAATTGTTTTATTTCACTGTAGAGCCCTCAGTACCGCCCAAAATGCCTTAGATAGCTCTTTCGTCCCACCACACACACATGCAGAGACCTCACCTAGTTTAACTGATGCCACCAGAGACAAAACCTCTCTCATCGCCACTCAACGCATAGGTTTACCTCCACTGTACTCACATCCTACCATACCCTTGTCTGTACATTATGCCTTGAATCTATTTTACCAAGCCCAGAAATCTGCTCCTTTAATTCTCTGTCCCCAACACACTAGACGACCAGTTCTTATAGCCTTTAGCCATACCCTTATCCTACTCCTCCTCTGTTCCTCTGGTGATGTAGAGGTTAACCCAGGCCCTGTAGCCCCCAGTTCTGTAATGGGTCCGCGTCTGTAATGGGCGTCTGTAATGGGTCCGCAGTCAAACGACCACCACTCATTTCTCCTTCACCCAAATCCAGATAGCTGATGTTCTGAAAGAGCTGCAAAATCTGGACTCCTACAAATCAGCTGAGCTAGACAATCTGGACCCTCTCTTTCTAAAAGTACGACTGACAGCCAATTAGTATTCAGGGCTCAAACCACCCAGTTTATAATTACAATTCAAAACTGTGTGGTTTGAGCCCTGAATGCTGATTGGCTGAAATCTGTGATATATCAGACCATATACCACAGGTATTACAAAACGTTACTTTTTACTGTTCTAATTACATTTGTAACCAGTTTATAATTGCAATAAGGTACCTCATGGTTTGTGGTAAATGGCCAATATATCACGACTAAGGGCTGTATCAAGGCACTCCATGTTGCATCATGCTTAAGAACAGCCCTTAGCGTGGTATATTGGCCATATATCACCCCCCCCCGTGCATTATTGCTTATTCATAGCAGTCAAACCAGTTAAATGGACATCCATTGATGGATGGTAAATGATCTGGCGAGTTTAACCTCTCTATGGGGTGTGGGACGCTACTGTCCCACCTGGGCAACATCCAGTGAAAGTGCAGAGCGCCAAATTCAAAAACAGAAATACTCATTATAAAAATTCATGAAACATACAAGTGTTACACATCTTTTTAAAGATGAACTTCTTGTTAATCCAACCACGGTGTCAGATTGAAAAAATACTTTATGGCGAAAGCAAACCATGCGATTATCTGAGAACAGCGCCCAGGATCAAGTCCCTCCTCAAAAACCTCAGTTTTGTTACCGCATTTTGTTCAGTAAAACACTGTCTCAAACAACATCCGGTGAAATTGCAGAGCGTGGAACTCAACAAAACAGAAATTCTCATAATAAACATACATAAAAGATACAAATGTTATACACCAGCTTAAAGATAAACTTCTTGTTAATCCAACTGCTGTGTCAGATTTCAAAAAGGCTTTACGGCGAAACCAAACCATGCGATTATCTGAGAACAGCGCCCAGCAGACAAATCATCACAAACAGTTAGCAGCCAAGAAGACGTATAACAAAAGTCAGAAATAGCGTTAAAATATACCACTTACCTTTGATGATCTTCATATGATTGCACTCAAAGACTCCATGTTACACAATAAATGTTTGTTTTGTTGGAGAAGTCCCTCTTTATATTGAAAAACCTCCATTTTGTTGGTGCGTTTTATTCAGTAACCCATTGGAACAAAGCGCGGTCACAACAGACTGACGAAAAATCTAAAAAGTACCATAAAAGTTAATAGAAACATGTCAAACGATATTTATAATCAATCCTCATATTGTTTTTGTCATAAATAATCAATCATATTTCAACCGGACAAAAGCTTCGTCAATAGAAAAAGAGAAACAAGAAATGCGCGCTCCCGGTCACACACTGGACTCATGTCTGGAAATTTCCACTGTCCACTCATTGAACGTGCTGTTTCTCCCTAATTTTTCAGAGTAAAAGCCCGAAACAATACCTAGAGACTGTTGAGGAAGCAGTAGAGATCGTGAACTGGGTCATAAGTCTTTGTATGGTGGATAGGCTTTCAATGGAAAAACAGGCATTTCAAAATAAAAGCATTTCCTGGATGGATTTTCCTCAGGTTTTCGCCTGCCATTTCAGTTCTGTTATACTCACAGACATTATTTTAACAGTTTTAGAACCTGGAGTGTTTTCTATCCAAAACTACTAATTGTGTGCATATCCTAGCTTCTGGGCCTGAGTAGCAGGTAATTTACTTTGGGCACACTTTTCATCCAAAATTCCAGTGAGGTTAATAAAGGCAAATGATCCTTTCTCTTGCTACTATTCAAATTCCGTTAGTCACGTTAGCTTGTAATAATTATTATTTTGATGTAAATCTGAATTTTGCTTCTTGTCATTACATGTCAAATCGAAATTCCTTCTAAATAAGCTCAAAAGCATTATCGAAAAGGGGTTTATTGGATAAATATGGCAACTCCTCTACTACTGCGCATAAACATTTTTTGGCTCAGTTTTGAGGCCCTGTGGGTGGGTTTTGAGTGGTATTCGTTGAAAATTTAAGCTAGACCTGGCAACCCTGGTCAAGACAATCACAACACATTCCTGTTTGCACACTCAGCCCATATGTTTTGTGTTATGGTGTATCAGCTCTTGGAAGTCAAGAAAAACATATATGTTATAAAATTATGAGTGCATTGATAATTACTCAATTATTTTCATAGATAATAAAAAACTAGGCCTATGTTAATTGTTGTAATTGTGAGAGGTATGCTTACATTAAACTAAAGTCAAACAGGCAAATAGTATGGTATTGGAAAATGTATCAACACATTTCTATTGCTAGAGAGGGTTATTGTGTAGGCTACCTGTATCAATGTAGTGTACATACCTGAACTGCGACCAAACACCATGCACATGCCACACTGTCTGTAACAGCAGATGACCCGATGACATTAAACAAACTAGAGTAGAGAATGTAAGATGGCCTTTACAAACTATAGTAGAGAATGTAACTCTTGTAAATCCTCAACATTATATCAACAAAAAACAGGACATCCTTTTCCCGGAACAATGTTACCCACCTATTACCGTACTGTATGTAGTATATGAGGCCAAATATTTTTGGATATCCTTCCGCAAAATGTTTGAATTGGAAATCCATTCTAAATACAAGAATTGACTCCAGGGCACATTTTATACATTCACATACACGTAAAGCGTGTATGTGAATATGATTAAATATTTTATGAAAGGCAAAATCATATCGTAATTCAATTAGCAGAAATAATGATCCAAAACCAGATCCATCCACAATTACATATGGGTCAAAATAGCATAGCACAGACATTAGCAAGCAAACCAGACGGCACAATTGTCTTGTTTTTAAAAAAATGTATGGATAGCCAGGGGCATACTCCAAAACTCTGACATAATTTACAAATTAAGCATTTGTGTTTAATGAGTCCACCAGACCAGAGGCAATAGAGATGACCAGGTATGTTATTTTGTGTGGAATTGTGTGGAATGTGGCACATTTTCTGTCCTACTAAGCGTTAAAAATGTAACGAGTACTTTTTCAGGGAAAATGTATGCAGTAAAAAAGTACATTATTTTAAATAAAGAATGTAGTGAAGTAAAAGTAAAAGTTGTCAAAAATATAAATAGTAAAGTAAAGTACAAATACCCCCAAACACTACTTAAGTAGTACTTTAAAGTATGTTTACTTAAGTATTTTACACCACTGGCTATACAAAGGCCTTAAAATACACATTGACTTTTTTTACAGCTTTCTTATTCAAATCATCTAGAATGATCTTAATGTACTATTCCAACTCCTTATAGAAAACAAGGAAGTGTTTTTTTATTAGTGATTTTCTGATTATGACCTTTCCATGAGCACAATTACATTTAAGAGGTCAAATTGTTTTCTCTTTATCCTTAAAGGAGTAGTTAAGGAAACCAAACAGCACATTCTCCCATAATAAACAAAAGTAATCAATAATATTATCACCAATAAATATATAAATATCTTACCATAATATGTATTACCTGAAGACAATGCCAAAATAAATGCAAAACTGTTTCTGTATGCTCATCACAAAAAGTACAGCCAATGTTACTGTCTTTTTTGAGTTTCTATAATAATCAGTTAAATTACCAGCTAAAATATTGAAATGGATTACAGACACTGTACTTTTGAAAAACTAGATGATTATTTATTCGATTACTCTTAATTTCAGAAAGGATGTTTGCGAAGAAATACACTATGACACCTTTCAATTTTCTTAATGACGTTCAAATCAGCATTGAAAAAATAGCAAGTTTCAGTTTGCTCCACCTGAGCGAGTCTGACCACAAGTCAGAGACCACTATGATGACACACCAAATGTATTTGCTGGATTGTTTTTCTCTTCTTCTAATGCCGCTTAAGGGGAAAGTAATGTAAAAGTAATCCGATTACATTACTGAGTTTGGGTAATCCAAACATTACATCAATGATTACAATTTTGTTCAGTTAACTAGTAAATGTAACAGAAAACATTTAGAAAGTAGCCTAACCTACCCAACCTTGCTTCTGAAGCACTTAAGAAGGATTTTGTTCTTCATATATGGAGTGTATATTTAAGCAATAAGGCCCGAGGGGTTATGGTATATGGCCAATATACCACAGCTAAGGGCTGTTCTTATGCACAACGCAGCGCGGAGTGCCTGGATACAGCCCTTAGCCGTGGTACAGTATATTGGCCATATATCAAAATCCCTGAGGTTCCTTATTGCTATTATAAACTGGTTAGCAACGTAATTACAGCAGTAAAAATACATGTTTTGTCATACCCGTGCTATATGGTCTGATATACCACGCCTGTCAGCCAATTAGCATTCAGTGCTCGAACCACCCAGTTCATAATAAAAATAGATAGGCCTTCACTCCGGAGCTGCCAGAATCGCAGCCCCTCAGTCCAGTGGCGCCCTCTACGAGGGTCTTCAGTCCGGGGCCCGCTGCGAGGGTCCCGCACTTCAGTCCCGCACCCGAGCCGCCGCCGTAAGAAGGCCCACCCGGACCCTCCCCTTTAGAGGGGTCCACACCTTTGGGGGGGGTACTGTCACACCCTGGCCATAGAGAGGCTTTTTATTCTCTATTTTGGTTAGGCCAGGGTGTGACTAGGGTGGGCGTTCTATGTTCTTTTTTCTATGTTTTTGTATTTCTGTGTTTTTGGCCGGGTATGGTTCTCAATCAGGGACAGCTGTCTGTCGTTGTCTCTGATTGAGAACCGTACTTAGGCATCCTGTTTTCCCACTATGGGTTGTTGGAAGTTGTTTTCTGGTTTGTGTTTCTGCACCTGACAGGACCTTTTCGTTTTCGTTCATTCTCTTTATTTTGTTTTGTGTTCAGTTTAAATAAAAATAACATGAACACTTACCATGCTGCGCTTTGGTCCACACCTTCTTCATACGACAACCATTACAGCAATACAGTTCATTTATTTTATGTAATACCCTGGTAGTCCTCTGTGACCTTACTGTGTAACCTAATTAGGCAATCTTATGTTTGGAAAATGAAGCAATGTGATCAGATGGCTGAATTTATTCTCAAGGGTGTTTTGGAAGAACTCTTGAGGGGCAGGCAGTATCGAGGGAGAGGGCTGTCCTGGGTAAGAACCAAGCATGCTTAGGTCGTCATCATCTACCTCATGAAATAAATCCCCAAGTATCTCTGGACACATGACATATCAGTGTTTTGCAATAAGTCTTTCACCAACACAGTGTCCCACCTAGATGTGAGTCTATACTCACTGCTGTCAACATGTTAAGAGGTTGTGTTTTTGACATTACCTTTCTTGGTCAACTATGGTAGTGTATAATGATCTGTTTCCTCTTGGTATTTCTATTTTAAATGTTTTTTTTTCAAATTTGGAGAACATTAATTTGTTCTCAGAGCAAAATAGCGTTCTCTTGTTGAATACATGTCTGAAGGCTGGTTTCGGAAAATGTGATGTGCACTTGCACCTATTTGTAGGCCTGCTATAAATAGGGTCCTGCTGGCACCACAAGCATGTGTTTGATTGACAATTGCAGTCAGAGCTTTGCCTCTGGGACTTTGAAAAGCCTATCAATGGTAAGTTCACAAATTCATCAACTTTTGTTTTAACCAAGAAGTGTTTGAGTTCAATGTTAGTTCTCTGAATTCTAAAATAATGTCTAAGCGTTCAGTTTGACTCCTAATAACCCTTTTAGAGCCTGATAACGGTTCATATGTATACCTTTTTCATTGCAACTGCTTAGCTTGGTCAAAGGAAAGCAGTTGTCACTGTCTGAATTACTTTGGAGTTTTGATAATTGTTGCATTGCTTGAGAAAGGTGCATACAGGTAATATTTTCTTCGATGATCTATTCGAATGAGTGAATGGTTTCCCAGACTAACCTAGACCAACATTTAACAGTATTCACAGCTGTTTTCTCCTTTCTTTTCCAGCTACTCTTACACCGGTAAGACACTGCAACTTGAAACGGGGGCTTTGATACATGACAAGCTGAGCCTTTTTTACTCAAGGAGCAGTCTGCTGTAGTAGACACATTTCCTTTATATTTGTGGGAATATCTGTTGAGTGGACAATGACTTCCAGAAGACCAATGACCCGTTCTTACTCTGGCAACGGGAGGTCCGGCGGCAGCCACAATGAGGAGGAGCCCAGCTCTTCAAATGGCCGCTTGGAGAGCAGCAACTACCTCTCCAATGTCAGGCCTGAAAACAGGTAGATCACCTCTTCTTACTTGTTTCATTGTGACGCTTGGCGTTTCAGTGCGACTTTGTCCACCACACACATGCATTAGATATTTCGGCCATCTCAACATATCTGTGGATTGTTTCCTAATGTCCAAAATGCTACATGGCAAGTAATAACCAAGGAACAGTATTTCAGCATTCTTAAGAAAAGCACAACTCTTAGAATACCAGTAATAATCTCTTTTGTAGACTACTTTATAAATACAACTGAGTCCCATGTAAGAGAATCTAAGACACAAAACCACCAATATGTCTGATGGGCTGCCTTTATTTGCCTTCTCTCTGAATAGCTACTCAAGGTATTCTCAATCCAGGTCATCGAGGTAATGCATACTTTTACAACACCTATTCCAACTAACATCTTAACCACACATCCCGGTTTACCCCCAAGAGTGAAAGAGCAAATCTACACCGGTTTTTAACAATACTGTAAGTGAACCTGTTATATTGACTTTGATGTTATTGAACATTGACGTTGATATACAATTTCATTGATATGACATTGTTGAAAATATAACTTTGTAAGTACTTTTACCATGTCACTTTTTCAACTGCTGAGAAATGATTAATGTTTGAGAGAGCAATCTCCCTTCACAATCAGTAATGATTAGTAACTGCCTTCTTCCCCTGCCTGGAATAAACAATGTACAGAATAAAGGTTGGCTTAAAGATCCCTGAAATATTGGCCTTCTCATTGGAAAGTACTTTAGCACATGCCCCGAAGAACAGACACTCAAGCTAAAGCACCCTTTCTTTTTCCAGGAGTACATTGTTCGGTGTGATGGCTCAGCTGACTGAGGACACCCAGCCTGTATTTGAGACCACCGTTAAATCCAAGGCTGTGTCAGAGAATTGTAATGTGAAGTTGACATGTGTGGTTACAGGTACGCCTACATCCTTCAGAGTTGTGTATGTGTGTTGGAATGCATTAGATAGTTGAGGATTTGGAGAAAGCGGAGAAACAAACCAACTTCTAAACAGCGATGCAAACATGAAGTGAGAATGGCAATAAATGATGAGAAACGTTGACTTTTGCTCTTCTTGCAGAAGACAATGGAAAGAGACAAGTTACTTCAAAAAATGCTTATCCACCCCAAACCCCCTGACCAACGAGTTCAATGCTTCCTTCAATACTCCCCACTTGGCAAACAGTTCGACCATATCATTAAAAAACTATGTCACATCTTGAGCACTGATCCACAACTGGAAAAGACGTTTAAAGAACCCCCACGGGTAGTTTTCAGAAGCGCCCCCAACATCAGTCAAATGGTGGTGAGGTCTGATCTTCCACCAACGCTGCGTAGCACCTTCCTAGACAAAATGTGCCAAACGATAATTACAGATGCGGCCATGTAACTTTACGAACAAATGCAAAAGTTCAATTCCCCTATCACGGGCAAGGCCATTAAGATTACAGGCATCACTATGTGTTCCACAAAAAATATGGTATACCTGATCAAGTTTATTTGTGGTCTATGCTATGTAGGAAAACATTTAACAAGATCTGAAAACAAGGATTGCAGAACACAGGAGTAATATCAGGACTCTTGATCAGAGAAACGCCTATAGCTGCGCATTTCATGGAAGCTCGTCACAACATCAGCTCTCTGAGATACATTGGTATTGAACATGTTAAGACTCCTAGGAGGGGGAGATACTGATAATCTATTACTGATAAGAGAATTGTATTGGATTCACCGTTTGTCCACCATGTTTCCTAAAGGTCAGAACTAGATGTCGACCGATTAATCGGTATGGCCGATTAATTAGGGACGATTTCAAGTTTTCATAGCAATCGGTAATCTGTATTTTTGGACACCGAGTGGGGATGATTTTTTTTTTTTTTTTTTTTTTTTACACCTTTATTTAACTAGGCAAGTCAGTTAAGAACACATTCTTATTTTCAATGACGGCCTAGGAACGGTGGGTTAACTGCCTTGTTCAGGGGCAGAACGACAGATTTTTACCTTGTCAGCTCGGGGATTCGTTTTTTCAACCTTCCGGTTACTAGTCCAAGCTCTAACCACCTGCCTTACATTGCACTCCACGAGGAGCCTGCGTGGCAGGCTGACTACCTGTTACGTGAGGGCAGCAAGAAGCCAAGGTAAGTTGCTAGCTAGCAGTAAACGTATCTAAAATCAATCAATCTTAACATAATCAGTAGTTAACTACACATGGTTGATTATATTACTAGTTTATCTAGCGTGTCCTGCGCTGCATATAATCGATGCGGTGCCTGTTAATTTCTCATCGAATCACAGCCTACTTCGCCAAATGGGTGACTTAACAAGCGCTTTCGCGAAAAAAGCACTGTCGTTGCCCCAATGTGTACCTAACCATGAACATCAATGCCTTTCTTTAAAATCAATACATAAGTATATATTTTTGAACCTGCATATTTAGTTAATATTGCCTGCTAACATGAATTTCTTATAACTAGGGAAATTGTGTCATTTTTCTTGCGTTCCATGCAAGCAGTCAGGGTATATGCAGCAGTTTGGGCCGCCTGGCTCGTTGCGAACTGTGTGAAGTCCATTTATTCCTAACAAAGACCGTAATTAATTTGCCAGAATTGTACATAATTATGACATAACATTGAAGGTTGTACAATGTAACAGCAATATTTAGACTTAGGGATGCCATCCGTTAGATAAAATACGGAACGGTTCCGTATTTCACTGAAAGATTAAATGTTTTGTTTTCGAAATGATAGTTTCCGGATTCAACCATATTAATGACCAAAGGCTCATATTTCTGTGTGTTATTATGTTATAATTAAGTCAATGATTTGATATTTGATAGAGCAGTCTGACTGAGCGATGGTAGGCAGCAGCAGGCTCATAAGCATTCATTCAAAAAGCACTTTCGTGCGTTTGCCAGCAGCTCGTCGCTGTGCTTCAAGCATTGAGCTGTTTATGACTTCAAGCCTATCAACCCCCGAAATTAGGCTGGTGTGACCAATGTGAAATGGCTAGCTAGTTAGTGGGGTGTGCGCTAATAGCGTTTCAAACGTCACTCGCTCTGAGATTTGGAGTAGTTCTTCCCCTTGCTCTGCAAGGGCCGCAGCTTTTGTGGAGCGATGGGTAACGATGCTTTGAGGGTGGCTGTTGTCGATGTGTTCCTGGTTCGAGCCCAGGTAGGGGCGAGGAGAGGGACAAAAGCTATACTGTTACACTGGCAATACTAAAGTGCCTATAAGAACATCCAATAGTCAAAGGTATATGAAATTTAAAAAATGGTATAGAGAGAAATAGTCCTATAATTTCTATAATAACCTCAACCCAAAACTTCTTACCTGGGAATATTGAAAACCCATGTTAAAAGGAACCACCAGCTTTCATATTATCTCATGTTCTGAGCAAGGAACTTAAACGTTAGCTATTTTACATGGCACATATTGCACTTTAACTTTCTTTTCCAACGTTTTGTTTTTGCATTATTTAAACCAAATTGAACATGTTTCATTATTTATTTGAGGCTAAATTGATTTTATTGATGTATTATATTAAGTTAAAATAAAAGCGTTCATTCAGTATTGTTGTAATTGTCACGGCCATCGAATGAAGAGGACCAAAGCGCGACGTGGTGAGTGTACATATTCCTTTTATTAGAAATGACGCCGACAAAAACAATACAAAACAACCGTGAAGCTTAAGGGCTATGTGCCACAAACAAAGTTAACCTCCCACACTGAAAGGAGGGAAAGGGCTACCTAAGTATGGTTCCCAATCATAGACAACGATAGACAGCTGTCCCTGATTGAGAACCATACCCGGCCAAAACATAGAAATACAAAATCATAGAAAACAAAAACATAGAATGCCCACCCCAAATCACACCCTGACCAAACGAAATAGAGACATAAAAAGGCTCTAAGGCCCCCCCAAAGGTGCGGACTCCGGCTGCAAAACCTGAATCTATAGGGGAGGGTCTGGGTGGGCATCTATCCGCGGTGGCGGCTCAGGTGCGGGACGCAGACCCCGCTCCACCACTGGCTCACCCCACTTTGGTGGCACCTCTGGTGCTGGGACCCTCGTCGCCGACACCGGACTGGGGACCCTCGTTGCCGGCTCCGGACTGGGCACCCTAGTTGCGGGCCCCGGACTAGGCACCCCAGTTGCGGGCCCCGGACTGGGCACCCTCGTTGCGGGCCCCGGACTGGGCACCCTCGTTGCGGGCCCCGGACTGGGCACCCTCGTTGCGGGCCCCGGACTGGGGACCCTCGTTGCGGGCCCCGGACTGGGGAACCTCGTTGCGGGCCCTGGACTGGTGACCGTTTCTGGAGGCTCCGGACTGGATACTGTCGCTGGAGGCTCCGTACTGGAGGCCGTCCCTGGAGGCTCAGGACTGGGGACCGTCGCTGGAGGTTCCGGACTGGGGACCGTCGCTGGAGGCTCCGGACTGGAGGCCGTCGTGGGAGGCTTCGTGCCATGACTCCTTACTGGATCTTCTTGCCATGGATCATCACTGGAGGCTTCTTGCCATGGATCATCACTGGAGGCTTCTTGCCATGGATCATCACTGGAGGCTTCTTGCCATGGATCATCACTGGAGGCTTCTTGCCATGGATCATCACTGGAGGCTTCTTGCCATGGATCATCACTGGAGGCTTCTTGCCATGGATCATCACTGGAGGCTTCGTGCCATGGATCATCACTGGAGGCTTCGTGCCATGGATCATCACTGGAGGCTTCGTGCCATGGATCATCACTGGAGGCTTCTTGCCATGGGTCATCCCTGGAGTGAGATGGTCATCCCCATCTCATTGATCTTATTAGCGACAAGTTGTTTTTGAAATACACGATAAATACACTAGTATGTGGACACCCCTGCAAATGAGTGGATTCGGCTATTTCAGCCACACCTGTTGCTGACAGATGTATAAAATCAAGAACACCGTCATGCAATCTCCATAGACAAACATTGGCAGTAGGATGGCCTTACTGAAGAGCTCAGTGACTTTCAACGTGGCACCGTCATAGGATGACACCTTTCCAACAAGTCAGTTCGTCACACTTTAGCCCTGCTAGAGCTGCTCCAGTCAACTCTAAGTGCTGTTAATGTGAAGTGGAAATGTCTAGAAACAACAACAGCTCAGCCATGAAGTGGTATGCCACACAAGCTCAAAGATGGAACCACCGAGTGTTGAAGCGCGTAAAAAAATAGTCTGTCCTCGGTTGCAACACTCACTACTAAGTTCCGAACTGCCTCTGGAAGCAACGTCAGCACAAGAACTGTTCGTCAGGAGCTTCATTAAATGGTTTTCCATGGCCGAGCAGCCGCACACAGGCCTAAGATTATCATGCGCAATGCCAAGCTTCGGATGGAGTGGTGTAAAGCTCGCCTCCATTGGACTCTGGAGCAGTGGACATTTGTTCTCTGGAGGGATGAATCACCCTTCACCATCTGGCAGTCCAACGGACGAATCTGGGTTTGGTGGACGCCAGGAGAACGCTACCTGCCCCAATGCATAGTGCCAACTGTAAAGTTTGTTGGAGGAGGAATAATGGTCTGGGGCTGTTTTCCATGGTTCGGGCTAGGCCCATTAGTTCCAGTGAAGGGAAATCTTAACACGAAAGCATACAATGACATTCTAGACGATTCTGTGCTTCCAACTTTTTGGCAACAGTTTGGGGAAGGCCCTTTCCTGTTTCAGCATTACAATGCCCCCATGCACAAAGCAGGGTCCATACAGAAATGGTTTGTTGAGATTGGTGTGGAAGAACTTGACTGGCCTGCACAGAGCCCTGACCTCAACCCCATCGAACACTTTTGGGATGAATTGGAACGCCAACTGCAAGCCAGGCCTAATCGCCCAACATCATGGCCCAACCTCACTAATGCTCTTGTGGCTGAATGAAAGCAAGTCCCCACAGCAATGTTCCAACATCTAATGGAAAGCCTTCCAGAAGTGTCGAGGCTGTTACAGCAGCAAACGGGGGACCAACTCCATATTAATGCCCATGATTTTGGAATGAGATGTTCGACAAACATATTTTTGGTGCTGTAGTGTAGGTCACTGTAGTTATAACTATGGCCACCACGCGTCCTGCGCGTAATGGTCATATGGACAGGTATTACAATGTAATCTCTTTTTTTTTTTTACTGTTGCCTAGGCTTTAACTTGGACACATTTGTATGTATATTATCCGATATGACCATATGTACCTCTGTGAAAAATTATGATTGACTATGCGCAAAAGTGAATTTAATTGTTGCCTCACCCACCATTGCATGTGTGTAATGGTCATGTGAGGTGAAATGTGTATATTTTGGGATGTGAGCACTCTACAAGAATAGTCAATAAATCAGTAAATTGGGAGCATTAAGTGTGCAGGCCTTCCTGTTCTTTACAATTATTCTAAAGCGTATTCAATAACGTGAAAAGAAAAAAAGCAGTTAAAAAATAAAGGCAGCTGAGACTAAATGATGCAACATCATAATGTTGGCACAGAGAATCAAGACAAAAATAGGTTTGAAAATCTAAGCAGGTTTTGCTGTTGCCTTCCCTCTGGCACTTGGGTTGGCTGCTTTTCAACTACAGCAGTAAAACTTGTGGCCTTGCATACCGCTATGATGCAACAGTCTGAAACATGCCTTTGTTCTTGATACAATTTCATTTCAAAACTTCCATTTTTTTTATTTTTTTTATTTTATATACAGTAGTGGCTACTGTGTGTAAATCTCAAGGGTAACTTGTAAATAAAAAAATGAGGATAATGAGGGCGTACTCTTAATGAGAGATAAACATGAAACTATCAATAACTTATCAAAAATATATATATTTTAGTATTAAACCAAGTCATTATATTTTACTGTATGTCTGTGATGTACCCTCTCCATGTGATTTCCATAGGTAACCCAGCCCCAGAACTGACGTGGTATCGAGACGACATGGAGTTGGACCGATACTGCGGTCTTCCAAAATATAAAATTGGCTGCAATGGAAAAACTCACACACTCCATATTTACAAGTAAGTAAGACAGAGAGAACCATATACCCGAAACCATATAATTCAACAATTACAATTTGGGTTTTCTATTTGAACTTGTGCTCAATGATGCCTACACAGTTCCTTAAATTATTTGAGCCTCTTTTTTGCAGCTGTACAGTGGATGATGCAGCCATCTATCAGGCTTCAGCCAGGAACAGCAAAGGCATTGTCTCCTGCTCTGGGGTTCTGGAGGTAGGCACCATGAGCGAGTACAAGATCCACCAGAGGTTCTTTTCCAAGCTGAAACAGAAGGCAGAGAACAAGAAGAGGGAGTTGGAGGAGAGCAGGAAAAGGGGCAAGGAGAACATCCAGAAAGAGCCTCTGGAACAGCAGCCTCTCCGAAGAAGCCCGATCCCATCTCAGAGGAAACGCCGGGCCTCAAGCGTCCCCTCCTCACCACCAGACGGGGAGGAGATCACAGTCAGCCAGGGGGCAGAGGCTGTGGAGCAGCTATCACCTGCTGTTGAAGAACCTAATGGGGTCAGTGCTAAAGCCAGTGAACCGGCTCCAGTAAAACCTACAGAGAATGGGGGCAAAATTCCCAACAGAGAAACCAGAGAAGCCAAAAAGAAAATAAAGATCTCAAATGGTGTAGATTCTGGTGTTGTCAGCAGTAGTCATACAGGACCAGGCAGTAGTCATACAGGCCCGGGCACCGGAGAAAATTCATATGATGGAGGGATAAGTTTGTCTCAATTTCTGGCAGATACCCTTCATTCGCAGACTGCTGAAGAAAAGATCCCTGCACAAGTGGAGGAAACATTGGCAGCGGAGACAATGGATACTACTGCTGCTGATCCTGAAACAGATGTGAGAGAGGAAAAGGGGAGAGAGAGGATTCTTGGAGAACAGGAAAGAGAGAAAATGAGAGGGGGAGAACTGTCAATTGAGAGCGAAAAAGAAAGAGCAAGAGAAGCAGAACAGTTGCATAGGACAACAGCACATAGCGACACAGCCTCAGAAGTCAAAATGGAGGCTAAGACACATGCCCACAAGGAGGGAGATCATCACGATCACCACCACATGCAGGAAACTCTTTCCAATGTGCTCCACTCAGTCAAATACTTTTTCTTTGGTAAGAGCAAGAAGGATCATGCTTCTCATGATCATCATGTGAAAGGTCAGGAGAGCGAGAGAGGTCATACATTATCCCCAACACAGCCATACCCTAGCCTTCCCCATCCACATCCACAAGAGCAAGATGGTCAACCAGAGGTGTATAAAACCCCCACAGAGGAGACAGTACCCATGGAGGTAGATGGGCTACAGAAAGCCCAGATAACTCTGTTACCACACCAGCAGCCAGATTCATTGGAGCGGTTGAACCCAGATGAACACGAGCGTGGAATTACTATTTCACACCCAGAAGAACCCCCTTCAGCTTCCAAAAGAGCACCAGAGAGTGTGCCTCATTCACTGAAGCATGTTGAGCAGAGGGCCATGGATGTCTGTCTGGAGGTAATCAGCAACACTACAGAGACAGTGCCCATGTCTGGCCTTCCAGCCCTCAGTGAGGTAAGTTGTGCCTTGTTGCTTCTAAGATTACATTGACCGCTCAGTTGCACACTGCTGTAGGGAGCCACTTAAAGGCTATTTATAGATTGTACATTTGTGCAACAAGACTTGAGTCTAACCACTCCAGGCCAACAGCTAAAATGGTACAAATGATTAAGCCACAGCAAATAGCTAGAGAAAGTCCAAAGAACATGCTGAATGCAGATTAATCATAACAGAGACTATTAGTTTGTTAGTTGTGTTCATAGCCACTGTACTGTCTAAAACAGACAGAACACACTAACCAAGAAACTATCAGCAACATGGGGGCAAGTGTGTCAGCCAGGCTCTGTCAGACTATCTAGACTCTTGAGAGTGTGGATTTCAATGCATCAGTATCACTCGAGAGCAACACCTCAAGCAATGTAGTGGGGGAAACAGGGAATCTGCCCAACTTGTATAAAAGAATGAGACCATTTCGGGCAGTCTGGTGTTGACTAATACAAATAATTCTCAGGGAGATTGGATAAGCTGAAAAAAATGTGTATTTACAAAAACTCCTAGAAATTGAAATGAAAAACATTCTGTAATTCTCTGTGCACTGTTTTCATTGTGCTTTGATGGTAATGACAAAACTCTAAATCTATATCACTGTCAAACTCTTAGGGTTGTATTAGCACACATTTGCATGTACTGAAGACATTAAGATAGGCGTACCCAACCATTATGTTGTGACCATGAAATATCATTATATTTTAACAATTAGCTCTGCTGGATAATATAATCATCTATCCACAATATTAAAGCTGATCTACCCCCCCAAAAGTCAAAAGTTTGGACACACCTACTCATTCAAGGGTTTTTCTTTATTTTTACTATTTTCTACAAAGTAGAATAATAGGGAAGACATCAGACTATGTAGTAACTGAAAAAGTGTTAAACAAATCAAAATATATTTCATATTTGAGATTCTTCAAAGTAGCCACCCTTTGCCTTAATGACAGCTTTCCACATTCTTGGCATTCTCTCAACCAGCTTCATTAGGTAGTCACCTGGAATGCTTTTCCAACAGTCTTGAAGGAGTTCCCACATATGCTGAGCACTTGTTGGCTGCTTTTCCTTCATTCTATGGTCCAACTAGGGCTGTTGCGGTCACCGATTTACCGCCACACCGGCGGTTACCAGTCATGAAGGCAGTCAAATTCCACATTACCGTTTGTCACAGTAATTAGGCTTCTCCAAGCTCTGATGCTACCAAACCTGCTAACTGCCTGGCACTCAGCACTCTATTGTCCCTCTAATCACTCTGACATCAATGCAAATGTATTTGAAAATTTAATCAAACACTTCATGAGAGCCCATGCGCTCATGTTGCGCAACATTTCTATAGGCTATGCAATTGCGCAAGAAAACAGAGTGATGGCCACTAATAAAAAGACGAGGATCCCATCAGCTTTCTATAGGCTAGGACTGCTATATTTATTTGTCGAACTTTCCTTATATTAAGCACATTGCTCACATTTACAACAGGAGTATAGCCACCTGGCTGGCATGAAAATTAAAATGTTACATTTTTTAAAATTAACCACAGGGAAAAGCATAGATGCTATTTAAGTGCATAGATGACATGCATTTTTTCCCGCTGCCCCTGTTTCGATACAGGTGCATGATAATGGTACATTCTAAATCAAAACAAATGTCACACATATATTATTTAGTATATGTAAAGACAAGATTAAATCAAGGATAGTCTGATGGGTGACAATATTAACCTACCACTTGTGAATGATATTATCACTTGTGAATGATGCCCAGCATAAGAATGCCTTTTTTAATATTTATTTTTATCATAGTCGCACATCTCATGTAGCCTATCCCATAGGCCTATTTGTTTTAGTAAGGTTTATATCACAACTAAAGTGGCCAAATAACTTCTTAAAATTAAGCAAGGGATGTAGAGTCTAACTAGCATTTCTAAGCAGTGCGTAGGTTTAAAAGTTTGAAGATATTTTTCACCATAAAATGTACCTTTTTATAAAAGCATTACATGCATAATTGCATTTGCGGTCACTTTTGATAAGGGTGTTTTCCGCTAATGGAACATTGGTGCTTGTTGGCTGACGAAAAGTAAATGTGGACAGTTCTTCCAATATCTTCAATATGCACCTCAGAGTTGGATAAGGACACGTGCAGGTGCGTCCCCGATGTGACTGTCTTCACTTGTAGCCTGTGAGAAAGACCCGATCACATGACAGAGAGCCGTGTGACTGAGAGGAGCTTCGGATTGCGCAGAACACTCAGGGAGAAGGGCACTACGCAGCACTCCGGGCTACAAAAGGCATGCATTTCTTTAGGGTGCATTATGGCCACAAAGGGGATGCCGCCGTGAAATTCAAGGTATTATCAAGTTGTCAAATTGTGAATGAGAGACTATTGGAGTGTGTACAGACTGCACAATAAGAAAGCAGAGCTCATGCCTTTCAAGTTACTTTTTTCAAATCATCATTAGAGTCTCATCATGCAGTCTTACAATGTATTAAAAATCAAAACATATAGCTCAACGTTTGTAGAACAACTAAAGTTGTAAGTGCGTGCTGACACCGCGATGACCTGCTTTATGGAAGAGAAGGAACCGGACACATCTGCTGACCCCCTGTCATGGTGGCGAGATAACCACTCTAGTTTTTTACATCATCAATAATGTGGAATCATGCAGCCCGTACATGTTTAAATAACTCAAAATCAAGCAGCCCGTACATGTTTAAATAACTCAAAATCAAGCAGCCTGTACATGTTTAAATAACTCAAAATCAAGCAGCCCGTACATGTTTAAATAACTCAAAATCAAGCAGCCCGTACATGTTTAAATAACTCAAAATCAAGCATATAACCTGTTTCAAATTATCACAATTTAAGCTGAATACAGAATAACAGCGCCATGGACGCACTAGCAAGGAAAAATATTCTTTCAATTTTATTCAGTGATGTTCAATTATATTCTTACTATAAAATCATATAATATACAGTAAAAAATCATATAATATAAAATAACACTTCTTCATATTGTAATGTTTCATAGGAAAGACCTGCCTAAAATGAATAATGGATTTATTGTGACAGTGTACAGGCAATTAAATGGATTTATTACACTTTAGACTTTTAAAATGTAGATGTTTAAAAGGCACGCATCAGCAGCTTGCATGTGTGGAACTCCTTTATGTTAATTAATAGGCAATTACCATGAGACCGACGGTAATTGACCATCACCAGCTGATTAAATTTCGTGACAGCCACAGCCCTAGGTCCAACTCATCCCAAACCCTCTCAATTGGGGTCGGTGATTGTGGAGGGCAGGTCATCTGATGCAGCACTCAATCACTCTCCTTCTTGGTCAAATAGCCCTTACACAGCCTGGAGGTGTGTTTTGGGTCTTTGTCCTGTTGAAAAACAAATAACAGTTCCACGAAACACAAACCAGATTGGATGGTGTATCGCTGCAGAATGCTGTGGTAGCCATGCTGGTTAAGTGTGCCTTGAATTCTAAATAAATCACTGACAGTGTCACCAGCAACGCACCCCCACACCATCACACCTCCTCCTCCATGCTACACGGTGGGAACCACATATGCAGAGATCATCCGTTCACCTACTCTCCGTCTCACAAAGACACGGCGGTTGGAACCATTTGGACTCATCAGAACAAAGGACAGATTTCCACCGGTCTAATGTCCATTGCTCGTGTTTCTTGGCCCAAGCAAGTCTCTTCTTATTATTGCTGTCCTTTAGTAGTGATTTCTTTGCAGCAATTCAACCATGAATGCCTGATTCATGCAGTCTCCTCTGAAAGTTGATGTTGAGATGTATTTGTTACTTGAACTCTGTGAAGCATTTTTTGGGGCTGCAATCTGAGGTGCAGTTAAATTGCCAATTTGGCTCAAATGCATTAAGAAGGAAAGAAATTCCACAAATTAACTTTTAACAAGGCACACCTGTTAATTGAAATGCATTCCAGGTGACTACCTCATGGAGCTGGTTGAGAGAATGCAAGAGTGTGCAAGGCTGTCATCAAGGCAAAGGATGGCTACTTTGAAGAACCTCAAATATAAAATATATTTAGATTTTTTTAACACTATTTTGGTTACTGCAGGATACCATATGTGTTGATTTCTTCACTATTATTCTACAATGTAGAAAATAGTAAACAAAGAAAAACCATTGATTGAGTAGGTGTGTTCAAACTTTTGACTGGTACTGTATATATAATGGTTGTTTGATTGTAGTCCTGCCCACAACTTACTGACGTTGTTCAATGTAATGTTATACCGTACACAACGCAACTATATGACACATCATAGACTAACTTCACTGGCAAACTGATATGGTTCTGTTTAATGTCTCAGTAATGTAACTAGAATCAACATCTCTCTCAATGCCAGTGTGACACATTATGACACTAATTCTATTTGTCCCCTACGGTGCTAATTCCAATTAACCTGGAAGTCTGCTGCCCATTGTGTTTATATTGGATTAGAACATTAGAACATGCAGTAAGGGGAGCTGCTCTCCACTCTTCACACAAACAATGGTTTTGTGGATATGTTTCTCCATAATGTGGAACTGCAACTCCCCTTTCTTGTTGTGGCCAGTTAATGTTAGAAGTTGTGGCAAATCAATTGGAGGAACTGATAACAATCGACAGAACTTTGTTTGTGCACAAGACTAAAACGTCTGTTAAAGAGGCCTTGTTCGTGCTAGAGTAACATTTTTTAGACTGACCATGACACCAGTTCCTCTTCATTTAACACAACTCGGTCTCTCCTGCTCTAACATGTCATGGAACTGTAAGGGGTCTGTTTGACGTCACATAAGAAAATGAATGACCTGAGAAAAAAGCCAGGGGAAGTTGTAGATAGATTCCTCAAAATGATAAACGTTATTATTCAGATATTTATACTACATACTGCTCTTCAAGCAAACCTGTAATCCAGGAAAAATATTGCATTAGAATAAACCATTTATGCATCTGATTGTTTTAATTAACATGGAAATTGCTTTTGCCACAGGCAATGTTACTTTTTAAAGGCTCCATTTTTCAAATATAATTTATGACTTTTATGTTAAAGTCACGTGTTGTCCCTATTTCCCCAAAGACAATTACATTTTCTAAGCATGTGCTCAGCAACGGCAAATTACTTTGAGCATTAGTCACTTGAGGTGGGATGATAGTCCCTTGCCAACAGATATGCACTCATTCATTCAGCTCACTGTGCAAGCAACACACCTGTTAAAGGACTGGGGGAAGCCCCAACTTCAACACAACAGGTCCATTTACAGCATCCTTTAACCTACTGTAGCTGACAAGAAAACATCTGAATTATCCCAACACATGGTCCCCCTTTAAATACGTTACTGCAAAATAGAAAAGCATGAAATAAAATAAACGATAGAATGGTTTAATTTATTGATTCTTTAATTGTATCATCAGATCATATGATTATTTCCCTTATTAGACTGCCATATGTAATACAGTAGCAGTGTTTGGGTTACAGGTTTTTTTCCTTGTGTGGAAAAAATGAGGAACCGTTCACCTTATCTGGTGCAGATAAAGCTGTCCGTTTTTAAACATTTGACATTTTCCAACACTTGGTTTCAATGAACCTTGATCCTGTTCGATATGGGTAAGGGAGAGTTCATGAAAACTGACCGCTCGTAAAAAAAATTTTTAAATTGTCCGTGGTCACACAAACATTATGTACACATTTGCCGATTTTAACATATTCACAAAGGTTATACAGTTCACGTATGTTGAAAACTCTGGGTGACACTTTATTTGGATATTCCCATATACTGTATTTTTATCTTCAGATGATCATACTATCAACAAACTATCTATTGATAAGAATCTACTTGCTAAGGTTACAGTAAAGGTTTAGACTAAGTGTTATGGTAAGGGTTAAGATTAGGGTTAGGGCTAGGGATAGTAGAAATGTTGTTGACAGTTATTGAATATCTACGGAACATCTACAAACCATCTATTCAAATAAAGTGTTACCAAACTCTGATATGGATCTTTAAATATTCTGGAATTATGTTATATCTCTGGTCATTCTTTAAAACTGATTTATTATGGAAAACAACTTTCCTCAGTCTTAAAGAAGAACTGAGTGTTCAATAGTCAAAGGTGAACATACTGGCCTTGGTCATGTGGTTGGCCATAACAAATAGTTTGTCAATGATTTAAAAACCCTTTTCGTTGCAGATAATCTTTATTGGTTTGTGATACTTCTCCAAAGCTAAATGTCGATAAAGATTCATAGTCACAAGATAATATGATTATATCAGCTACCACTAAGGTCAATCCTAACATAGTAGTTATCATGGTGTTGTTATTAATTATGGTGTTGTTCAGGGCTTTACAAATACCATGTGAGTGTTTGATGTTATGTGGTACTAAACAGCTGTGTTTGTTTTTGCCTCAAGGCTGCCGAGGATCAGACCCAGGCAGACTCAGTCCCCCACATGGTTGTCTCAGCCCCACATGAGATAAACATCCAAGTGTTTTCATCCGGGACTGATCAGGTGACAAGACTAAATGATAAAACTGAAGATTTACACAAACAGGGTATATCTCACTCTACACGGAACCCAGACCCCAGCAGTGGAGCAGGTCCCCACATGTCAAACCTAACTAGTATGGATGACGGTGGGAGTGCTCCTAACAATAATGTCCCACCCACAGTCAGCCAGTGCCTCATCGAAAGTGAAAAAGAGAAGGAAATGCATGTGGATGACAAGGGCATTGAAAGTGTCTGTAAGAATCATGGAGAGAAAGGTGATGTCAAAGCAGAGAATCAACCATGCCCCACTTTAAATGTGAGTGCAGGGATATTTGATATCAAAACACCTGCTGTGGAAGAGAGAATTGAAACATGCCATTTTAAAACACAAGAGCAGCAGACTTTTACTTTGGATGATAAAGTTAGTACACACGATTCTAAGTCCCAAGACAAGTATATTGATACTTTGCAAGAGAATGTAGAGACAATTTCTTCAAAAGCACACATAGAATGCATCCCGGTTTTAGAGGAGAGTAAAGAGAAAATACATAACAAGGAGGAGGAGATACATTTCAAAAGATTGGAGGAATCTTCTCCCACTTTGCTGCAAAAGAGTTTAAAGAATAGAGATCTAAAAATACCAGATGAATACCCTCCTGTGGCAGGGGAGAGCATAGAGGACCATGATCTCAACACAAAAAGGAAAAGCGTTGAAAGTGCCTTAAAAGTGGAACGTACTCCTGCTTTGGAGAATAGGTTAGTGGACTGTCCACTTGGCAACCAGAATGTGAGATTACAGAGAAATGAGGTGCCAACCCTCACTATGGAGAAACGGGTTGAAATTGTGACCGAGATAAAGGTAGAAATGCTGGGTGAATCTAAGAGCCACTCAGAGAGACAGCCTGTGAGAGGCTCTGCCATTGTGCCCGCTGAGCAACCAGTGGCAGCATCAGTTACCAGTCGAAAGGCTAATGCCACTCATCTGGGTGAATATTCTAGAAATGTAACAGAGATTAGAATTGTAGATTCTGCTCTTAAAATCCCAGAAATCAAAATTATTGTGACAGAACAACAGACAAAAGAAGAGCCGATGATTATACCAAATATAGAGATTACGGAACCAGAAGTCAAAGAGCCTACACAGCCATTAATACGTATTACACCCAATGAACCTACATCAGAGTCAGCCATTTTCCAAAAGGATGATGCAAAAGATGTTTTAGACATAATGATCACAGAAAAAAGTGCAGCTGTTACCCCAGTGATAATTGATGTGACACCCATTCAAGAAAGTAAGCAGAATAATATTATCATCGAACCAATGGAGAAAGTGCAGGAAGTTACACCAGTTGAAGAGGCAAAAACGCCTACGGCAGAGAAACCGACGAATAGTGAGTGCCTCACAAAGACGGATAATAAGTTCATTCCTAAAATAAATGTTTCATATTCTGATGATAGTGAACTAGACCATGAGCATCCACAAGTTAAGCCCCTCGTCTTAGATACAGGAACATCGGGGGAAGTACCCAAAGTGCCTCTGTTTGTGGTCCCTCCTATTTCTGTAATCTGTGAGGATAGCCCTTTCGAAAGCGAAGAGCTTCTTAAAAATGAGAGTAAAGAATCAGAATCCTTCGTGGCTATGCTCAGGGGGGTCAAGAGTGATTTAGAAAATTCTTCTACCCCTGAGTCTGACAAACCTCATAGTATTCCACAAAAACAGACTATAGAAACAAAGGAACGTAGCGTGATAGACAATATCCCCTCTGTGTCATATAAACCCGTAATGCCAACAGAAGAAACAACAATCCAAAAAGCTGAGGACATCAGTATTACAGAAATTGATAAGGTAAAACCACTCAAAGAGTCAAGGATAGAGTCTTACATCATTGGCGATGAACCAAGAGAAAGAACCCCTATTGAGAGGCTTGCTGTTAAACCCCCAACACCCCCCAGGAGTCCCAGTACTCTTCGTAGGTTAATGTCCAGGACTCCCCCTGCCATTACTGTGGATGACCCTGCTAACAGTGAGAAGGCAGTATTGGAGCAGAGTGGTGGAAACACCCCAACGTCCTCCCTGTCTTGTGAGAGCAGCCCCAAGCTGAAAAGAAGGGACAGTCTGACCCTCATCCGCTCTGCCACGCCTGAGGAGCTGGCGTCTGGAGCTCGCCGCAAGATCTTCATCCCCAGGGAGGGAGAAGGGGTAGTGGTGGCGCTGGGTGTGGGTGGTAGCCCACTGGACACCCAGGTCAAGGAGGCGGCTCCATACTTGTCGCCCAGTCAGGCTCGCAGGGCAGCATTCCTGCAGGCCCCAGCAGGCTCACAGACTCCACCGCTGGATAGACGCTCCCCTCTGCTGAGCCGTAGGAAGGCAACTCTGGAGGTGCCTAAAGTTGTGGAGACCAACACAGAGGAGCAAGAGAGCCCAAAGACTGAGGTTAAACCTCCTGAAAAGGAGAAGCTGAACCCCTTCAAAGGTAAAACAATAAAATAGGAAATGTATGAGATTAATCCCATATTGTTTCTATGTCCATCTCTTGGTGTTGGTGTCTCCTATCAGGAGGAGCTGATCAGGAAGCTGCTACTGAATGTAGAAACGTTAGAGGAAATCATGTACAGTATATCTTTACCTTGGTGTCCTCCCACCCAGCTCCTCAGGTTATCCGTAAAATCAGGGGAGAGCCCTTCCCAGATGCCTCAGGACACTTGAAACTCTGGTGCCAGTTCTTCAACGTGCTCAGTGACTCCTCCATCAAGTGGTACAGGGACGAGGAAGAGATAGTTGAGGTGAAAAGAAGGTAAATCCCTAGGGCATCTCCCAACCCAGAGTTTACAGTAACTGCTTGCAATACATCTATCTAGCGGTGACATGGCATTTATATTCACTCTGATCAAAGCCATCGTGCATTTACAGTAATAGACACCTGCCCTCTGAAAACAGTTGCTTTGTACAGTATTTCTGTAAGCATTCATTAATAGCCCCATTGATTGGTTCATCTGGGCCATGTGCTATATTTGAAGAACTAATGTTCTGAAGATGAACAGCCTTTAATTTTAGCAGCGGGTTTATCACACAGCCATGTCATTCTCTCATTCTCACTCTGGGAGGTGTCCAGTTTATGTGACAAGGGAGCCCACAGCTCTGATCCTGACTGACACAGGGAGGTGAAGCTTTGGCCAGACACAGCCACTGAAAACTGAGACACTAATTCACTATTCACCAGGGGGCTTTAAAATATAAATCTGTGCTATTGGCTGCTAGGTCAGCAAAATCTCCCCTCATGCAAGCATGGCACGCAGCACTACTGTCTGTCTCAGTCTCACAGTGACCTCTTGTGGAGGTGAATACATTATTGAATATGCTGTGAGCGTGTGTCTTGTGTCACGTCAACCTTTTTATCTTCTTTTATTTCCCAGTGGAGGAGATGAGAGCCAAGTAGCGCTGGCCATCGTCCAGACATGCAGTCAAGATTGTGGCGTGTACGGCTGCACAATCAAGAACGAATTTGGGACTGATTCAACTGACTTCCTTCTCAGCGTAGACTGTAAATTATGTTAACCTAATGGCATATTTCAAATCCCACAACATTACTTCAACAATTTATTCCATGAGTTACTAATTGTGTTTGTTTTTTTGTTTTTCTGCAGTACTTTCAGAGTACTTCCTGCGTGAGGATTTAGAAGGTAAGCCTCATAGGCACTGAGGAGGTTTATACAGTATTATAAACCGGGTGGTTCGAGCCCTGCATGCTGATTGGCTGACGGCCGTGGTATATCAGACTGTATACCACAGGTATGACAAAACATTTATTTTACAGCTCTAACTATGTTGGTAACCAGTTTATAATAGCAATAAGGCACCTCGGGGGTTTATGATATATGGTCAATATACCACGGCTAAGGGCTGTGTCCAGGCATTCTGTATTGCATCATGTCCAGGCACTCTGCGTTGCGTTGCGCAATGATCAGCCCTTAGCCGTGGTACATTGGCCATATACCACACCTCCTCAGGCCTTATTGCTTAAATAACTTAAACATACTGTATTGTTGACTACCTTTTTGCTATGATATAACACAATGTTACTGCTCCTGTAGAGAGTTTCTGACATTCATATTGCATCCTTTACAGTTGGAGAAGAGATAGAAATGACTCAAATGCTATTCACCAAAGGCCTAGCAGACCCGGGATACTGGGGGGAGAAGTTCTTTGGGCGCATCATGACACAAGAGGCCCACCTGGGAGAGGGCTGTGCACACAAGGCCTGCAGGGTGAAGGTCATCTATGGCCTGGACCCTGTGTTTGAGTCCGGAACCAACTGCATCATCAAAGTACAAAACCCCATCGCCTATGGGACCAATGAGGACAGCAACCTTGCAGAGAGAAACATGGAAATGACTAAGCAGGTGAGTCTTACTGTACATCACATCATGAGGACATTCAGGTACAGATTTAAGAAACTAAAAAGAGTCCAGTGTGCAGACCAGTGCATAATGGGTTTTCACTAGTTTAACATTGAATTGGTGATTATAGAGAAAAAGCATATGAGAAAACAAATGTGACACAAATGCAATGCGTCTTTGCCTTTTGTCTCACCAGGAGTGCAAAATCCAAAACACAGTTCGGGAGTATTGCAAAATCTTTGCTGCTGAGGCGAGGGTGATTGAAAACTTTGGCTTTTCACTGGAGTAAGTAATATAATGACTGCAATTCAAATTTTGATCATTATCAATGATCATTATCAATACACAATAGTATGAGTAAATCAATTACAAAAAATGACAGAGTATGGTTATGTCATTCATTCCCTTTGTTTTTCTGCATGCTTACACAGAGTGAGCCCTCTTTATCTGATGTACCGCCCTGCCAACTCGGTCCCATATGCCACTGTAGAGGCTGACCTGAAGGACATCTTCCTCAAGTACTGTATGATGGATGCCAAAGGCAGGCTGATCACCAGAGCCACCTCAGAGGTGGAAATGAAATGCTGCTCCTTCCAGCATTGGATCCACCAATGGACAAATGGCAACTTACTGGTCACTGGGCTGGAGGGTAAGAAAGACTAGCAGACAAGGTCATTCTCAAAAGAAAAAGATGAAAAAAGGCAGTTCAAACAACAATATGATCCTTGTTATTTGTTTATTTCAGGTGTTGGACCAAAGATCACTAAAGTTAGAATCGTCACAAAATTGAAGGGGTTTGTATATCATTACATATTTAGGTTGTCATATGGAAATACACATTAAGGCTCAGTGTTGGGGAAGCTACTCTGAAAATATAGTTTACCAAGCTACCGATTACTTCACACTGGAAGAAGTTAAGCTACATTACAGCTACCCTTAATTAAAATCGAGTTTACTTAACTATAGTTACTTTGAAAAAGTAGTTCACTACTTCTTTTTTTAAATTATCATATGTAAATCTGAAATGTCAAACTACAAATTGCAAGAACAGATAACTCTGGGGTCATAAGTTAACATAATGTGTAATTTAGCCTATTAAATATTTCAAGTGAGAATTAAGCAGGTCTGATGCCGAAAAAGAAAGGAAATGATTGCTTACTTCACCCATATTTTCTTATCTTTTTGCAAAAAAAAAGGTAGTGGGTATTTCCAGTAGCTAGCTACACCGCTACATTGAAAAAAGGTAATTAACTAGAGAAAACACTACCTAGAAATGAATTGAGTACAACTACCACCAAGCTACGGCAAAATGTAGTTAAATTCAGTTGAACTACATGTAGTTCACTACTCCCCAACTCTGTTGATGCTATTATTTAAAGTAGGCATATATTCGTGCAAACGTTTTACCAGTTGGTCCACATCGTCTTATCCAACTGTAAGGAAATTACTTCTGCATTGCAGGTATCAAGGCCTTACAGAGGATGGTTCTCCTAAGGTGTTTGAGCAGTTCCTGACTCAGCATCAGTGTAACTACTACTGTGGGCTTCTCAGCCTGAGAACCCTGAAGCCCATGGACACCCTGCAGCAGCCCCCCAAAATCAAAGTCTCCCGAAGCCCCCTGCTCGGCAGGAAGTTGGGGTCATCCAGCCCTCAGCTCAACAGGAAGTTGCTCTCATCCAGCCCCCAGCTACAGAGAAAAGGACTGAACAGCCCCTTGACAACCAGAAAGCCAACCTCCAGCCCAAAGGTGCCAAGAAAGACTGGGGAGACAGAAAACAAGTCCACAGCCAAACCCAATGCCGATGACAGACTCAAAGTTGTGGTATGAGGTAAAAACGACAAAAGGGAATACATATCAAAACAGCTTCCCTTTTCCTTCACACAAAAATTCAACTTTGTTTTCCTGTCACCTATTACTGTATTTAGTTTGGTTGAAGCTAAGATGACCAGCATGGCCCTGAACAAAATGTAGCAAACTTTGTCCCTGAAAAGTCCTCATCCAAGAGAAAAACAGGGAGATTAGTTCAAATCTAGGGAATAGGTCAATGACCGACCCTGTTGGATGGTTGTGTAACAATACTGTGAATTTCTCAATCACAATCAGTAGTAAGATACTCCCCCTTCTCCAGCTTACGGTTGAACTGCTGAACTGGTTAATTGAGTGGAGGTACAGTACTTTTAAGGTCTCTTCAACTTCCATCACTAAGGAAATGGGACACAGTGATTCACCTCAGGTCCAGAACCCAGTGCTCTGTCCCCTGCAAAGGAGAAAAGACTTATGAAGTGGTTGAAACAATGGTGCTGGATGAAAAGCGGTGGCTGTAAGCAGCAATCTAATAGCTTGATGCAGATGCAAGGGGATTGGAGTGCACCAACTGCCTTGTACATCTGTGATGTACTGTATATGTCTTGGACATACAGTGCATTCGGAAAGTATTCAGACCCCTTGACTTTTTCCACATTTTGTTAAGTTACAGCCTTATTCTAAAATTGATCAAATTATTTTTTTCTCTCATCAATCTACACACAGTACCAAACAATGACAAAGTGAAAACAGCTTTTCAGAATTTTTGCAAATGTATTAAAAATAAGACAGAAAAACCTTATTTACATATGTGTTCAGACCCTTTGGTATGAGACTCGAAATTGCATCCTGTTTCCATTGATCATCCTTGAGATGTTTCTACAACTTGATTGGAGTCCACCTGTGGTAAATTCAATTGATTGGACATTTGGAAAGGCACACACCAGTCTATATAAGGTCCCACAGTTGACAGTGCATGTCAAAGCAAAAACCAAGCCATGAGGTAGAAGGATTTGTCCGTAGAGCTCCGAGACAGGATTGTGTCGAGGCACAGATCTGGGGAAGGGTACCAAAAAATGTCTGCAGCATTGATGGTCCCCAAGAACACAGTGGCCTCCTTCATTTTGAAACGGAAGAAGTATGTAACCACCAAGACTCTTCCTAGAGCTGGCCATCTGGTCAAACTGGGCAATTGGGGGAGAATGGCCTTGGTCACGGAGGTAGAGTGGCCAGACGGAGGCCACTCCTCAGTAGAAGGCACATGACAGCCCGCTTGGAGTTTGCCAAAAGGCACCTAAAGGACTCTCAGACCATGAGAAACAAGAACACAGTGGCCTCCTTCATTTTGAAATGGAAGAAGTATGTAACCGCCAAGATTCTTCCTAGAGCTGGCCATCTGGTCAAACTGAGCAATAGGGGGAGAATGGCCTTGGTCACGGAGGTATGGCCTGAATTTCAAGCGTCAAGTCAGGAGGAAACCTGGCACCATTCCTATGGTGAAGCTTGGTGGTGGCATCTTCGGGACAAGTCTTTGAATGGCCTAGAGTGGCCCAGCCAGAGCCCGGACTTGAACCCGATAAAACATCTCTGGAGAGACCTGAAAATAGCTGTGCAGCAATGCTCCCCATCCAACCTAACAGAGCTTGAGAGGATCTGCAGAGAAGAATGGGAGAAACTCACCAAATACAGGTGTGCCGAGCTTGTAACGTCATACCCAAGAAGACTCGAGGCTGTAATCGCTGCCAAAGGTGCTTCAACAAAGTACTGAGTAAAGGGTTTGAATACTTGTGATATTTCAGTATTTTTGCAAAAATGTCTAAAAAACTGTATTCCTTTGTCATTATTGGGTATTGTGTGCAGATTGAGGGAGAAAAAATCAATTTTATAAATTTTAGAATAAGGCTGTAACGTAACAAAATGTGGAATAAGTCTAGGTGTCTGAATACTGTCCAAATGCACTGTAGAAATGGTTTTTGTTGGCTAAGTAATTTGATCTTGTTAATTATGGCAGTATTATGTCCTAAAACTATGCAATGCACTCTTCCAAATACTGAGCAAAGACAATATTACTCTTGCCTCTTTACTGAGAATTTGTTTTTGTGCACATTTTTTGCAAATGTTTTCTTGCCTTTTGAAAATTGCCAGGTTTTTGTAGTTCAGTTCATTTTTGTTGAACTTTATAAACCCCATAATCTGTTAATTAGAAAATAATATGTTCACAGCTTAAGTCTGAACAGTACAGTACACCGATCCCCTTACCCTGGTTCCTCAAACGATTGGCACTTGTCGTGTTATGTAACTGACAAAGCTTTGAGTGTTGAAGAGTGGGAAGGGGATTATAGAAATTAACACTAACTTTGTTAGTGCCAATTACACGCATGAGTCAACTTACAAAGTGAAAGACATGGCTATATAATATGAGGACCATGTAAAAACTGGGTTAGACCTGGCCCATGGTCACAGTAAAGCAGTAGCTCACCTGGTAGCTTATCTTTATGACTGAAATTGATATGCATTCACATCATTCACACTTCTGGTGTTTACTTATTCATGAACTGTAGATGACCGTGTCAAAAATACTGTAAAAAAATTGTGGTCTGTTGTGACATGAGCAAACTGTTAAATGTCTGTAATGTGTGTAATGGGGTGATATTGTCACTAGTTTGTAGTGTATGTACTGGAGTGAGTGAGGTGAGTGAGTTATATGTGTGTGCTTGTTGGCAGAGTGCTACTGAAATTAATGTCCATGACACTGTAATATTTGGTATGTTATGTGGTGCCAACAGATTTTGTAAAATAAAAGTGTACATACCATTCTTGTCAAACGTTCATACTCATATTTTTACGTACTGTATTTACAGATTTACTCAATGTTATAATTTACAATCAATATACAATTCAGTATTTCTTTACATTTATTTTCATAATATATGTCTTCTGACACTTTAAATGAAAGGGTGAATCATAAGAAATAAATATTTATCATTAAAAAAATAACATGTCAAAGGGCTGGTTTAATCTGTACATGCTTTATCTTCATTTTGTATTCTCAGGACAGAGTTTACTCTATATTACTAACACGATAAATATATACAATAAAATGTGAAAGTTTTTTGTATTTTTTATTTTATTTCACCATTATTTAACCAGGTAGGCAAGTTTAGAACAAGTTCTCATTTACAATTGCGACCTGGCCAAGATAAAGCAAAGCAGTTCGACACATACAACGACACAGAGTTACACATGGAGTAAAACAAACATACAGTCAATAATACAGTATAAACAAGTCTATATACGATGTGAGCAAATGAGGTGAGATAAGGGAGGTAAAGGCAAAAAAAGGCCATGGTGGCAAAGTAAATACAATATAGCAAGTAAAACACTGGAATGGTAGATTTGCAGTGGAAGAATGTGCAAAGTAGAAATAAAAATAATGGGGTGCAAAGGAGCTAAATTAATTAAATACAGTAGGGAAAGAGGTAGTTGTTTGGGCTAAATTATAGGTGGGCTATGTACAGGTGCAGTAATGTGTGAGCTGCTCTGACAGTTGGTGCTTAAAGCTAGTGAGGGAGATAAGTGTTTCCAGTTTCAGAGATTTTTGTAGTTCGTTCCAGTCATTGGCAGCAGAGAACTGGAAGGAGAGGCGGCCAAGAAATAATTGGTTTTGGGGGTGACTAGAGAGATATACCTGCTGGAGCGTGTGCTACAGGTGGGAGATGCTATGGTGACCAGCGAGCTGAGATAAGGGGGGACTTTACCTAGCAGGGTCTTGTAGATGACATGGAGCCAGTGGGTTTGGCGACGAGTATAAAGCGAGGGCCAGCCAACGAGAGCGTACAGGTCGCAATGGTGGGTAGTATATGGGGCTTTGGTGACAAAACGGATTGCACTGTGATAGACTGCATCCAATTTGTTGAGTAGGGTATTGGAGGCTATTTTGTAAATTACATCGCCAAAGTCGAGGATTGGTAGGATGGTCAGTTTTACAAGGGTATGTTTGGCAGCATGATTGAAGGATGCTTTGTTGCGAAATAGGAAGCCAATTCTAGATTTAACTTTGGATTGGAGATGTTTGATATGGGTCTGGAAGGAGAGTTTACAGTCTAACCAGACACCTAAGTATTTGTAGTTGTCCACATATTCTAAGTCAGAGCCGTCCAGAGTAGTGATGTTGGACAGGCGGGCAGGTGCAGGTAGCGATCGGTTGAAGAGCATGCATTTAGTTTTACTTGTATTTAAGAGCAATTGGAGGCCACGGAAGGAGAGTTGTATGGCATTGAAGCTTGCCTGGAGGGTTGTTTACACAGTGTCCAAAGAAGGGCCAGAAGTATACAGAATGGTGTCGTCTGCGTAGAGGTGGATCAGAGACTCACCAGCAGCAAGAGCGACCTCATTATTGTATACAGAGAAGAGAGTCGGTCCAAGAATTGAACCCTGTGGCACCCCCATAGAGACTGCCAGAGGTCCGGACAGAAAACCCTCCGATTTGACACACTGAACTCTATCAGAGAAGTAGTTGGTGAACCAGGCGAGGCAATCATTTGAGAAACCAAGGCTGTTGAGTCTGCCGATGAGGATGTGGTGATTGACAGAGTCGAAAGCCTTGGCCAGATCAATGAATACGGCTGTACAGTAATGTTTCTTATCAATGGCGGTTAAGATATCGTTTAGGACCTTGAGCGTGGCTGAGGTGCACCCATGACCAGCTCTGAAACCAGATTGCAAAGCAGAGAAGGTATGGTGAGATTCAAAATGGTCGGTAATCTGTTTGTTGACTTGGCTTTCGAAGACCTTAGAAAGGCATGGTAGGATAGATATAGGTCTGTAGCAGTTTGGGTCAAGAGTGTCCCCCCCTTTGAAGAGGGGGATGACTGCAGCTGCTTTCCAATCTTTGGGAATCTCAGACGACACGAAAGAGAGGTTGAACAGGCTAGTAATAGGGGTGGCAACAATTTCGGCAGATCATTTTAGAAAGAAAGGGTCCAGATTGTCTAGCCCGGCTGATTTGTAGGGGTCCAGATTTTGCAGCTCTTTCAGAACATCAGCTGAACGGATTTGGGAGAAGGAGAAATGGGGAAGGCTTGGGCGAGTTGCTGTGGGGGGTGCAGTGCTGTTGACCGGGGTAGGAGTAGCCAGGTGGAGAGCATGGCCAGCCGTAGAAAAATGCTTATTGAAATTCTCAATTATGGTGGATTTATCAGTGGTGACAGTGTTTCCTATCTTCAGTGCAGTGGGCAGCTGGGAGGAGGTGTTCTTATTCTCCATGGACTTTACAGTGTCACAGAACTTTTTTGAGTTAGTGTTGCAGGAAGCAAATTTCTGCTTGAAAAAAGCTAGCCTTGGCTTTTCTAACTGCCTGTGTATAATGGTTTCTAGCTTCCCTGAACAGCTGCATATCACGGGGGCTGTTCGATGCTAATGCAGAACGCCATAGGATGTTTTTGTGTTGGTTAAGGGCAGTCAGGTCTGGGGAGAACCAAGGGCTATATCTGTTCCTGATTCTAAATTTCTTGAATGGGGCATGTTTATTTAAGATGGTTAGGAATGCATTTAAAAAAAATATCCAGGCATCCTCTACTGACGGGATGAGATCAATATCCTTCCAGGATACCCCGGCCAGGTCGATTAGAAAGGCCTGCTCGCTGAAGTGTTTCAGGGAGCGTTTGACAGTGATGAGTGGAGGTCGTTTGACCGCTGACCCATTACGGATGCAGGCAATGAGGCAGTGATCGCTGAGATCTTGGTTGAAGACAGCAGAGGTGTATTTAGAGGGCAAGTTGGTTAGGATGATATCTATGAGGGTGCCCGTGATTAAGGCTTTGGGGAGGTACCTGGTAGGTTCATTGATAATTTGTGTGAGATTGAGGGCATCAAGCTTAGATTGTAGGATGGCTGGGGTGTTAAGCATGTTCCAGTTTAGGTCGCCTAGCAGCACGAGCTCTGAAGATAGATGGGGGGCAATCAGTTCACATATGGTGTCCAGAGCACAGCTGGGGCAGAGGGTGGTCTATAGCAGGCGGCAACGGTGAGAGACTTGTTTTTAGAGAGGTGGATTTTTAAAAGTAGAAGTTCAAATTGTTTGGGTACAGACCTGGATAGTAGGACAGAACTCTGCAAGCTATCTTTGCAGTAGATTGCAACACCGCCCCCTTTGGCAGTTCTATCTTGTCTGAAAATGTTGTAGTTTGGGATTTTTGGTGATCTTCCTAAGCCAGGATTCAGACACAGCTAGAACATCCGGGTTGGCAGAGTGTGCTAAAGCAGTGAATAGAACAAACTTAGGGAGGAGGCTTCTAATGTTAACATGCATGAAACCAAGGCTATTACGGTTACAGAAGTCATCAAAAGAGAGCGCCTGGGGAATAGGAGTGGAGCTAGGCACTGCAGGGCCTGGATTCACCTCTACATCGCCAGAGGAACAGAGGAGGAGTAGGATAAGGGTACGGCTAAAAGCAATAAGAATTGGTCGTCTAGAACGTCTGGAGCAGAGAGTAAAAGGAGGTTTCTGGGGCGATAAAATAGCTTCAAGGTATAATGTACAGACAAAGGTATGGTAGGATGTGAATACAGTGGAGGTAAACCTAGGTATTGAGTGATGAAGAGAGAGATATTGTCTCTAGAAACATCATTGAAACCAGGAGATGTCATCGCATGTGTGGGTGGTGGAACTAATAGGTTGGATAAGGTATAGTGAGCAGGACTAGAGGCTCTACAGTGAAATAAGCCAATAAACACTAACCAGAACAGCAATGGACAAGGCATGTTGACATTAAGGAGAGGCATGCTTAGTCGAGTGATCAAAAGGGTCCAGTGAGTAGAGAGGTTGGTTGGGGTCACGGCGATTTAGACAGCTAGCCAGGCCATCGGTAGCAAGCTAGCATAGGATGGAGGTCTGTTATTAGCCACCTCGTTCGTTCCGCCGGTAGATTAGTGGGGTTCCGTGTGGTAGAGGGGATTAATCCAAATCACACAACAACAAAAAAACAATAGATATAGTTATAGAGGCCCAAGAAAAAAAAATAATAAAAAAAATAAAAAATAAAAAAATTCCGATAGGTCTATTCAGATAGCAGCCGATAAGACAGCTAACGGTTAGCGGACCGCAGATGGGCGTTCAGGTAACGTCGAATAAAAGTTATGAAAAATATATACAGACATTGAATAAGTTAATCTACTCACTGGTAATCAACATAAGATTTACAGGATGGCCTAGTTACAATCGGTGTTATTAAAGAGGTCACAGCATTTGGTGAAGTACAAAGTGCTGTTGGTCACTGTGCTCCAGGAGCTGTCAAATGATATGGTCCCATTGTTCACTTTGCAGGAACAAAGCATTAGGTTAGATTTGTAGAATGATCTATAGAGAAAAAGGTTATATCATGATATCTACCAGCTCTTAAACCATTGTTACTGTTGTAAATGTTCAAACCTACCTTACAAAGAGATCAGAAAAGCAGGTTTTTAGGTCTATATTTGTGGTGGTGAAAAAGGAGGTCCCAAAAACATTCAGAAGGTCAAGAGGAGGAGGAACATAGAGAATACCTGGAGAGGTCACAATGAACAATGAAAAACAAAGCAAGCATGGTCCACTTCAAACAAATTGAAAAAATAAAAGTGTGATATGTTACACCAAGGAGAGTCAGATGATGCGTTAACTGTGATATCAAGAATAGTTTTGAAGTGAAAATAAGCACTTACCTGCAATACAGGCATTAATCAGAGATGCACAGATACCTATGAACAGGCCTCAACACTAAAGAAGAGATATCGCTACTTCTGGATGGGCAAATGGAGGCAAAAACAACACAAGATATAGAAATGGGTTAAATACAGCGCATTCAGGAAGTATTCAAACCCCTTGACTTTTTACACATTTTGCTACATTACAGCCTTATTCTAAAATGGATTAAATTAATTGAATTCTTTATAAATCTGCACACAATACCCAATAACGACAAACTAAAAATAGGTTTCTATACCTTTCTAGAAATACTTATTTACATAAATGTTCAGACCCTTTGCTATGAGAATCAAACTTGAGTTCAGGTCCATTCTGTTTCCATTGATCATCCTTGAGATGTTCCTACAACTTGATTGGAGTCCACCTGTGGTAAATTCAAATGATTGGACATGATTTGGAAAGGCACACACCTGTCTATATAAGGTCCCACAGTTGACAGTGCATGTCAGAGCAAAAACCAAGCCATGAGGTAGAAGGAATTGTCCGTAGCGCTCCGAGACAGGATTGTGTCGAGGCACAGATCTGGGGAAGGGTACCAAAAAATATCTGCAGTATTGAAGGTCCCCAAGAACACAGTGGCCTCCTTCATTTTGAAATGAAAGAAGTTTGGAACCACCAAGACTCTTCCTGGGAGCTAGCCGCCTGGACAAACTGAGCAATCGGGGGGGAATGGCCTTGGTCAGGGAGGTGACAAAGAACCCGATGATCACTCTGACAGAGGACCAGAGTTCCTCTGTGGAGATGGGAGAACGTTCCACAAGGACAACCATCTCTGCTGCATATCACCAATCAGGCCTTTATGGTAGAGTGGCCAGATAGAAGCCACTCCTCATTAGAAGGCACATGGCAGCCCGCTTGGAGTTTGCCAAAAGGCACTTAAAGGACTCTCAGACCATGAGAAACAAGATTCTCTGGTCTGATGAAACCAAGACTGAACTTTTTGGCCTGAATTCCAAGCGTCACGTCAGGAGGAAACCTGTCACCATTCCTACGGTGAAGCATGGTGGTGGCAGCATCATACTGTGGGGATGTTTTTCAGTGGCAGGGACTTGAAGACTAGTCTGGATCGAGGGAACGATGAAAGGAACAAAGTACAGAGAGATCCTTGATAAAAACCTGCTCCAGGGCACTCAGGACCTCAGACCGGGGCGAAGGTTCACATTCCAACAGGACAACGACCCTAAGCACACAGACAAGACAACGCAGGAGTGGCTTCGGGACAAGTCTCTGAATGTCCTTGAGTGGCCCAGCCAGAGCCCGGACTTGAACCCGATAAAACATCTCTGGAGAGACCTGAAAATAGCTGAGCAGCAACGCTCCCCATCCAATCTAACAGAGCTTGAGAGTATCTGCAGAGAAGAATGGGAGAAACTCACCAAATACAGGTGTGCCAAACTTGTAGCATCATACCCAAGACGACTCGAGGCTGTAATCGCTGCCAAAGGTGCTTCAACAAAGTTCTAAGTAAAGGGTCTGAATACTTGTGATATTTCAGTATTTTTGCAAACATGTCTAAAGACCAGTTTTTACTTTGTCATTATGGGATATTGTGTGTAGATTGATGAAGGAGAAGAAAAAAAACAATTTAATCAATTTTAGAATAAGGCTGTAACGTAACAAAATGTGAAAAAGTCTAGGGGTCTGAATACTTCCCGAATGCACTGTAGAAATAGTTTTTGTTGGTCAGTATCTTGTTAATGTTAGTGGAATAGCATGTTCTAAGATGTTCTGTTATGGCAGGATTATGTCCTAAAGCTATAATTAAGTCTGAACAGTACAGTACACTGATCCCCTTACCCTGGTTCTTCAATGGATTGGCACTTGGATTGTGGTCTGATGTGACAAAAGAAAACTGTTAAATGTCTGTAATAGGGTGATATTGTCACTAGTTTGTAGTGTATGTACTGTAGTGAGTGAGTGAGTGAGTGAGTGAGTGAGTGAGTGAGTGAGTGAGTGAGTGAGTGAGTGAGTGAGTGAGTGAGTGAGTGAGTGAGTGAGGTATATGTGTGTGTGTGTGTTGGCAGAGTGCTACTGAAATGAATGTCCATGACACTGTAATATTTGGTATGTTATGTGGTGCCAACGGATTTTGTATCAACATAAAGAGATTCGCACACTCCATATAAATTTATGTATTTACCAGCATTTCAGCATCACTGTGCCTTCTTCATGGTAATATCATGAATACTTGAACCAGGTTATGTAGACAAACAGTGCAATTAGTGCAACCAATGAAAATAGTGAGGGGTGTGTCATAATGATTAAGTTAATTAGAATGAATTAGTGAAAGACAGAAACATTTGTTTGTGTCGAGATGATGACTAATGGTGAATAAACTATAAACTATCAAAATAAAGAGAGTCTCAAACTCGTTTCGGCATCACCGGCGACTCCGGGATGCTGGCCTTCTAGGCAGAGTACCTCTGTCCAGTGTCTGTGTTCTTTTGCCCATCTGTATCTTTTCTTTTAATTGGCCAGTCTGAGATTTGGCTTTTTCTTTGCAACTCTGCCTAGAAGGACAGCATCCCAGAGTCGCCTCTTCACTGTTGACGTTGAGACTGGTGTTTTGTGGGTACTATTTAATGAAGCTGCCAGTTGAGGACTTTGTTTCTCAAACTACACACTGTAATGTACTTGTCCTCTTGCTCAGTTGTGCACCGGGGCCTCCCACTCTTTCTATTCTGGTTAGAACCAGTTTGGGCTGTTTTTTATTTCTTTTTTATTTGACCTTTATTTAACTAGGCAAGTCAGTTAAGAACAAATTCTTATTTTCAATGATGGCCTAGGAACAGGTGCAGGTGCAGAATGACAGATTTTCACCTTGTCAGCTCTTGCAACCTTTCGGTTACTAGTCCAACGCTCTAACCACTAGGCTACCTGCCGAGTCCTCTATCTCTATCTCTATGAGTCCTCTATCTATCTCTATGGTTACAACTAGGGGAATGATATGTGCTGTCCGGGTTCCTTGGGACATCCCTAACCCCCATTGATGTGGATATTTTAAAGATTCACTATGCATAAATCACTCCACCATTTCCTGGTTGCCAAAATTCTAATTGTTCGCCTCATTTCAGTTTATGTGACAAAAAAAGCAAGTATAGTGTAGAGAATCATTGTACCATCTAAACTGCTGTGAAATATATTTTCCTAACTAAAAATATTGTATTTTCAGCCATTTGAAGCTGGTGTACAAAACCATATGTAAAAGACCCAAAATAAAAGACCTGAAACTTAAAAACAGAAAGCATAGAAATAGCTCACATAAAATAGATCTACCACTTCGTAGACTTGCTTTCAATGAGAATGACAGATCTACAATTCACATTTCTATGTTAATCTTGGGTGGGTCGCCCAAACATGTGTTCCTCGGCGTACACATCACTGACGTTTGTTCTTCAGCGTACACATCGCTGATGATCTGAAATTGTCCAACCACCTCAGAAATTTGGCTTGGCCCTTAAAACCCTCACAAAATTTTACAGATGCACAATTGAGAGCATTGTTTAGGGCTGTATCACCACCTGGTACGGCAACTGCACCGCCCACAACCGCAGGGCTCTCCAGACGGTGGTGCGGTCTGCCCAACACATCACCTGGGGCAAACTACTTGCCCTCCAGGACACCTACAGCATCCAATGTCACAGGAAGGCCAAAAGGATCATCAAGGACATCAACCATCCGAGCCACGGCCTGTTCACCCCACTATCATTGAGAAGGTGAGGTCAGTACAGTACAGACGAGGTCAAAACAGCTTCTAACTTAAGGCCATCAGACTGTTAAATAGCCATCACTAGCCGGCTTCCACCCAGTTACACAACCCTGAACCTTAGAGGCTGATGCCCTATATACATAGACTTGGAATCACTAGCCACTTTAATAATGGAACACTAGTCACTTTAATGTTTAAATCATGTTTACATGCTGCTCTACTCATCTCATATGTATATACTGTATTCTATTCTACTGTATTTTAGTCAATGCCACTCCGACATTGCACAATCTAATATTTACAGTATATCACAAAAGTGAGTACACCCCTCACATTTTTGTAAATATTTGAGTATATCTTTTCATGTGACAACACTGAAGAAATTACACTTTGCTACAAAGTAGTGAGTGTACAGCTGTATAACAGTGTAAATTTGCTGTCCCCTCAAAATAACTCAACACACAGCCATTAATGTCTAAACCGCTGGCAACAAAAGTGAGTACACCCCTAAGTGAAAATGTCCAAATTGGGCCCAAAGTGTCAATATTTTGTGTGGCCACCATCATTTTCCAGCACTGCCTTAACCCTCTTGGGCATGGAGTTCACCAGAGCTTCACAGGTTGCCACTGGAGTCCTCTTCCAGTCCTCCATGATGACATCACGGAGCTGGTGGATGTTAAAGACCTTGCACTCCTCCACCTTCCGTTTAAGGATGCCCAAGAGATGCTCAATAGGGTATAGGTCTGGAGACATGCTTGGCCAGTCCATCACCTTTACCCTCAGCTTCTGTACTCACTTTTGTTGCCAGCGGTTTAGACATTAATGGCTGTGTGTTGAGTTATTTTGAGGGGACAGCAAATTTACACTGTTATACAAGCTGTATACTCACTACTTTACATTGTAGCAAAGTGTAATTCCTTCAGTGTTGTCACATGAAAAGATATACTCAAATATTTACAAAAATGTGAGGGGTGTACTCACTTTTGTGATATACTGTATATATTTCTTAATTCCATTATTTTACTTTCAGATTGGTTTGTATGGTTGTGAATCATTTTTAGATACTAATGCACTTTTAGATATTATTGCACTGTTGGAGCTAGGAATACAAGCATTTCGCTACACCCGCTATAACATCTACTAAATATGTCTACGTGACCAATACAATTTGATTTGATTTGATATTGCAGTTTAAGGTCAGCGTTAGGGTTAGGCAAGGGATATGGTTAGGGTAGGGGTTGGGGTTTGGATTAATGGTTAAGATTAGAACTGCAGTTTAAGGCTAGCATGAGGGTTAGGCAAGGGTTATGGTTATGGTTAGGGTAGGGGTAGGGGTTGGGATTTGGATTAAGGTTAAGGTTAGGACTGCAGTTTAAGGCTAGCATGAGGGTTAGGCAGGGGTTATGGTTAGGGTATGGGGTTGGGGTTTGGGTTGGGATTAAGGTTCAGGTTAAGGTATGGACTTCCCAAGGATCCCAGATAGCAGCACTGATCCTAGAGGAATTGCGTCAGGAAGCTGGCGATGCGCCATAAAGTCGCTAGTTAGAGAGCTCAGAAAAAAATGTTATTCTGAGCGACTAGCTAGCTGTAAGGAATGGTACATCAGAGAGACTGTAGAATTTCCATATCAAATTTACTGAAGCAGTTTGCATTGATAGCTTCCAACATTGCATCGATTTGTGACTTATCAATCTATTCACTTCAGACTCGCGAGATGACATATGTGTTTAGCTCTCGCGAGTTAGCAAGCAATAAACTAGAAGCTAGCTAGCTGTTTTGTTGCAAATTAAGAAGTCCACCCGAAATAATGAGGCCTGTGAATCGGATGAATTATGGCTGCAAAGCGTTAACTAATCGTCAAGTAGGTGAATTCTTCATTTGAACTCATTAGACTACAAGGATATGCTCGAATATGTGTTTAATCTGAAAGCTAACCTTAACTCACTCGGTAGCAGATGATTTAGCGTGTCGTGTAACGTTAGCTAACTCGAAAATATTGCGCTAGTTGGCTAATGGTAGCTAGCTCTGCGTGTGTCAAATTTGCGAGCCAGCTAACGTTAGCTAGACAATTAGCACGCAAACTGGCTAACATTAGCTACACACCTAGCTAACTTGCTAACTAACAGCTAGCATGATAACTCCGGCCTCTGTATTCACATGTTTGGACTATTTACAGTTTAAACAATTATGTTGCAGCACAATGCGTTGTTTGGTGATATATTGTATATCTAGTTATCAATTTTGATGCTCAACTTCAATTATACTTTGCTGTGGCTAGCTAGCCAGCTGAAGATACAAGTTACTAGTTATCTAACTATCCACTTGGCTCATGGCTAAACGCAGTTATTTGACAGCTAACCAGTGAAATACACTTTTTAGCATTACAAGATATCTAGCTCACTGTATGTCTATAATGTACAAAAGGAAACCTAATACCTATTAATTGATCTCAGGTATCTGCACAGATGGAGCAGCCCATCATGACACCAACTGACAACCCTTCAGAATTTTAGCAACAAACATAATTGAGAGCCAAATGGTAAATAATTCTCCTCAACATCACTATCATCAGGGAATGTGCCACATCTCTGCTACCCCAGTTTATGTACTCATATTTGACCTCTTATGTTTTCCTCAGGTGTTTGTAAGCTTTCAAACATGGGTGACATGAAGACCCCTGATTTTGATGATCTTTTGGCTGCCTTTGACATCCCTGATGCCACCAGTTTGGATGCTAAAGAGCCTGTCCAGGAGAGTCATGATGAGGCAGAAGGTCAGCTGAATCACACAGATATGTGTATGGAGGACAGTGTATCTGTTCACCAAGCTGTGGGTGCATCTGATGTTCCTGCTGTCAGTGTTATAGTGAAGAACACAAGTCACCAGGAGTTGCCTGATAGTGGTGGAGAGGGCCCACTCTTCAATTACCCATTGCAAAATGGGTTCAGGGGGTCAGGGGCCTCCATGGACTCTCATCAGATAAGCCACTGTGGTTCTAAGTCTTTTGTGTGTGCTTTGAAGGGGGATGGCTCAAGAGGACTCTTAGGGAAGACTCCCGTCCAGCAAAAACCTGAAGGAACACCTTCCTTCTCTCAGTCCTTTTCCCAGTTTAGCCCCATCTCTAGTCCAGAATCTGAAGACACCCCAAGCAACGGGGTTGATGTCCATCCAAAACAAGAGAGACCCTACTTCCCTGCTGCCTCTATATTTATGTCTGCAGAACCCCCAATGTCAGACAATCAGAAAAAACAGCTGTCTTACAGCATGTTTGACCAGTGCCATAAAGTAGACTGTGAAGAACTTGAGAACCTTCCAAGGTGCAAAGGAGAATCTATCAAAGCAAAGGATACCAGAGCAGAGGTGAAGCCTGACAGTAATGCCAGTGACCAGAAGGACAAGGGAGATTGTCATAGTGCAGTGCTCCCTGCAAGTGATCATAACATTATTGAGTCAAGCAGTAACAATATAGTGGCAACGTCTAAGATGCCCACCTCTCATCCATGTGTCAAAACTCCAACATCCAAACTATCGTCTTGCCTTGAGGCATTAGTGGCTCTGAATGCCAGAAATTATCCCAGTGAACCACCAAACTCTGGAGACTTATCAGTGGCTCATGACGGCACCATGAATGTTAGTCCAAAAATGCCCATGTCACCACAAAGTCCCCGGAGTTCCCCTGAAGCTGTGAAGCAGTTAATGAAACCACCTGACAGTCCTGTAAGCATTTGCAGTGATGGCAGTGGCAAGGGATCCCCAGCACTGGCATCTGGCTCACCCCCAGCCATACCGAGGGTCAGAATAAAGACCATTAAAACTACGACTGGGCAAATCCAGCGCATGGTTACCAGTGTAGTACCTGATTCAGAAAATGAGGAGGTCCTGTCTGTTGAGTCCTCCCCATCCCAGAGAATTATTGTTGAGGCCTACTCTAGTTTGTCTCCCTATCCCTCTCATAATGTGATAAGCGATATCATTGTTGATATGCCCATCAAAAGTACACCAGTTGGTATTCTGCCATCAAAGGTTACTGATGACAAATTAAAGGGGAACTCCAAGAGGCCAAGACCAGTGCAGTCCCCAACTATTTTTCATAATACAAGTAGTCCGGTTATGAGACCTATGCCGGTTGCCCAGCACGGGCCTTCTACACAAAAGAGGATTTCATCAGTTCAAACAGGCAACTCGCCCAATGCAAGCTTCCTTCCTAAGGCAATGCACTTAGCTAATCTGAACCTAGTCCCTCACAGTGTTGCTGCATCAGTCGCAGCACGCTCCACCTCCCATCAACAGAGCCAACAACATGCACTTTCCTCCTCTATGGTGTGCAGCACTGTCCCATTGGTGCATCAAGTAAAAAAAGCCACCCCTAATCCATGTGCTGCCATTCCTAGTACAGCAGCAGGTACTTTAAACAGACTGTTAAACAATGCGAACCCTGTACCCACATTCGTACCCAACCTGAACCCACCACCCGAGAGCAACATCCACTTGCCACCACGCGGATATTGCTGTCTTGAATGTGGGGACTCCTTTGGGGTAGAAAGGAGTCTCGCCTATCATTATGGCAGGAGGAGTGTGCACATTGAAGTAGCCTGCACCCACTGTGCCAAGACCATGGTATTCTTCAACAAGTGTGCCCTGCTGGCACATGCACGGGAACATAAGAACAAAGGTGTGGTGATGCAGTGCACACAGCTCTCCATGAAGCCCATAGCAGAGGGACAGATGTTTGTACCTTTGCTCGCTGAATCCTCTTTGCATGTGGGCTCCCATGTGCCCCCATTATCCTCACCTAAAACCCAACCAGTCATGCCCCTCTATGCAGACAAAGTCATCCGCCACAGACTCTGCTGCCTGGAGTGTAACAAGCAGCTATCAGATTACAGAGGTCTCGCAGGCCATTACCAGAGGCTGTCGGAAGAAATGGAGGGACTGGTGAGTAAAGATTGAATTGAAACGATAATAATTGCTGAGATGTTCACTATCATAGGCCAGGTAAAAATGTATTTATATGTTTTGGTTTGTGTTGTTTTGTCATGTATAGATGTGTAAGGTGTGCCCGATGCTGCTACCAAACAAGTGCAGCTTCCGGGCTCACCAGCGTATTCATGCCCACAAGTCTCCTTACTGCTGCCCTGAGTGTGGTGCGCTGAGTCGCTCTGTGGACATACAGAAGCATGTGAAGGAGAACTGTCTTCACTATGCACGCAAGGCTGGCTATAAGTAAATCAATACTAAAGTATATGCTTTTGTTAGGACCTTGAATGGGACACTGGGGATACATATCAGAAAAGTGTTCTATAACATTGGCCCCCTTTTCTAAATCCTTTCTTTTCTTTCAGGTGTCTTCACTGTGATATGGTTTTCATGTCATTTAATGTGCAGAAGAGTCACATTGAGGAGAAACACTGTGACGTTTTCTATAAGTGCACTATCTGTCCTGTTGCCTTCAAGTCTTCTGATGGATGTCAAATTCATTTGACAACTAAGCACAACGCCAGCGTAGTGTCTCCTCAGTGAGTTTAACTAAATGCATGTAACCCATCTTAAAGTTTGACATGATTGTTTGTAATGCTGTTTGTTCTAATTGTTTATTTTCTGTTGCAGGTTAATCTTCAAGTGTTCTTGTGAGACAATGTTCAAGAAAAAGCAGTTATTGCTTCAGCACTTCCATCAAAACGCCAAAAAGCTTATAACCTGTGTGTTCAAGTGCCCTGAGTGCACTTCAATCTTCACCCACAAGCAGTCGTTAATGCAGCATTTTAAGGTTTGCCATCATCCTAAAATTCAATCTAGTCACATTGACATAAAGTGGGGCACATAATGTTAAGTTTTTGGTTTTGTCTTTTTCAACGCTGTCTGCCTATATTACAGGGGGTGCATGAAGGAATCTTCAAAGAGGTGGAGAAAAGCACAAAACCAACAGAGATGACTGCACAGCACCAAGATGTTAACTCTGCATTCCACCAGCCAAAGGTAAACACTCCCATTGAACACTCTGATGCAACCAGAAAGAGGGCCAACTTGGCCGCTCGGTACAGGAAGACCAATCTGAAAAATGCTGGTTGGACCTGTGGAGAGTGCCTACACTGGCTGCCTGACCGAGAAGTCTACATCTCTCACATGAAGAACAACCATGGGAGGGTGAGGAGCAACTTAGTTATTCTATTGCTCATTCAAACTAATTAGCTGTAGCAATTGTACTATAGGACAGATGATAATTTAGGGACCATTTCAGATGTGGGATTTTCATCTTGCAGGCCCTTAATGAAAGGAAATAATTCCCAAGTCAGCTCAACCCTAATTAAGTCAATCTTCTCTCTGCTTTCTGTAGTCACTGAAGAGGTATCCATGCCGGCAGTGTGAGAGGTCTTTCAATTCCTCTACAAGTTTGAGAAGACACATTCGCAATGACCACAATGGAAAGAAAACCTTTACCTGCTGGTGAGATTTATCCTGAAATCTACGTTACAAAGAAAAGGTTGTCATATCTGGCACCCCCTGGGTGGCACTGTAGGAAATGGTCCAACTTGCAAAAACAAAGCTGTGGTTACCACATTTTGAATATTTTTTTGTATATGATATTTGTTCTTATTGTGCAGGTATTGCACAGATGAGAGGAAAACATTCACCACAAACATCATGCTGAAGAACCACATCAGTTTGATGCATGGGATCAAAAATCCAGACTTTAGTCTGTCAAAATCAACCCCTCTAGATACCAGCAAAGCCTTGGGAGAGGTGATTTAAATGTTCTTATTTTTTTCTGCATTTTACTGATTGTCAAAAATGACACTTGAAATCTAATCATTAACTTTGACTTGCAGAGGCTTGTTTCAAAGAGACCTGCTGTGGCATCCCAGAGGGAGAGGGAGGATGGTGCTGCCCTAGAAGGCTCCTCTACCAAACGTCTGAAATCTCACTTTCGCTGCGCTAAGTGTGGTTTCACCTCAGAGGATGGCACACAGTTCCAGCAGCACATACCTCAGCATAAAACCGATAAAAATTCTCCCCAATGTCTGCACTGTGGATTATGTTTTGCATCTCAGCTGTCTCTCAACAGACACCTGTTTATTGTGCACAAAGTCAAAGACCCCGAGGAAGAGAAGAAGGAAATGATAGACGTGGAGTATGAGAGCAGAAAGAAGCAGGAAGAGGACGTGGGGAAAACAGTGGGTGTGAATGAGGGAGAGGACTTGCCATCTCCATTAGTTAAATCTGACCCTTCACGGGAAGAGGATCCAACCAGGTTGCACTGTGAGACTGCAGTAAAACCATTGACCTTTAAATCCACATACAGCACTGACCTAGAGATTCATGGATAATCTTCAGGCATAATAGAATCAATAAGAGCAATTTTGAACTTCTTAAAAGCTGCTATCTCCATTTCTTTGGTAAATAGTAGTCATGATTTTCTCTTATTTGCCTTAAAACAAAATTATTTTTGTTTCTCAAGCCCTTGGGACTGGCAGATGTTCCACATCAACTGAAAATATACAATTAATCTTGGGTAATTTTGGGCAAAGATTATCATGAATTATTTACTTTAATTTGACCTTTTGAAGCTTGCATGTGTTGTATTAAGTGTCTTTAAGAGCCTCTGGTACATAACCACATCCACCTGTTAAGGCACACTGTTTGGTTCAGCAGTATTCTCTAGTGACTCCAGTTACTCTGACAAGCGACTCAGGAACGTCAAGGAGCTGTCCCTCAGGCTAACCTCCCATTAAATTTGATATAATAAAAGCCTATAGACTTTGCTTTAGTCTATAGCAGGCATATATGTTTGGTTTCCTACTTAAGTACATTATAATAGATGGTGCTTCAGGCAGGTTTTGATGATACTGACAGTATGTAACAGTATTGCAACTTCTATCATACTGTATGTATATGTTGAAATATTTACTGACCTAGGTATCACTTAGCACAGAAGATATATTTGATATCAATTTCACACCACATGGTATGTGATATGGAATTTATTATAAAATCTGGTTAAACTACCAAAATAGCACTTTTCTACAAGTTAAAATATATGTGTTGGAGTTAGAGGCAATCAGCTACATCCATTTTTGGACCTATACATTTATATGTACCCATTTGATTCTTAAAATATAACATGAGCTTTTTAAAATTGTCATACATTAGTAAATGTAAACCAGCATGTACAACATGGTTAAAGATATATAATTTTGATATCATGAATGATCAGTCCTTGCATCCAGAGCTATGGCTATAATTTCTAGTGCTTACATTTCTCAAGCCCCATCTGTTTTTTACTGAAATGGGCAGGGATAACGCTTTGTTATTATTTCTTCTGCTGCTTTAAATGCCTTGCTAAAAGATATGACACTTTTTTTATTGTACTCTTGCTTTTGTACCCTGATAAACGTGAGCTTTCATTAATTTAAAATGCTCTTATATCTATGTTTAGTGTAGTGGTGACTTGTCTTAGCGATGTCATTGTTTTTCTTGGTTAATTGTGATCTTTGGCGAGTGTTCATTGAATGTGAGAGCATCTGTTTTGCAAGATAATGCAGGGTGTTAAATGGCTCATTTCTAACGGTGTACTAAGGCAATTGAAAGAGCAATGATTAAATGTAAAGGGTTATAGCATGTTTGAGTGCATGTGAAAAAATGTGAAATAAGCTGAATATAAAGACCTGTGCAGCTCTTTCTTCCTACCTCCACAGTATAAGGCAGTGATTGTTAAACTTTGGATGTTCTGGGAGATTTCACCTTTGGTCTCACTGCAATGTAAAATGTATTATTATTCTCAAAATGTATATTATCTCCCACAATATTCAATTTTATAAATTACTTTGGAGATAGATATTTATAGTCACATTGACTTATTTGTGAAATTTCTATTTAAGTGCTATATGAACTGTTCATTTTCTAGTGGTTATATGAATCAGTGTTCATGCTTTAAATGGATCCAGTGTTAACTCAGTGGCTGATATGAAACTTCACATCTCAGTGATTTTATAGCCTGTCAAGAGAAACTTTGTACTTTTGATATGTACAATATTAAGGACTTGTAAGCTAACCCATGTACACAGTAGCTAATTAACATTTTATTAGCATTATTTCTTAAGACATCACATATCTATTCAACCTGCATCGGCCATTGTGCCTTGCTGTAATGTTTACTTCAAATAATTGCAAATAAACATGTACATGACTACATCAGCATCCTTTGTCCTCAAAAGATCCCTTCTGCTATGATTGATATCCCTTCTCTGATGACAATGTGCTGGAAAAAAAATACACCTTCACCTAGGGCAATTTGTTTTCCCTCCAAAATGTGTTTTCTCAGGCCAGTATCCCCAACCGACTGAACAATATTGCTGCGTTTCCACAGGCAGCCCATTTCAGATTTTTCATGTAAATCAACTTAGTTATTTTGATTTTCTATTACATAAAAAAACAAGTTAAATTAAATCAATATGGTGAAATGAACATGACAATCTTTATAAGTCAAAGTCACTTAAGTATAAGTTGCAATACTTGAAATGTTTGAGTTTAACAAAGTCCAACCTTACTGAAAAACTATAACATACCATTTCTGAAATGTAACTAACTTGACATTTAAAAAAAAAATTTGAAACTGATTACCGCAATTTTATAAATTAGCATAACTCACATATAACCAGTAAATTCAAAATAGTTATTTAACTAAACTCAAAAATCTGTAGTTCAGAAGAGCCTAGAGTTTAGAAAGAGCAGAGACCGGTCTTCCCTCGCGTTGGCTTTAGCCGAGAGAGCAGAGATCGTCTTCTTTTGTGTTGGCTCTAGCTTAGAGTAGAGTGAGAGCATCTGTTTTCCTCTGATGGCTTTAGCCTAGAGCTCAGAGAGAGCAGAGAGCGGTTGAGACATGAGACACACGTTTACATAGTTTAGACAGCAGTGCCTCTGCCCCTCTTTCCTCACTGTAAACCCCAATGTGATGTCATTACTCAAAATTTTTGAGGAAACCTGTTGCACTAAATACAGTTGAAGTCGGAAGTTTACATACACCTTAGCCAAATACATTTAAACTCAGTTTTTCCACAATTCCTGACATTTAATCTTAGTAAAAAAATATTTTAAGAATGTGAAATGTCAAAATAATACTTGAATGATTTATTTCAGCTTTTATTTATTCCATCACATTCCCAGTGGGTCAGAAGTTTACAAACACTCAATTAGTATTTAGTAGCATTGCCTTTAAATTGTTTAACTTGGGTCAAACGTTTCGGCTAGCCTTCCATAAGCTTCCCACAATAAGTTGGGTGAATTTTGGCCCATTCCTTCTGACAGAGCTGGTGTAACTGAGTCAGGTTTGTTGGCCTCCTTGCTCGCACATGCTTTATCAGTTATGCCCACACATTTTCTATAGGATTGAGGACAGGGCTTTGTGATGGCCACTCCAATACCTTGACTTTGTTGTCCTTAAGCCATTTTGCCACAATGTTGGAAGTATGCTTGGGGTCATTGTCCATTTGGAAGACCCATTTACGACCAAGCTTTAACTTCCTGACTGATGTCTTGAGATGTTGTTTCAATATATCCACATAATTTTCCTGCCTCATGATGCCATCTATTTTGTGAAGTGCTCCAGTCCCTCCTGCAGCAAAGCACCCACACAACATGATGCTGCCACCTGCGTGCTTCACTGTTAGGATGGTGTTCTTCGGCTTGCAAGCCTCCCCCTTTATCCTCCAAACATAACAATGGTCATTATGGCCAAACAGTTCTATTTTCGTTTCATCAGACCAGAGGACATTTTTCCAAATAGTACAATCTTTGACCCCATGTGCAGTTGCAAACCGTAGTCTGGCTTTTTTATGGTTGTTTTGGAGCAGTGGCTTCTTCCTTGCTGAGCTGCCTTTCAGGTTATATCGATATAGGAATCATTTTACTGTGGATATAGATAATTTTGTACCTGTTTCCTCCAGCATCTTCACAAGGTCTTTTGCTGTTGTTCTGGGATTGATTTGCACTTTTTGCACCAAAGTACGTTCATCGCGTTCTCCGCGTCTCCTAGAGAAACTATTGTTTGTACAGATGAACGTGGTACCTTCAGGCGTTTGTTAATTGCTCCCTAGGAGGATTTCTTTTGATTTTTCCATGAGGCACTGAGTTTGAAGGCAGGCCTTGAAATTCATCCACAGGTACACCTCCAATTGACTTAAATGATGTCAACTAGCCTATCGGAAGCTTCTAAAGCCATGACATCGTTTTCTGGAATTTTCCAAGCTGTTTAAAGGCACAGTCAACTTAGTGTATGTAAAGTTCTGACCCACTGGAATTGTGATACAGTGAATAGTAAGTGAAATAATATGTCTGTAAACAATTTTTGGAAAAATGACACAAAGATGCACAAAGATGATAAAAATGAAAAGAAAATGAGAAAAATGCACAAAGATGATATCCTAACCGACTTGCCAAAACTATAGTTTTGTTAACAAGAAATTTGTGGTGGTTGAAAAACAAGTTTTAATGACTCCAACAGCAACTCCAACAAATGACTCCAACAAGTGTATGTAAACTTCCGACTTCAACTGTATATAGATTTTTGATTTTACCAAGTTTTGTCACATAGCGATGGATTAACAATACATTTCTTCAATTGGCTCTAACATTTCCTTGCCCTGTACTTAAAACTTGGCCCGTGGCTCATCTTGACCCCTGGCCAACAAACAGATTTGTTGATTGGAAAGCCAGATGAAAACAGGAAAATCCTTACTAAGTCTTCAAAGACTGAAAGTATGTTTGAGTTGTTTAAGAAATCGTAAGCTTGTGCTGCATTGTGTAGAATCCAGTTTTTTTTTTTAATGTTTTACTGAATCAGACTGTAACAGACAAGGCAAACAAATGCTTAAATTATGGTTTGCTGCCATTCTCTGGGGCAAATGGTAAACTGGAGTTGGCTGTCTAGTTGTATCCTTTGACTATGTATTACTACCAAGGACCATTACTTTTGCTCTAATTCCAGCAATTACTATATCTAATTAATTTAGAACATTTTCAAACATTGCAGTACATTTTAATACAATTGATGTTCGACACTGACAAATGAATAAAAACAAAGACACATTTTATTTGTATGTACAATGCACAGAAAGCAATAAAAGTAAGTATGAACATAATAATTATAGTGAATCTTTCTATTTACAGAGAATAAAACCCTTTTTTCTCAGTTATCTTCCCTGCCAGGATGGCAGTCCCAAAAATTCTATCCCAGTGGCTGAAGAAAGGTGCATAGTTACTGTTGGGCTTCTGGTGGTGCATGTCATGTGCTGGTGCTCCTCCTAACAGTCCAAATGGTACCAGGTGGTTGAGACCCCATGGCAGGTCATAGCCTATGTGGTCCTCCACTGACATCCAGATACTTAAGATGGTGACGCACCAGATGGTAAAAGGGTGGCATTTCAACAGGATGGGGTCCAGGTTGCTCCAGAATCCAACTGTTATCAGTTCTGGAATGCTGATTTGCTGAGTGGACCAGGAGAAGGGTGCCATGTATTCATGGTGGATGGCATGGACCCACCGATACAGTTGTGGATGTTTGTGGTGCACAAAGTGCCACATAAAATACTGTGTGTCAAAAAGAAGAAGGACAGCCAGTCCATCAATGAGCACCTCTACCACAGTTGGAGCACTGGTAGGTAGCACCACTGAAGGCATAAAGCAGGTCTGAATCAGCACAGCAGGCAGAACAAAGATCAAGTGGTTATATACAGCCCTTCCGAAGCTCTTTGCCATCATCCGAATGGTTGGACGTCTCTCTTGCTGGATCTTGTAGCGGTGAATGGAGGGGACATTATCTCCCAGGAGGTCTAGTACAGCAAAGGGGAGACTGGAGAAGAAGTAACTGCAGAAGCAGATCATGACAGGGAAGAAGGGAGAAGAGATGAGGGAGTAGTGATTGAAAAGGAAATAGTCCCATAGAGGCTGCAAAAGCCTGTCTGAGAATCTGGAAAAGGTAGGAAGCTGCAAAGTAAACTGAACCTTGGTGATGTTCAACATCCTGGTGACTCTGAATGCCTGTGATTGTAATGTGCAGAGAGAAGAAGACATTCTCCCTTTTTATAGTGCTTAGCTATGTACTTTGCTCCCACTTCAATGAGACAGCTGATTTTTCCCTCACAATACCCATTTCCAACAATAAATCCATTTCCGTCAGATTAACAAAATCCACCACAAAACACAAAGATTTCAACACTGAACAGTTTAAGTTGGTGCCTGGGCCGTTCCACAAATTGAGTACCTTTTGGGTAGTGTAACTATATATATATATATATATATATATATATATATATATATATATATACACAGTACGAGCTGTTGCGATTTTAGTATGTAAATCTTGGTGGGGCAAAAAAAAATGTGGGATGCATGCCAGCAAAGCCACTACACAACACTAAACAAAACAATTAAATAATTGCACTATCACGTGACAAACGGTGCCCACAAACTATGAAATAACACATTTGGAATCATGTAGTAACCAAAAAAGTGTTAAACAAACCAAAATATATTTGAGATTTGAGATTAGTCAAAGTTGCCACACTTTGCCTTGATGAGAAGTTTGAATACTCTTGGCATTCTCTCGACCAGCTTCATGAGGTAGTTACCGGGAATGCATTTCAATTAACAGGTGTGCCTTTCTAAAAGTTAATTTGTGGAATTTCTTTCCTTCTTAATGTGCTTGAGCCAATCAAACAGGGTAGCCTAGTGGTTAGAGCGTTGGACTAGTAACCGGAAGGTTGCAGAGGATAAGTTCATTAGAGTTAACTGCAAATATACATTTTGAGAATAATAATAAATTTTACATTGCAGTGAGACCAAAGGTGAAATCTCCCAGAACATCCAAAGTTTAACAATCACTGCCTTATACTGTGGAGGTAGGAAGAAAGAGCTGCACAGGTCTTTATATTCAGCTTATTTCACATTTTTCACATGCACTCAAACATGCTATAACCCTTTACATTTAATCATTGCTCTTTCAATTGCCTTAGTACACCGTTAGAAATGAGCCATTTAACACCCTGCATTATCTTGCAAAACAGATGCTCTCTCACATTCAATGAACACTCGCCAAAGATCACAATTAACCAAGAAAAACAATGACATCGCTAAGACAAGTCACCACTACACTAAACATAGATATAAGAGCATTTTAAATTAATGAAAGCTCACTTTTATCAGGGTACAAAAGCAAGAGTACAGTAAAAAAGTGTCATATCTTTTAGCAAGGCATTTAAAGCAGCAGAAGAAATAATAACAAAGCGTTATCCCTGCCCATTTCAGTAAAAAACAGATGGGGCTTGAGAAATGTAAGCACTAGAAATTATAGCCATAGCTCTGGATGCAAGGACTGATCATTCATGATATCAAAATTATATATCTTTAACCATGTTGTACATGTTGGTTTACATTTACTAATGTATGACAATTTAAAAAAGCTCATGTTATATTTTAAGAATCAAATGGGTACATATAAATGTATACGTCCAAAAATGGATGTAGCTGATTGCCTCTAACTCCAACACATATATTTTAACTTGTAGAAAAGTGCTATTTTGGTAGTTTAACCAGATTTTATAATAAATTCCATATCACATACCATGTGGTGTGAAATTGATATCAAATATATCTTCTGTGCTAAGTGATACCTAGGTCAGTAAATATTTCAACATACACATACAGTATGATAGAAGTTGCAATACTGTTACATACTGTCAGTATCATCAAAACCTGCCTGAAGCACCATCTATTATAATGTACTTAAGTAGGAAACCAAACATATATGCCTGCTATAGACTAAAGCAAAGTCTATAGGCTTTTATTATATCAAATTTAATGGGAGGTTAGCCTGAGGGACAGCTCCTTGACGTTCCTGAGTCGCTTGTCAGAGTAACTGGAGTCACTAGAGAATACTGCTGAACCAAACAGTGTGCCTTAACAGGTGGATGTGGTTATGTACCAGAGGCTCTTAAAGACACTTAATACAACACATGCAAGCTTCAAAAGGTCAAATTAAAGTAAATAATTCATGATAATCTTTGCCCAAAATTACCCAAGATTAATTGTATCCTGGTGACTCTGAATGCCTGTGATTGTAATGTGCAGAGAGAAGACATTCTCCCTTTTTATAGTGCTTAGCTATGTACTTTGCTCCCACTTCAATGAGACAGCTGATTTTTCCCTCACAATACCCATTTCCAACAATAAATCCATTTCCGTCAGATTAACAAAATCCACCACAAAACACAAAGATTTCAACACTGAACAGTTTAAGTTGGTGCCTGGGCCGTTCCACTAATTGAGTACCTTTTGGGTAGTGTAACTTGTATATATATATATATATTGGATTGAGGTCTGGGCTTTGACTAGGCCATTCCAAGACATTTAAATGTTTCCCATAAAACCACTCGAGTGTTGCTTTAGCAGTATGCTTAGGGTCATTGTCCTGCTGGAAGGTGACCCTCCATTCCAGTCTCAAATCTCTGGAAGACTGAAACAGGTTTCCCTCAAGAATTTCCCTGTATTTAGCGACATCCATCATTCCTTCAATTCTGACCCGTTTCCCAGTCCCTGCCAGTGAAAAACATCCCCACAGCATGGTGGTGGTAGCATCATGCTGTGGGGATGATTCTTGGGGTGATGAGAGGTGTTGGGTTTGCGCCAGACATAGCGTTTTCCTTGATGGCCAAAATGCTCAGTTTTAGTCTATTCTGCCCAGAGTACCTTCTTCCATATGTTTGGGGAGTCTCCCACATGCCTTTTGGCAAAATAGGAAAAACGCCAAGGGGGATGAATACTTTTGCAAGGCACTGTATTAAATGCCACTTCTACTTAAAATATCAAAAGGGCACTCTTTTCGTGGAATGACCGACCTGCAGCACCATCCCCCCAATTGCAGTTTACCCCAGACCAGTCAGTTAATCAGCTTATTAATAACGGTAAGTCATACTGTACCAGATACAGATCTGTTGGTCCCTGCTTGAGTTATGAGTTAATTATGCATATTACCTATCACAAGTTAAAACAAAACTGCAATGTGTCTTTATCAGTATACTTTATTAAATGAATAATATATACAACACCACAACATTAATGAACATTACATATATGTATTGGTATCTCTCAATTGGAGACCACCGGGGTGACCTATTCAGATCATCAAAATTGTCAAGAATAATATTTTGATTCTCAATATCATGTTTGGGCCAAGGTGGAATATAATTAGTTCAGAGTCCATGAAATCTGTTATTTTCCATCTGTTATTTTACAATGTGGTCTTAATGCATTTGAGAAGATTAGTGAGTTAAGAACTTTCAATTTCACGTAATATGACCTAAACATATTGTGCAGCCTAATCTTATGTGTAATCTTACCTAATCTTAAGACTTAATTAAGGCCAGGGGCTCAAGGGAGAAAACCACTGACACAGTTATTCAAATCAAATCGTATTTGTCACATCTGCCGGATACAACGGGTGTAAACCTTACAGTGAAATGCTTACTTACAAGGCCTTATTAACTAACTATGCTTTAAGACATTTTAAGAAAAATAAGTGTTAAGTAAAAAATAGATAAGTAAAAAAAAATGAAAATAAAAGTAACAAATAATTCAACAGCAGCAGTAAAATAACAATAGTGAGGCTATATACAGGGGATACCAGTACAGAGTCAATGTGCGGGGGCACCGGTTAGTCAAGGTAATTTAGGTAATATGTACATGTAGGTAGAGTTAGTGACTAGGCATCGATAATAAACAGAGAGTAGCAGCAGCGTAAAGAGGGGTCTGGGTAGCCCTTTGATTAGCTGTTCAAGTGTCTTATGGCTTGGGGGTAGAAGCTGTTAAGAAGCCTTTTGGACCTAGACTTGGCGCTCCAGTACCACTTGCCGTGTGGTAGCAGAGAGAACAGTCTATGACTAGGGTGGCCGAAGCCAGTCCCATCTTTAAACCCAATAAATTCCCTATTTGGGGGACGTAGCGCTGTTCTGGACCGGTTCCGACTGTCATTTTGGTGTACAAAGTGCTTGTGTCTAAAAGCCATCTTTATTCTTGATCTGACAATGTGGTCCGGAGGGTGTGACGCAATTGTGGAGTCTCCAGAGGCTTGCGGGAAGCCAATTTGAGCTCCGTATGGCGATGCCCTGTGCCTTCCAAATTGTATAACAATGCGGTGGGTTCTGCATAGCTCCATATTGACATGATTGGTTGAGGGTAGGTGGGGGCGGTACATCCTATATAAACACAAACTCTGCCGGCAGTTATATGAAATTGTCATGCCTACTCCCGCTCCCTCTCTCCAGCGCATGTCTTCGCCGGTCTACTAACCACCGGCAACAATTATTACACACACCTGCTCCCCATCATTACGCACACCTACTCCCCATTATTACACACACCTGGTTATCATTATTTCCTTGGTTACTCCCCCTTTATTTAGCCCTCAGTAGACATCAGTCATTATGTAGTATTGTTTTCTCTCACATTCTGTACGCTTCTCATGTTTTGTTTTTCTGCATCAATTCATTATTAACCTCACCTTCTGCACCTACTTCCTGACTCCCAGCATTTTACGTTGCAGAAATAGTGCCAATCTTGTACTAATATTGTTACCATATTTAGAAAGCATTTCAGTAATTTCAAGACCTATTGCCCCACTTTTGTTGAATAGGAAAACTCCTAAGATTTTGTCTAGCTTGCCTACCTAAAAGACATAAAAATATCATCCTTTGTAAATGTGTGGGTTAAATTGGGAGATAATTTGAAAAGTTGTGCCACTGAGGAGTCAATTGTAAATGTAGGGCATTACATTGATTAAACAAGGTACTTGGGGAGGCTTTTGCTGGGATAAGAAACATACTGCAGACTCCTCCACCGCTTCCAGTGACGCAACTTAGGTAATGGCTGCCTAGTTTTTCGTACTGCAAATTGGTTGGGTATTTCCCCCCCTAAATTCAAGTATTTACTCTGAGCATTATAATAACTTACGCAAAATGGAAAAGGGGGAAATAGGAAAAGGTCGCGGAGCTACAACAACAGCCCGTAACAAGACAGCAGAAGATATAATCGTCGATGAACCCGAAATGGCTAATGCTAGCGCAAATAAGATAGCAGCAGCAAAAGAACCCTCATTTCGTGAGGTGATGAAGGAGGAATTGAGCAAGGCACTCACAGGCTTATGAGAGGAACTTCGAGAACATGTAAGAAAATAACTAGATGAGTTCAAGAAGGACATTAACCAGAAACTGGAAGAAAACAAATTAGAACTTCACAGCATATCTACAAGAATGGGGGACTCAGAACAGCGCATTGGGGAAACGGACACTTGGAACTCCACAGTCAAGGAAATGCTTGAACAGTCACTGAAAAGCCAACACGCACTACAGGCAAAAGTGACAGAACTCGAAGGTTTCTCACGTCGAAACAACATTAGACTTTATAACGTAGTAGAGGGCGCAGAAAAATACTCTATGCCCAACTTCGTGGAGGCTCTATTCAAGGGCATACTTGAAGACGACACTGACCTGGGAATCGAGAGAGCACACCGAGCTCTGGCCTCAAAACCCCCCAGCGGCGCCCCACCAAGATCCATAGTAGTACGGTTCCTAAAATTCTCAGTCAAAGAGAAAGTCTTACATGCAACCTGGAAAAAGCCTGTTAACTTCCAAGGCCAACGAGTGTTCTGTGATCATGACTACGCGGGAGAGATACTGAAAAGAAGGAAATAATACACCCCCATTAAGAAAGCACTTAAAGAGAAGGGTATTCGCTTCTTAACACCATACCCGGCAAAAATGCGGGTATTTCTGGAAAATGGCTCGGTTACATACGAGCATGAAGTCAAGGGGCTTCCCAGTGGAGTATACCAACAGGAGAAAGGCGACATCACCAGCCGAAAGACTCGAGAAAGCTCTCCCATGGATCATTGCTGACAAGCAGGGTCATGGAGAAAGAGGGAAACCATCTCAGCGAGAGGACGTTCACATCCGAGAGAGACTCAGGCATTTCCAACGGGAAGATGTAAGACACTGAATCGGATTTAACAGAATTAATAGTTACCGTGAGCTTTTAAGACTTTGGGTTGTTATGGTTTACATTACAATAGGTAAAATATATTACCCATTTTCCCCCAATGCTGAACAAGAGTGAGTAGCCAAAAGCATGTGTTCTTTACGAACACACTAAGTAGCGTCACGTTAATAACATATATATTAGCTAAGGATTAATGACACATTGACAACGGGGCGACAGAAGGGCATATCAAGGGGAGGATTCATGATATGCAAGCATGACCTATATAGTTTTCACTTTGTAATTAACCGATGTGTATTAGCGACGAAATAGGCGCCCTTATTATTTTCGGTTCCACCAGGTCTTGTTTGTGACTACGTCACGCATTTTCATATCTGAGCGAGGGGCCCATCCTGCGGACAGGCTCACCCCCTCAAACCCCAGAGGCAAGAGACAGTCCTCTGACATGGGAGTCCAAATACCAAAGTATTTTCCCACTTTGGTTTACTTTATTATCGTTCTTGATTTTTAGGTTCATGATAAGCAGGCAGATATGGTGCACAGTTTTTTTTTTTTTATATCGCTGCATCATCGGGAATTTAAGGTCATAAGTCTCAATGTAAACGGACTGGGGAGTGACATCAAGAGAAGTAAGGTAATAGCAAAGATGAAACGGGAGAGAGTTGACATAATATTCTGTCAGGAAACTCACTTATCCACACCTGAACACGAGAAACTCGTGTTCTTCCACACCTGAACACGAGAAAATGGGGTATAGGAACACTTTTTCTTCTTCTTACAAAATGGGTAGAAGGGGAGTTGCAATCCTCATCCCAAATTCAGTTAATTTTGAGTTTATGTCAGAAATAAAAGACAAGGGGGGTAGATTTATACTTGTTAAATGTAAACTGGATAACAAGGAAGTTACATTATTTAATGTATACGCACCCCCAGGGAGTGACATAGTCTTCTACAGGAAGGTGTTTGATTTAATAGCCACAGAAACCTCTGGCACTCTTATCTGTGGAGGGGACTTTAACACAATTCTAAACTCAAAATTGGACAGCACAAACCAAAATAGGAAAATGAGCCTAGTTGCCAAAAATATCAATAGGAGACTGCAGGATCTAGGACTGCTGGATGTATGGCGTGACACCCATAAGACCGATAAGGAATATACTTTTTACTCAGCCCGCCACACTGAATACTCCAGGTTAGACTACTTTTTACTCAGCCCGCCACACTGAATACTCCAGGTTAGACTACTTTTTACTCAGCCCGCCACACTGAATACTCCAGGTTAGACTACTTTTTACTCAGCCCGCCACACTGGATACTCCAGGTTAGACTACTTTTTACTCAGCCCGCCACACTGAATACTCCAGGTTAGACTACTTTTTTTTACTCAGCCCGCCACACTGAATACTCCAGGTTAGACTACTTTTTACTCAGCCCGCCACACTGAATACTCCAGGTTAGACTACTTTTTACTCAGCCCGCCACACTGAATACTCCATGTTAGACTACTTTTTACTCAGCCCGCCACACTGAATACTCCAGGTTAGACTACTTTTTCATGTACAGTGCAGATAGACACAGGCTTAAGGATTGTAGGATCGGGCAGAGCGACTTATCAGATCATAATGGAGTTTACCTAACTCTACACCTTGATAGCAAACCACGAAATACTATATGGTATGGAGACTTAATACAAGCATGCTGAATGATCCAGCATTCAAGGAATCAATAAAGACAGAATTGAACATCTATCTGGAGAATAATGATAATGGGGAAGTATCTCCTGCTATATTGTGGGATGCAGCTAAGGCGGTTATTAGAGGAAAGATCATAGCCACATCATCTCTCAAGAAAAAGATTAAAGCACAGAAACTGCTGAAATTACAGGAAACCCTAAGAAACTTAGAACGATCTCATAGTCAATACAAAGAACCTCTTATATTACGAGAGATTCAAAAGGTAAAACAGGAAATTGACCAGATTGATAGAGAAGAAGTAGAGAAAAAGTTTAGGTTCCTGAAACAACGATATTATGAAGCAGGCTTAAAGGCAACCAAATTACTAGCATGGAGACTCAGGAAACAACAAGCACAGAATACCATTTTCAAAATAAAAGACCCCAAAACAAAAAAGATCACATGCAAATTAGATGAAATACAGAATGCATTTGAATCATATTACACAAATCTGTACAAGCAACCAGAGAAGGCAGATGCACAGACAATAGAGCACTTTTTGAACTCACTTGATCTCCCCTCAATTGATCTCCCCTCTCCCCCCAAACTTTATTGCATGAATTACGATCACATCAGCAAGAAAATATCTGATGACCTAGACAGGTGGAATTCACTTCCCTTAGAACTTAGTAGTAGAATTGAAACATTCAAAATGAACATCCTGCCAAGGTTACTGTATTTGTTCCAATCACTGCCCATAGAAATCCTGCCTAAACAGTTTAGGGAATGGGATAAACGGATATCAAGGTTTATCTGGAACAGTAAGAGACCAAGAACTAGATATACAACATTACAGTTACCAAAACACTGTGGGGGTATGGCCTTACCAAACCTAAAAGATTATTATGTGTCAGCATAATGGAGACCTCTGGTGTGTTGGTGCAATTCAGAATATGAATCAAAATGGAAAGACATCAAGACTACTTTGACAGAGATATCCATACAGTCAGTTTTGGGAAATAAGGACATGGTAAAAGAAATATACAATAGACAAAATCAGTGGATTAATTTCTCTCTGAAGACATGGTTTAGGGTAGTTAAGCAAAATAATTTAGACAGAGAGATCAAACTGCTGAGTTGGCCCGCATACGACCTCAGCTTCATCCCTGCAACTCAAGACCGCAGGTTTAAACAATGGACGCAGAAAGGCATCACATCATTCAGTACAATTATAAGGAATGGGAACCTAGATAACTTCCAGGACCTAACTAAAAAACATGGCTTGGATAAACAAGATTTTTACAGATATCTACAAGTTCGACACTATTTCTTAAGGGAGATAAAAGTGACTGACCCTCGAGCACCCCCAAAATTAATCCAAGTATTCACTAACGCATACAACATGGGGAGTAACAAAAAAACTATTTCAAATCTCTACTTGGGTATTCAATCCTCAAAGAAACATTATACAAACTATATTAAAAAGAAATGGGAGGAGGAACTTAACATTGAAAGAACTGATGAAACATGATTGAATATATTAGAGACTCAACAAAGCTCCACCAACTCAAGGTCATGGAGAGAATTCTGTTGGAAGAATGTTATAAGTTTGAGAGAATGCAGTCTATTGAGGGCGGACCACTCTCATATCTTTTGAACTTGCCCCGCAATAGAAACTTACTGGCGAGAAATAAGATCTAACATTGGAAAAATAATGGGATTTGACATGGGTGAAATACCTGTTAACTTACACAATAGAGAAAAGTACCTCTTGAAGGCTATCACTAGGAAATGGCTACAAAAAGACCCCCCCACAGTGACACAATGGATAGACATTGTAGAAGAAATACACCACTTGGAGAGTATGACCTTTGGTTTAAGAACTCAACAGGAGAGAGGTCAAGAATACTGGGAAAAATGGGTTTCGTACTTGGAAAAGGTCTAATTCAAAGATGTCAATGTAACTAATATGATGATATGATGATGAAGATATGAAGTGCACTGTAACTGACAGATCTTTTTTTTTTGTTCTTTTATTTGACTTTATTTGTACTTTCTTTGTGTTCCTACAATAAAAACAAAGTATGTACAAAAAATAAATAAAAAGTAACACACTGTAAGGGCTCAGACACGCCAATTGCTGGCAGAGAGTACTTAGCACCTCTGAATGTAATTTGGGAACCGAGTAATTTACATTTGCCCGCTTTTTGCCCGCTTTGCCCGCTTTGAGGACAATACAGTGCCACTGACACGGTCCGCAACTAAAACATGCGGACTCTCCTTCACTGCAGCCGATGTGAGGAAAACATTTAAACGTGTCAACCCTCGCAAGGCTGCAGGCCCAGACGGCATCCCCAGCCGCGCCCTTAGAGCATGCGCAGACCAGCTGGCTGGTGTGTTTACGGACATATTCAATCAATCCCTATCCCAGTCTGTTGTTCCCACATGCTTCAAGAGGGCCACCATTGTTCCTGTTCCCAAGAAAGCTAAGGTAACTGAGCTAAACGACTACCGCACTCACTTCCGTCATCATGAAGTGCTTTGAGAGACTAGTCAAGGACCATATCACCTCCACCCTACCTGACACCCTAGACCCACTCCAATTTGCTTACCGCCCAAATAGGTCCACAGATGATGCAATCTCAACCACACTGCACACTGCCCTAACCCATCTGGACAAGAGGAATACCTATGTGAGAATGCTGTTCATCGACTACAGCTCGGCATTTAACACCATAGTGCCCTCCAAGCTCGTCATCAAGCTCGAGACCCTGGGTCTCGACCCCGCCCTGTGCAACTGGGTACTGGACTTCCTGACGGGCCGCCCCCAGGTGGTGAGGGTAGGCAACAACATTTCCACCCCGCTGATCCTCAACACTGGGGCCCCACAAGGGTGCGTTCTGAGCCCTCTGCTGTACTCCCTGTTCACCCACGACTGCGTGGCCACGCACGCCTCCAACTCAATCATCAAGTTTGCGGACGACACAACAGTGGTAGGCTTGATTACCAACAACGACGAGACGGCCTACAGGGAGGAGGTGAGGGCCCTCGGAGTGTGGTGTCAGGAAAATAACCTCACACTCAACATCAACAAAACTAAGGAGATGATTGTGGACTTCAGGAAACAGCAGAGGGAACACCCCCCTATCCACATTGATGGAACAGTAGTGGAGAGGGTAAAGTTTTAAGGTCCTCGGCGTACACATCACAGACAAACTGAATTGGTCCACCCACACAGACAGCATCGTGAAGAAGGCGCAGCAGCGCCTCTTCAACCTCAGGAGGCTGAAGAAATTCGGCTTGTCACCGATATCACTCACAAACTTCTACAGATGCACAATCGAGAGCATCCTGTCGGGCTGTATCACCGCCTGGTACGGCAACTGCTCCGCCCACAACCGTAAGGCTCTCCAGAGGGTAGTGAGGTCTGCACAACGCATCACCGGGGGCAAACTACCTGCCCTCCAGGACACCTACACCACCCGATGTCACAGGAAGGCCATAAAGATCATCAAGGACAACAACCACCCGAGCCACTGCCTGTTCACCCCGCTATCATCCAGAAGGCGAGGTCAGTACAGGTGCATCAAAGCTGGGACCGAGAGACTGAAAAACAGCTTCTATCTCAAGGCCATCAGACTGTTAAACAGCCACCACTAACATTGAGTGGCTGCTGCCAACACACTGACTCAACTCCAGCCACTTTAATAATGGGAATTGATGGGAAATGATGTAAAATATATCACTAGCCACTTTAAACAATGCTACCTAATATAATGTTTACATACCCTACATTATCCATCTCATATGTATATGTATGTACTGTACTCTATATCATCTACTGCATCTTTATGTAATACATGTATCACTAGCCACTTTAACTATGCCACTTTGTTTACATACTCATCTCATATGTATATACTTTACTCAATACCATCTACTGTATCGTGCCTATGCCGCTCTGTACCATCACTCATTCATATATATTTATGTACATATTCTTTATCCCCTTACACTTGTGTCTATAAGGTAGTAGTTTTGGAATTGTTAGCTGGATTACTTGTTGGTTATTACTGCATTGTCGGAACTAGAAGCACAAGCATTTCGCTACACTCGCATTAACATCTGCTAACCATGTGTATGTGACAAATACAATTTGATTTGATTTGATTTGATTTGAAAACCCACCGATATCACAATTGTATGTGTAAAATCTAGTGAAATCTAATAAAGTCTACGGCGGGCAGTCCCTTAAACACAGCCCAAATTATCAGCAGATAAGCGCATTGCCAGACCAAGCGTAAATATGCTTTTAATGGGAGTGCCTGTGATTACAGTGAGCTCAGGCACCCACACACTTATGCTGTGCTGGAGAGTGCTTTACTGCATGTTAACACCAGGGCAATAACAAGGCTGAGTGCTACTCCAAGACTAGGGGTCTAACCTCACAAGAATGTAAACACTTCTCACCAATCACAGCAGCTGAATAACATTACAATAATCACTTGATTTATTAGAAAACAATAGGGCATAGATAGCAGTGGAGGCTGGTTGGAGGAGCTATAGGAGGACAGGCTCATTGTAACGGCTGGAATGGAATCAATGGAATGAAGTCAAGAATGTGGTTTCCATGTGTTTGATCTGCTTGATACCATTCCATGAATTCCATTCCAGCCATTACAATGTGCCTGTCCTCCTACAACTCCTCCCACCAGCCTCCACTGATTGATAGAAGGGTTGATCTTAAATCATATAGAGCAAGCCTGCTCATCAATCAACCACTGTCTGCCATAATGTTAACATATTTGTCTTTGATTATTTCTTCTCACTGACTGCTTTCCGTTAAATGGTTTTGTTTGTGTTGATATAATGATGTTATCATGTACAGTAAGTGAACGGAGCAGAGCTGGACCATAGTGAGGAGTGGAGCGTGCCCAATTTGACTGGAGCGTGGAGAGTTTCCCAAAGGCTGGCGTGTCGGCTTCTCATCCACTCCAATTTAGCTCCAGTAGTCCTCCAGTAGCGCTCACTTTCAATATGCGAAGATAACATTTCTCTAAAACAGGCTATAGGCTATATGTGGACCACCAAGTCAGAAAAGTAGGTGAAATTATGAGGGGAAAGGTAACAAATTATTTGGGCGAGGCACAAGGACTACTAACAGTTTACTTCACAACATGTACTTAGTATTACTTTCTTAGCTGCGGTGTACATACAGTTGAAGTCGGAAGTTTACATACATTTAGGTTGGAGTCATTAAAACTTGTTTTTCAACCACTCCACAAATTTCAAATAGTTAACAAACTATAGTTTTGGCAAGTCGGTTAGGACATCTACTTTGTGCAAGACACAAGTAATTTTTTCAAAAATTGTTTACAAACAGAATATTTCACTTATAATTCACTTTATCACAATTCCAGTGGATCAGAAGTGGATCAGAATGCTCTGTCTCCTAGAGATGAACGTACTTTGGTGCGAAAACTGCAAATCAATCCCAGAACAACAGCAAAGGACTTTGTGAAGATGCTGGAGGAAACAGGTACAAAATTATGTAAATCCACAGTAAAATGAGTCCTATATCGACATAACCTGAAAGGCCACTCAGCAAGGAAGAAGCCACTCCTCCAAAACCACCATAAAAAAGCAAGACTATCACAAAATAGATGGCATCATGAGTTAGAATATTATATGGATATTTTGAAGCAACATCTCAAGACATCAGTCGGGAAGTTAAAGCTTGGTCGCAAATGGGTCTTCCAAATGGACAATGATTTTTTTTTTTTAACCTTTATTTTACTAGGCAAGTCAGTTAAGAACAAATTCTTATTTTCAATGACGGCCTAGGAACAGTGGGTTAACTGCCTGTTCAAGGGCAGAACGACAGATTTTGTACCTTGTCAGCTCGGGGATTTGAACTTGCAACCTTTCGGTTACTAGTCCAATGCTCTAACCACTAGGATACACTGCCGCCCCAATGATACTTCCAAAGTTGTGGCAAAATGGCTTAAGGACACCAAAGCCAAGGTATTGGAGTGGCCATCACATAGCCCTGACCTCAATCCCATAGAACAAATGTGGGCAGAACTGAGAAAGCATGTGCGAGCAAGGAGGCCTACAAACCTGACTCAGTTACACCAGCTCTGTCAGGAGGAATGGGCCAAAATTCTTATTGTGGGAAGCTTGTGGAAGGCTACCCAAAACGTTTGACCCAAGTTAAACAATTTAAAGACAAAGCTACCAAATACTAATTGAGTGTATAATGAAAGAAATAAAAGCTGAAATAAATAATTATCTCTACTATTATTCTGACATTTCACATTCTTAAAATAAAGTGGTAATACTAACTGATCTAAGTTAGGGAATTTTTACTCTGATTCAATGTCAGGAAAAACTGAGTTTAAATGTATTTGTGTAAGGTGTATATAAACTTCCAACTTCAACTGTATCTCCCTGGTATATTACATAATTTATGCAGTAGCATTCAATACATTTTTGGACTCACCTTGTTGTGCTGTGCTGACTTGAACAGGAAGATTGCGTGGCGATCCTTCGTGGGCAAATTTTGTCATTAAACTTTGTCATCAAATTCTGTCATTCTCTAGATTTTTGGTGCTTTCAAGACAACTGGGAACGCTGAAAAAAAAAAAGGTCGAATCACATCGGTGATCTTCAGGTCGGAGCTCTAGAAAGAGGCCTGAGTACCCGACTTGGAATTCCAAGTTGGATGACTATATTTTCCTAGTTGGAGCTTGTTTTTTTCAGAGTTTCCAGTTGTCTTGAACTCACTGAAGTCTGAGATTTCTCAGTTCCAAGTTTCCCGTTGTTTTGAACGCGGCAGAAGTCATGCTGGATTGACAGCATGGCCAATGAATTCAAACTTTTATGGCCCATGGTGTTGAATGTTTATCCTTATACGCTTGGAAAAGAGACCCTTAAACCCAGACTTGGACCACACACCCACTCCACTGAATAGCAGTTAGACACTGATTCCGTCCAAACCACTCATTGTTGAATTTGCGATTTCCAACTTGTTGTGTAATGTTTATATCCAATGGCCAATGAGCACCGATACGTTTTATCTATAATTTATTTTCGTATGACAAGGAATTGCAAAGGATTTGCCAGTAGATTGTTGACTTGATTCATGATGATGACTGCTACCTTGCTAGCTAAGATTTTGAAAGTATGATGTTGACATGATCAATCCAATCAAAGCTACAATAGATCCAATGACTTTGAGCCTTGGATGGGCACTTCTAATGTAACTATCACATTTCAGGTAAGACCAAGATGCAGACAACGTCGAAGTAACAACAGTTTATAAATCGAATAGGGGCAGGCAAAAGGCGGGTCAAGGGCAGGCAGAGGTCAGTAATCCAGCACGTCTCTGCTTTTACAAACATCTGGATCTCCAGGAGGTGTTGGAGAACCTGTTGGACGTGGAGCACATGTTCTTGGGTGAAGCGGGAGAAGACGAGGATGTCATCGAGGTAGACAAAGACAAACCGGTTCAACATGTCGCGGAGAACATCATTAACCAGAGCCTGGAACACAGCAGGGGCGTTGGTAAGACCAAATGGCATGACCAGATACTCGTAGTGGCCACTGGCCGTGTTGGAGGCGGTCTTCCACTCGTCCCCTTCCCATATACGCACCAGGTGGTAGGCGTTCTGTAGATCCAGCTTGGAAAACACGGTGGCCCCCTGGTAGCGGTTCTTCACCGTTATGTCGTTGAGACCCCGGTAGTCGATGCACGGGCGCAGGGTCTTGTCCTTCTTCTCCACAAAGAAGAACCCTGCGCCGGCAGGAGAGGAAGAAGGACCCAATGTAGGTCTCCATCGCCTTGGTCTCTGGTCCTGACAGAAAATACAGTGCTAGGGAGAAGGTCAATCCCGCAGTCATATGGTTGGTGAGGCGGAAGCAAAATGGCCCGGGCCTTGTTGAACACCTCCCGGAGGTCCTGGTACTCCGTGGGAATGGTGGAGAGGTCCGGGGCAATTTCCGAGCCCCCCAGAAGACGTCCCGGGGCAGGTTGTGCTGATTTCAGGCAATGGATGTGGCAGAATGGGCTCCAACCCATGATGGCGCCAGTATACCAGTTAATGAGGGGATTGTGTTGCTGGTGCCAAGAGAAAACTAATACCACAGGATTTGTAGGAGACTTAATGAGCAGGAACTGGATAGCCTCGCTGTGGTTCCCTGACACACGTAGGTTGATGGGAGTGGTGCTGTGGGTGACCCGACCTATAGAGTGCCTGTCCAGTGATCTAACGTCAATTGTGAATGGAGAGGGGCTGAGTGGGGATGCCCAGCTCAAAGTCCAAAAAGCTTTCATCGGCCCCAGAGTCGATGAGGACCCGGAGAGATTTCTACTGGTTTCCCCACAGCGGAATGGCAGGAAACTGAGTGCAAGAAAGGGAAGCAGAAAAGTTCTCCATATGGCCCACCAGAATACTCGCACCTACTGGTGAGCCTGATCTTCTAACGGACAAGAGGACACAAAATGACCACAAGTCCCATCCTTGCAAGCTCGTCCTTGACCTCCTCCGAGACTCCGTGTAGGAACATGTCGAACAGCGCTTCCTGGTTCCAGGCACTCTCAGCTGCCAATTTGTGGAAATCCACCGCATAGTCTGCCACAATGCGGGAGTCCTGCCAAAGCTGGAGTATCTTCCGGGCAGCCTCTCTCCCGGAGAATGGGGCATCAAACACCTTCTTTACCTCTCCCACAAACTCCTCAAGACTGACGCATGTGGCTGGCTGTTGCTCCCATACAGCTGTAGCCCAGTCGAGTTTGATAAGGTAGGCTATCTTAGAGCGGTCCGAGGGGAAGGAGGTGGGCTGAAGCTCAAAGATGAGGGCACACTGAGCTAGAAACGCCCGACAGGTGCCTGGCTCTCCATTGAAGCATTCTGGGGAGGTAAGCAGGGATCCCGGGAAGGCGGCGCTGCTAACAACCCGAGTTATAGAGGGGCTGTGAGGTTACCGTCATAGTAGGCTGCCTCCTAGCCAACCCGCGGAATTGTTCCAGCAAGATGTCCAACGCCCGATCATGGCGCTCGGCCAAGGTGTGGACCCCCTCCATAAGACCACAAAGCAATTCCTCGTCCCTACCAATGATGGTAAGACCCAGATGCAGACAACGTCGAAGTAACAACAGTTTATTAATCGAACAGGGGCAGGCAAAAGGTCGGTCAAGAGCAGGCAGAGGTCAGTAATCCAGATAGGTGGGGCAAAGGTACAGGACAGCAGACAAGCTTAGGGTCAGGGCAGGCAAAGGTCAGTAATCCAGATAGGTGGGGCAAAGTTACAGGACAGCAGGCAAGCTTAGGGTCAGGGCAAGGTCAACACCCGGAAAACTATGGAACAGGAACAATCGAGAGACAGGCACAGAGGGAAAAACGCTGGTAGGCTTGACGAAACAAAACAAACTGGCAACAGACAAACAGAGAACACAGGGGATAATGGGAAATATGGGCAACACCTGGAGGGGGGTGAAGACAATCACAAAGACAGGTGAAACAGTAACTCTATGGTAGAACTAGATTTTTTTATAACGTAGTGTCCCCATGAGTGACAGAACACTGAGCCAATCACAGCACAACTAGAGAACATTCCCAATCCATACACTCCATATGTTCCACTGCCTGCTCCACCACTACAGAAAGCACTGAGCTAGGCTGAAACACCTGCATTTTGGAGCTGCCTTACTCAAGAAAGCAAAAAAGACACCATGTTTATATTCAGCTTTATTACCTCAAAGACATTGTTTCCATTGTTTGCAAACTGATGTGTCATGTATTAATGCCCAAATAACATGCAAAACCTGCACAAATATATTTTAAAAAATGCCCCACCTGCCCTGAATGACGGGTCGCTACTGGTGTCAGTAGTATTTCTAAACAAAAAATCTGATTTCTTAAAAGTTTAGTTAATTTACTTTCTGAGAGTCTTTGGGTGCCTTTACTTACTATTATCTATACTATAGGCCATCATTGATTTTGGCCAAATAGGCCTGGCATATTACCTCTTCAAGTAGCTTTCTGTTTTGATAGGGTTATTTTACCTAAAATCCTTCAGGCCTACCTACAGAAAAAAAACTATGCATCCCTGCCCAGCCTGGCAAGAGTGGCCCGAAGGGTGTTTAGCATCCCCAGTGGCTTTGCAATTACTGAGAGGGTTTTCTCAGCTACTGGCCTGCTCTACTGGCCTGAAGCCACAGACTCTGGCCAAACTCATGTTTCTAAAAATGAATTCAAAGGCACTGTAGACATGTAGAGCATAACAAGACATTTTTCATTTAATTTGTATTTAATTCTAAGTAAGTCAAAGTCTACAGTGCATTTTGAAAGTATTCAGACCCCTTCCCTTTTTCCATATTTTGTTACGTTACAGGCTTATTATAAAATTGATCAAAAATGTTTTTTCCCTCATCAATCTACACACAATACCCCAAATGTTAGCAAATGTATTAAACATAGAAAACAGAAATACCTTATGTAAATAAGTATTCAGACCCTTTGCTATGAGACTCGAAATTGAGCTCAAGTACATCCTGTTTCCATTGATCATTCTTGAGATGTTTCTACAACTTGATTGGAGTCCACCTGTGGTAAATTGAATTGATTGGACATGATTTGGAAAGGCATACACCTGTCTATATAAGGTCTCGCAGTTGACAGTGCATGTCAGTGCAAAAACCAAGCCACGGGGTAGAAGGAATTGTCAGTAGAGCTCCGAGATAGGACTGTGTTGAGGCACAGATCTGGGGAAGGGTACCAAAAAATGTCTCCAGCATTGAAGGTCACCAAAAACACAGTGGCCATCATTCTTAAATGGAAGAAATTTGGAACCACAAAGACTCTTCCTAGAGCTGGCCGCCCGGCCAAACTGAGCAATCGGGGGAGAAGGGCCTTGGTCAGGGAGGTGACCAAGAACCCGATGGTCACTCTAACAGAGTTTTATAGTTCCTCTGTGGAGAACAGAGAACCTTCCAGAAGGACAACCATCTCTACAGCACTCCATCAATCAGGCTTTTATGGTAGAGTGGCCAGACAGAAGCCACTCCGCAGTAAAAGATACATGACAGCCCACTTGGAGTTTGTCAAAAGGCACCCAAAGACTCTCAGACCATGAGACAAGATTCTCTGGTCTGATGAAACCAAAATTAAACTCTTTGGCTTGAATGCCAAGCGTCACGTCTGGAGGAAACCTTGCACCATCCCTACGGTGAAGCATGGTAGTGGAAGCATCATGCTGTGGGGATGTTTTTCAGTGGCAGGGACTGGAAGACTAGTCTGGATCGAGGGAAAGATGAACGGAGCAAAGTACAGATATCCTTGATGAAAACCTGCTCCAGAGCGCTCAGGACCTCAGACTGGGGTGAAGGTTCACTTTCCAACAGGACAACGACCCTAAGCACACAGCCAGGACAATGCAGGAGTGGCTTTGGGAAAAGCCTCTGAATGTCCTTGAGTGGCCCAAGCCAGAGCACTCGAACCCAATCTAACATCTCTGGAGAGACCTGAAAATACCTGTGCAGAGACACTCCCCATCCAACCTGAACGAGCTTGAGAGGATCTGCAGTGAAGAATGGGAGAAACTCCCCAAATACAGGTGTGCCAAGCTTTTAGCGTCATACACAAGACGACTCGACGCTGTAATCACTGCCTAAGGTGCTTCAACAAAGTACTGAGTAAAGGGTCTGAATACATATGTAAATGAGATATTTCCATTTTTTAAAAATGTAATAAATGTGCAAAAAAAATGTAACCTGTTTTTGCATTGTCATTATGGGGTATTGTTAGCTGATGGATAAAATATTTATTTTTCTCCTCAATTATAGAATAAGTCTGTAATGTATCAAAATGATGTAAAAAGTCAAGGGTCTGAATACTTTCCGAATGCACTGTATATGCAAATTCTAGACTATAATGATTTAATACAACAAAATGTTGTTTAAATTCTAAGTGCTTAAAATCCCTGCCAGCCTAGTGTGGCACCATCGCAAATGCTTCTTAATTTATTTATTTACAGGCTATGGGCTTGAAATAATAGAAATAATATAGCCTAAATAATTCATTTTTGTTGATTCTTAGGCTACCTGTCTTGCTCCCGACCTATTTAGAGTGCTTATATGCTGTTTAATACAAAACGTAGCCTATTTCAAATTATGATTAAAATAAATAAACAACAGGAAAAATGTCCAGCAGCTTACCACCCTGCATCCCACTGCTGGCTGGCTTCTGAAGCTAAGCAGGGTTAGTTCTTGTCAGTCCCTGGGTGGGAGACCAGATGCTACTGGAAGTGATGTTGGAGGGCCAGTAGGAGGCACCCTTTCCTCTCATCAACAAAAAATATATAATATCCCAATGCCCTGGGGATGTGATTGGGGACATTACCCTGTGTAGGGTGCTGTCTTTCAGATGGGATGTTAAAAGGATTTCCTGTATATCTGTGGTCATTAAAGATCCCATGGCACTTATTGTAAGAGTAGGGGTGTTAACCCTGGTGTCCTGGCTAAATTCCTTATCTCACCTTATCATCCCCAGTTTACAATTGGCTCATTTGTCTCCTCTCCCCTGTAACTATTCCCCAGGTAGTTGCTGTGAATGAGAATCTGTTCTCAGTCAACTTACCTGGTTAAATAAAAATATATTTTTCTTTCAAATCATATGGTTTGAATGAAAAGCCAAATGGTACCCTTACAAAAAAGATTGCAGTTTTGAAACTGCAGTAAAATTGCAGTAACTGTAGTCGACTGTGGTATTTTGGATGCAGTAATTGCAGAATAATTGCAGGGTACTGCAGTTGAACTGCAGTTATTACTGCACTGTAACTGCAGTTACATTGCAAAATTACTGCAGTAAAAAAATGGCTATTTTGGACGCAGTATTTGCTGCATTCTGCCATTATACTGCACTCTGACTGCAATCTTTTTTTCGTAAGGGTAGGTCCAGGTAGTCACAAAAATAGATGGGAGTTCTTCAGGATCGGACCCTTTTTTTCCATTTTCGCTAATAATGACATAATAATGACAATAATGACCCAAATCTAACTGCCTGTAACTCAGGCCCTGAAGCAAGGATATGCATATTATTTTTAATATTATTTGAAAGGAAACACTTTGAAGTTTGTGGAAATGTGAAAGAAATGTAGGAGTAAATGGGAAAAGATAATACAAAGAAAAAAAAAACGTTATTTTGTACCCACAAAACACCAGTCTCAACGTCAACAGTGAAGGGCGACTCCGGGATGCTGACCTTCTAGGCCTGTTTCTTAAACTAGACACTCTAACATACTTGTCCTGTTGCTCAGTTGTGCGCCGGGGCCTCCCACTCCTCTTTATATTCTGGTTAGAGACAGTTTGCGCTGTTCTGTGAAGGGAGTAGTACATAGCGTTGTACGGGATCTTCAGCCACTTGGCAATTTCTCGCATGGAGTAGCCTTCATTTCTAAGAACAAGAATAGACTGACGAGTTTCAGAAGAAAGTTCTTTGTTTCTGGACAATTTGAGCCTGTAATTGAACCCACAAATGCTCCAGATACTCAACTAGTCTAAAGAAGGCCAGTTTTATTGCTTATTTAATCAGAACAACCATTTTCATATGTGCTAACATAATTGCAAAAGGGTTTTCTAATGATCAATTGGTCTTTTAAAATGATAAACTTGGATTAGCTAACACAACGTGCCATTGGAACACAGGAGTGATGGTTGCGGATAATGGGCCTCTGTACGCCTATGTAGATATTCCATAAAAAATCTGCCGTTTCCGGCTACAATAGTCGTTTTAAATATTCACAATCTCTACTCTGTATTTCTAAAAAACTAATGACATTTATTAGTGACCCCAAACTTTTGAACGGTAGTATACATATCCCAACCAGAAGCATGCATGATGCATGATGCAACTGTGTGATCACGCTCTCCGTAGCCGATGTGAGCAAGACCTTTAAACATGTCAATATTCACAAAGCCGCGTCTGCCACGCTGATCCTCAACAGTGGGGCCCCTCAGGGGTGTGTACTTAGTCCCCTCCTGTACTCCCTGTTCACCCATGACTGCGTGGCCAAACAAGACTCCAACACCATCATTACATTTTCTGATGACACAACAGTGGTAGGCCTGATCACCGACAACGATGAGACAGCCTATAGGGAGGAGGTCAGAGAACTGGCAGTGTGGTGCCAGGACAACAACCTCTCCCTCAATGTGATCAAGACAAAGGAGCTGTTTGTGGACTATAGGAAAAGGACGGCCAAACAGGCCCCCATTAACATTGACGGGGCTGAAGTGGAGCAGGTCGAGAGTTTCAGGTTACTTGGTGTCCACATCACCAACAAACTATCATAGTCCAAATACACCAGGACAGTTGTGAAGAGGGCATGACAACACCTTTTCCCCCTCAGGAAATCGCTTTATATAATCTTGACCGTTGTTTTTTCTAAGGCTAAGCAAACAAGGGGTAGCATATGCTTTTTGCCCCTCTCTATAAGGATTAGGCCTATATCCTCACATACCCCCTCAATTTGAGCCCTGCTTTTAAACATAAGACATCTCTACAGAAATGTATAGCCTAAGGATTGCATGGTGACAGTGATTCTGTTAAACCGTTAAACTAGGAACTCAGGGGGAAAAATGAGGTCAGAGAAAGATGCCAAGGTTTCTAAATTGTAATTCCGAGTTGGATGACCGGTCCCCCTAAAAGAAATCCCAGTCTGAGCATGTTTTTTCAGAGTTCACAATTGTCTTGAACGCACTGAAGTTGGAAGTCAGAGATTGCCGAGTTCCGAGATGCTTTGAATGCGCCACTAGAGACCTAGGCTACCTCTTATTTCTGAATAGGGCTACCTCCAGCAAAGAAGCCCTTGTGTCTGTATTGATGTGAGAAATAGGCATATCTACACAGAAATCAAATCAAATCAAAATGTATTTGTCACGTGCGCCGAATACAACAACCTTACAGTGAAATGCTTACTTACAGGCTCTAACCAATAGTGCAAAAAGGTATGAGGTGAACAATAAGTAAGTAAAGAAATAAAACAACAGTAAAAATACAGGCTATATACAGTAGCGAGGCTATAAAAGTGGCGAGGCTACATACAGACACCGGTTAGTCAGGCTGTTTGGATGTAGTATGTACATGTAGATATGGTTAAAGTGACTATGCCAACCTTACTTTGCTACCTGACAACTTTACGGTTTTTACTTTTTAGTTACCATTTATATTTTTAGTTTTTCCCTCACTCAACTTTTTCCCTCCGGACGCTTTATCTGGACATGGTTCATCAGGACCTCCAACAGCCGAAGCTAAGTAGTAACATTAACGTGATGCCTTCTAATTGCAGTCGCTGTACTCATAATATACAGGAGAACGATCGCCTTATAGCGAGGATATCTGTGCTGCAAGCCCAGCTTCAGACGCAATCGTTAGGCAAGGGTAATTTTAGTGTAGGAAAGGATGAAACAGCATCTGTGCCACCAGTAAGTACAGATAGTAACGTTAGTATAAATCCCCTCGTACTGGTTCCGCAGCCGGACAACTTTCCCATGGCTTCTGGAGGGAAATGCTGTAGGAATGCTCAACCGGTGTCTCTCATTCAGCCGACAGATACTTTCAACCAGTTTTCCACATTAAGCAGGGACAGAAACTTTCAACCGGTTTTCCACATTAAGCAGCGAGTCGGAGTCTGAGGCCGAGCCTTCTCTGGTCTCTACTCCTCCCGTTATGGGGTCTGAGACACCGAAGCCTCCCACCAATAGCTCTGGCAAAAACCCTAGTTATTAGAGACTACATTACCCTCAGTATTAGACTTTAAACAAATCATCCAGCGATCATTCATTGTTTACCAAGGGGCAGGGCTACCGACGTTAAGGCTAATCTGAAGATGGTGCTGGCTAAAGCTAAAACTGGCGAGTATAGAGATATTGTTATCCATGTCGGCACCAACAATGTTAGGATGAAACAGTCAGAGGGCACCAAGCTCAACATTGCTTCAGCGTGTAAATCAGCTAGAAAGATGTGTCGGCATCGAGTAATTGTCTCTGGCCCCCTCCCAGTTAGGGGGAGTGATGAGCTCTACAGCAGTCTAACAACGCAATCGCTGGTTGAAAACTGTTTTCTGCCCCTCCCAAAAGATAGAATTTGTAGATAATTGGCCCCCTTTCTGGGACTCACGCACAAACAGGACCAAACCAGGCCTGCTGAGGAGTGACGGACTCCATCCTAGCTGGAGGGGTACTCTCATCTTATCTACCAACATAGACAGGGCTCTAACTCCTCTAGCTCCACAATGAAATAGGGTGCAGGCCAGGCAGCAGGCTGTTAGCCAGCCTGCCAGTTTAGTGGAGTCTGCCACGAGCACAGTCAGTGTAGTCAGCTCAGCTATCCCCATTGAGACCGTGTCTGTGCCTCGACCTAGGTTGGACAAAACTAAACATGGCGGTGTTCGCGTTAGCAATCTCACTAGAATAAAGACCTCCTCCATTCCTGCCATTATTGAAAGAGATCGTGGTACCTTACATCTCAAAATAGGGCTACTTAATGTTAGATCCCTCACTTCAAAGGCAGTTATAGCCAATGAACTAATCACTGATCATAATCTTGATGTGATTGGCCTGACTGAAACATGGCTTAAGCCTGATGAATTTACTGTGTTAAATGAGGCCTCGCCTCCTGGTTACATAAGTGACCATATCCCCCGTGCATCCCGCAAAGGTGGAGGTGTTGCTAACATTTACGATAGCATCATCAATTTACAACAAAAAACATTACGTTTTCGTCTTTTGAGATTCTAGTCATGAAATCTATGCAGCCTACTCAATGACTTTTTATAGCTACTGTTTACAGGCCTCCTGGGCCATATACAGCGTTCCTCACTGAGTTCCCTGAATTCCTATCGGACCTTGTAGTCATAGCAGATAATATTCTAATTTGTGATTTTAATATTCACATGGAAAAGTCCACAGACCCACTCCAAAAGGCTTTCGGAGCCATCATTGACTCAGTGGGTTTTGTCCAACATGTCCACAAATGGTTGTTTTGTTCGATAAAGTCCTTCTTTATATCCTAAAAAAGTCTGTTTTGTTGGCACGCTTGACTCAGTAATCCACCGGTTTCCCTCGTTCAAAATGCATACAAATGAATCTTGTAAGTTACCATTGAAATTCTTCCAAACAAGTCAAACAACGTTCCTAATTAATCCTCAGGTACCCTAATATGTAAATAAACGATACAATTTAAGACTAAGAATAGTATATTCATTACCGGAGATAAATAACCAAGTGCGCGGCCTCACCGGAACGCGCTACAAACACTACAGCCAAAATGGAGCCAATTACAAAAACTACAAATTCTAGCTCATTTTTCAAAAAACAAGCCTGAAACTCTTTCTAAAGACTGTTGACATCTAGTGGAAGCCCTAGGAACTGCAATCTGGGCGGTATTACTTTTATATTCCCATTGACAGCCATAGTAATCAGGGGTGATGGATTGTCCTCGGGTTCTCGCCTGCCAAATCAGTTCTGTTATACTCACAGACATTATTTTAACCGTTTTGGAAACTTTAGAGTGTTTTCTATCCAATACTACCAATTATATGCATATCCTAGCTTCTTACTCAGGCAGTTTACTTTGGGCACCTCATTCATCCAAACTGCACCAAGGGTTAACATAATGTGTGTTGTCTCTTCGTGTGCAGGTATGTCTTTTATTTTATCAGAATTATGTTCTGTATCATTTTACTTGTATGGTGTGCTGTTGTGCATTGAATGTGTGCACTCAGCACCTGTTATTTCCTTTTGGCGCTCTTTTGCCTGACTTTCGGCTAGCAAGGTGCCTGAGAGCTAGGACTGCGCCAAGGGTTAACATAATGTGTGTTGTCTCTTTGTGTGCAGGGCAAATGAAAATAATTCCACTAGCAGACCTTCAGTTGTGGCAGCATCCTAATTAAAAGTACACAACGCAGAACGAACCACGCTACATCTACATGACATGTACGTGTCTCCTGACATGAACATGTCGGCAATTTGAAGACTTAGAAAAAAACAAGGAAGACCTTAGGGGACTTCGTGAAGGGTATCTGTAGCTTCGGGAGGCTTAATTCGGGCACTTATCACCCCCCATACAAACGAATCGGGAGGACGTGGTACGTCCTTTACATATGTAATTTACTCACTGATCCATATGTTTGTATTATGATACAAACACTGCTAGCACAGATAGAACAGTTAGTTATAAAAAATATTTGCTGATAAAATGAGTTGAGGTTGCAACATCGGGTCACATGACCTCCAACTGGTTGGTTTTTGTGGTGCTGGCGCTCCGGTGTGTGGGAGTCAGAGAATCTACTCCAGTCGGGCATGGATTACAAACGCAGGGGTATATAGCCAGCCATTTTGCAAATACGTTTTTACCATAATAATAGACAATACCTGTTTTAAACATGGGGCAGTGTGGTATCACCTCATCAAAGACGGTGCTGGTTTTTCTGAACTTAATTTTTTGGGTAAGTCAAAACGACATCTTGTCGTTTGGGAATGAATGCGCAACATCCCTTCCTCAACCATAATACGCAGCAAATTTGCAAGCAACCTGCTAGCCATTCAAGGCAACCTCGGCCCATGTTTGTCTATTTGTAGCATCAATATAGCTAGCTAACGTTACTGTTTGAGAATTTGGGCTATTATAATTCAATGTTCTTGCAGTCATGTTGTTGCTGCCCCTTTTAGATGTAACTAATTGTCTGAACATTTCCTTTGCTTCTCTGTTTTATTTCTGGTCTGGTTGCTTTGGCTACTGCGGCTAGAGGGAGTTAAATGCATGGCTTTTGTGCCCCATTTCTCCCAGGACGAAAGCCACTGCCTGCCCTGCAGTCTACCCCATTGAACCTTTTTAAAATGCCACTTCTCATACAATACTAGCCTGGTAGCCACCAGACAGTGCACCACTATCAAACAGGTAATATCTAACAATTCCACAACAAAACCAAACACACAGAATCTAGTAAAGGAATGGGATAAGAGTATATACAGTTGAGGTTGGAAGTTTACATACACATTAGCCAAATACATCACAATCCCTGGGAATTTTTACTAGGATTAAATGCCAGTTTTAGGTCAGTTGGGATCACCACTTTATTTTAAGAATGTCAAATGTCAGAATAATAGAGTGATTTATTTTTATATCTTTCATCACATTCCCAGTGGTTCAGAAGTTTACATACACTAAATTAGTATTTGGTAACATTGCCTTTAAATTGTTTAACTTGGGTGAAACGTTTCGGGTAGCCTTCCACAAGCTTCCCACAATAAGTTGGGTGAATTTTGGCCTATTCCTCCTGACAGAGCTGGTGTAAAGGAGTCAGGTTTGTAGGCCTCCTTGCTCGCACGCGCCTTTTCAGTTCTGCCCACAAATTTTCTATAGGACTGAGGTCAGGGCTTTGTGATGGCCACTCCAATACCTTGACTTTGTTGTCCTTAAGCCATTTTGCCACAACTTTGGAAGAATGCTTGGGGTCATTATCCATTTGGAAGACCCATTTGCGACCAAGCTTTAACTTCCTGACTGATGTCTTGAGATGTTGCTTCAATATATCCACATAATTTTCCTACCTCATGATGCCATCTATTTTGTGAAGTGCACCAGTCCCTCCTGCAGCAAAGCACCCCCACAACATGATGCTGCCACCTGTGTGCTTCACGGTTAGGATGGTGGTCTTCGGCTTGCAAGCCACCCCGTTTATCCTCCAAACATAACGATGGTAGTTATGGCCGAACAGTTCTATTTTTGTTTCATCAGACCAGAGGACATTTCTCCAAAAAGTGTGCAGTTGCAAACCGTAGTCTGTATTTTTTTATGGTGGTTTTGGAGCAGTGGCTTCTTCCTTGCTGAGCGACCTTTCAGGTTATGTCGATATAGGACTCGTTTTACTGTGGTTATAGATACTTTTGTACCTGTTTCTTCCAGCATCTTCACAAAGTCCTTTGATGTTGTTCTGGGATTGATTTGCACTTTTTTGCACCAAAGTACGTTCATCTCTAGGAGACAACGTGTCTTCTTCCTGAGCGGTATGACGGCTGCGTGATCCCATGGTGTTTATACTTGAATACTATTGTTTGTACAGATGAACGTGGTACCTTCAGGCGTTTGGAAATTGCTCACAAGGTTGAACCAGACTTGTGGAGGTCTACAATTTTATTTTCTGAGGTCTTGGCTGAATTGTTTTTTATTTTTCCCATGATGTCAAGCAAAGAGGCACTGAGTTTGAAGGTAGGCCTTGAAATACATCCACAGGTACATCTCAAATTGATTCAAATGATGTCAGTTAGCTGATCAGAAGTTTCTAAAGCCATGACATCATTTTCTGGAATTTTCCAAGCTGTTTAAAGGCACAGTCAACTTAGTGTATGTTAATTTCTGACCCACTGGAATTGTGATACAGTGAAATCTGTTTGAACAATTGTTGGAAATATTACTTGTCATGCACAAAGTAGATGTCCTAACCGACTTGCCAAAACTATAGTTTGTTAACAAGAACTTTGGAGTGGTTGTAAAACGAGCTTGAACCTTTTGCGTGTAGGGGGCAGTATTTTTGTTTTTGGCTAAAAAATGTACCCATTTGAAACTGCCTATTTCTCAGCCCCAGAAACTGGAATATGCATATCATTCTCAGATTAGGATAGAGAACACTAAAGTTTCCAAAACTGTCAAAATATTGTCTGTAAGTATAACAGAACTGATATTGCAGGCGAAACCCTGAGGAAAATCTAATCAGAAAGTGCCTCTTATTTTGAAACCCTTCTGTTCCTATGCATGTCTGTCCTCCATTTAAAGGGATATCAACCAGATTCCTTTTTCTCTGTTTTCCCTAAGGTGTCAACAGTCTTTAGACATAGTTTCAGGCTTTTAGTTTGAAAAATGAGCTTGAAAGATCACATTGCGTAAGTGGATAGGTGGGGGCTCTCAGTGAGTTTTTGCGCTACAGAGTAAAGCCTCCATTGTTCCTCCCGCTGTTATTGAAAAACCTACACACTCGGTTGATATATTATCGAATATATATTTTAAAAACTACCTGAGGAATGATTATAAAAAACGTTTGACATTTTTCTGTGGACATTATGAAGACTATTTGGAATTTCCGTCTGCGTTGTCGTGACCGCTCTTTCCTGTGGATTTCTGAACATAACGCGACAAACAAATGGAGGTATTTTGGGTATAAAAATAATCTTTATGGAACAAAGGAAGATTTGTTGTGTAACTGGGAGTCTCGTGAGTGAAAACATCCGAAGATCATCAAAGGTAAATGGTTAATTTGATTGCTTTTCTGATTTTGGTGACCAAGCTTCCTGATGCTATCGATAAACTTACACAAACGCTTGGATTGCTTTCGCTGTGAAGCATAATTTCAAAATCTGAGACGACAGGTGGATTAACAAAAGGCTAAGCTGTGTTTTGCAATATTGCACTTGTGATTTCATGAATATGAATATTTTTTAGTAATATTATTTGACTGTGGCGCTATGCTATTCAGCGGTTGCTGACAAATGATCCCGCATCAGGGATGGGTAGCGTCAAGAAGTTAATGAATCCAACCTAAGTGTATGTAAACTTCCGACTTCAACTTTAAGTATAAAATATATGGATGAGCAGTGACCGAGCAGCTAAGATGCAATAGATAGTAAAGAATAGATACAATTTACATAATATACATATGAGATGAGTAATGCGTGTGTAGACATTTATTAAAGTAACTAGTGTTCCATTTATTAAAATGGCCAATGATATCAAGTCTGTAGGTGGGCAGCTGCCGATCTGTGCTAGTGGTGGCTGTTTTAATCTGATGGCTTTGAGATTGAAAAACAGCTTCTATCTCTGTCCCAGCTTTGTGCCTTCAGCACACTGTCTGTGCGTGGACCATTTCAGTTGTCGGTGATATGTACACCGAGGAACTTTAAAACTTTCCACCTTCTCCACTGCTGTCCTGTGGATAGGGGGGTGCTCCCTTTGCTATTTCCTGAGGTCCACGATCATCTCTTTTCTTTTCCTGACATTGAGTGAGAGGTTATTTTTCTGACACCACACTCCGAGGGCCCTCACCTCCCCCCTGTTGGCTGTCTCGTCGTTTTTGGTTATCAAGCCTACCGCTGTTGTGTCGTCTGCAAACGTGATGATTGAGTTGGAGGCGTGCATGGTCACGCAGTTGTGGGTGAACAGGGAGTACAGAAGGGGGCTGAGAACTCACCCTTGTGGGGCCCCAGTGTTGAGGTTCAGCGGAGTGGAGATGTTGTTTCCTACCTTCACCACCTGGGGGTGGCCCGTCAGGAAGTCCAGGACCCAGTTGCACAGAGGAGGGTCGAGATCTAGGGTCTCAAACTTAATGATGAGTTTGGAGGGTACTCTGGTGTTGAATGCTGAGCTGTAGTGAACAGCATTCTTACATTGGTCTTCCTCTTGTCCAGATGGGATAGGGCAGTGTGCAGTGTGATGGCGATTGCATTGTATGTTGACCTATTGGGTCGGTAAAAATACAATTTGAAGTGGGTCTAGGGTGACAGGTAGGGTGGAGGTGATATGATCCTTGACTAGTCTCTTAAAGCACTTCATGATGACAGAAGTGAGTGCTACGGGTCGATAGTCATTTAGTTCAATTACCTTAGCTTTCTTGGGAACAGGAACAATGGTGGCCATCTTGAAGCATGTGGGGACAGCAGGCTGGGATAGGGATTAGAGGTCGACCGATTAATCGGCATGGCTGATTAATTAGGCCCGATTTTTAAAGTTTTGATAACAGTCGGTAGTCTACCTTTTTGGATGCCGATTACATTGCAATCCACGATGAAACTGCGTGGCAGGCCTACCACCTGTTACGTGAGTGAGCCTGCCACGCGAGTGCAGCGTCAAAAGGAGCCAAGGTAAGTTGCTAGCTAGCATTAAACTTATCTTATAAAAAACAATCAATCAATCTTCACATAATCACTAGATAACTACACATGGTTGATGATATTACTAGGTTAACTAGGTTGTCCTGCGTTGCATATAATCAATGCGGTGCCTGTTAATTTATCATCGAATCGCAGCCTACTTCAACTTCGCCAAACGGGTGATGATTTAACGAAAACACATTGTGCTTTTTTTCAGCAATCTTTGCACAAATGTACCTAACCATAGACATGAATGCCTTTCTTAAAATCAATACCCAGAAGTATATATTTTTATACCTGCATATTTAGTTAATTTATTTTAACGTTAGCAGGCAATATTAACTAGGGAAATTTTGTCACTGCTCTTGCGTTCAGTGCAAGCAGAGTCAGGGTATATGCAATAGCTTGGGCCACCTGGCTCGTTGTGAACTAATTTGCCAGAAGTTTACATAATTATAACATAACATTGAAGGTGGTGCAATGTAACAGCAAGATTTAGACTTTGGGTTGCCACCTGTTTTTATAAAATACGTAACAGTTCCGTAATTCACTGAAAGAATAAACGTTTTGTTTTTTGAAATTATAGTTTCTGGATTTGACTAATGAACAAAGGCTTGTATTTCTGTGTGTTTATTACATTTATAATTAAGTATATTATTTGATAGAGCAGTCTGACTGAGCGGTGGTAGGCAGCAGCAGGCTCGTAAGCATTCATTCAAACAGCACCTCACTGCGTTTGCCAGCAGCTCTTAGCAATGCTTGAAGCACAGCGCTGTTTATGACTTCATGCCTATCAACTCCCGAGATTAGGCTGGCAATACTAAAATGCCTATTAAAAACATCCAGTAGTCAGGTATATGAAATACAAATGGTATAGAGATAGTCAACGCGTCAAAATTCCTATAATAACTACATCCTAAAACTTCCTAACTGGGAATATTGAACCAGGAATTTAAACGTTAGCTTTTTTACATGGCACATATTGCACTTTTACTTTCATCTCCAACACTGTTTTTGCATTATTTAAACATGTTTTATTATTTATTTGAGACTAAATAGGTTATTTATGTATTATATTAAGTTAAAATTAGTGTTCATTGTTCATTCAGTATTGTTGTAATTGTCATAGATTAAAATCGGCTGATTTCTATAATATGTATCTGCTTTTTTTTTGGTCCTCCAATAAACGGTATCAGCGTTGAAAAATAATAATCGGTCGACCTCTAATAGGGATTGATTGAATGTCCATAAACACCAGCCAGCTGGTCTATGCATGCTCTGAGGATGCAGCTAGAGATGCCGTCTGGGCCATCAGCCTTGCAATGGTTAACACATTTTAAATGTTTTACTCACGTCGGTCACGGAGAAGGAATCCTTTTTGTAATCCTTGATTGTCTATAGACCCTGCCACATACGTATTGTGTTTGAGCCGTTGAATTGCGACTCCACTTTCTCTATACTGACATTTACATGCTGACCAAACCAGACACATCACGTGCGCAAGCGTCGCAAAATACAATTAGAAATCCATGTTATTCAATTATTGCACCCAGAACTCCTTTCTATTTTTGACGCAGATCGCGCTGCAAGTCCTGCCTCTCCTATCTCCTCATTGGTTTATAGAAGCAAGTACCCACGTGCCATCTCCTCATTGGTTATACCCATGTGGGTGATTGAAAGATTAAATGTTTTGCTGGTTGTTGTGGTTATACTATGAAAGTGTAGATGCCAATCACCGTATAAGTTCAAATATGAAAAAGCCTGGAAGGAGGAGAGATGACTAGAAACGATTTGGTTGGCCGTTTTATGTGTGGATTAATTGTCGGAGTAGAGGGCCTTGTGCATTTCAGGTAAAATAACAACTCAATGTTTATCCCAGGACAAATTAGCTAGCAACAGCAGGCTAGCTAAATAGGACAAATTAGCTAGCAAGCTAACTAGCTAAATTGCCATACATGTTTAATGCTTTTCGACCTGTCCTCAAATTAATGTCATTGGTTCAGAGTTTGTTTTGATATTTTAACCTGCGTGTCATGATCACGTTTTGGAGTAGGGGGACAAAATAAATGTATGCACGATAGCACACGATGGCGCACGCTCGCAGCCGGTTTGGGTTCCGTGTTAGCTTATTTGATTGCCTTACGGAGGGAATAACTACACTGTTCGGCCATATTTCCAGTTACCACCGCATTTAATCATGGCAAGGCATGTGCTTTCAGTTTTGCTCGAAAGCTGCCATCAGTCCACGGTTTCTGGTTAGGGAAGGTTTTAATTGTCACAGTGGGTACAACATCTCCTATACACTTACTTCTAAACTCGCTCACAGGATCAGCGTTTACGTCAATGTTATTATCTGAGGCTACCCGGGAACATATCCCCAGTCCATGTGATCGAAGCAATCTTGAAGCGTGGAATCCGATTGGTTAGACCAGCGTTGGATTGACCTAAGCACGGGTGCTTCCTGTTTTAGTTTCTGCCTATAGGGGGGGAGCAACAAGATGGAGTCATGGTCAGATTTGCCAAAAGTAGTGCTGTGGAGGGTCTTGTATGCATCGCGGAAGTTAGAGTAGCAATGGTCGAGCGTGTTACTCGCTCGTGTATAGCAATCGATATGCTGATAGAATTTAGGTAGCCTTGTTCACAAATTAGCTTTGTTAAAATCCCCAGCTGCAATAAATACAGCCTCAGGATTAGAGGTTGACCGATTAATCGGAATGGCCGATTTCAAGTTTTCATAACAATCGGAAATCGGTATTTTTGGGCACCGATTTAAAAAAATAAAAATAAAAAATAAAAACTTTATTTAATCTTTATTTAACTAGGCAAGTCAGTTAAGAACACATTCTTATTTTCAATGATGGCCTAGAAACGGTGGGTTAACTGCCTCGTTCAGGGGCAGAACGACAGATTTTCTCCTAGTCAGCTCGGGGGGATCCAATCTTGCAACCTTACAGTTAACTAGTCCAACGCAATAACGACCTGCCTCTCTCTCGTTGCACTCCACAAGGAGACTGCCTGTTACGCAAATGCAGAAAGCCAAGGTAAGTTGCTAGCTAGCATTAAACTTATCTTATAAAAAACAATCAGTCATAATTACTAGTTAACTACACATGGTTGATATTACTAGATATTATCTAGTGTGTCCTGCGTTGCATATAATCTGACTGAGCGGTGGTAGGCAGAAGCTGGCACGTAAACATTCATTCGAACAGCACTCTTGTGTGTTTTGTCAGCAGCTTTTCGTTGTGCGTCAAGCATTGCGCTGTTTGACTTCAAGCCTATCAACTCCCGAGATGAGGCTGGTGTAACCGAAGTGAAATGGCTGGCTAGTTAGCGCGCTAATAGCGTTTCAAACTTCACTCGCTCTGAGCCTTGGGGTGGTTGTTTCCCTTGCTCTGCGTGGGTAACGTTGCTTGGATGTGGTGGCTCTTGTCGTTGTGTTGCTGGTTCGAGCCCAGGGAGGAGCGAGGAGAGGGACGGAAGCTATACTGTTACACTGGCAATACTAAAGTGACTATAAGAACATCCAATAGTCAACGGTTAATTAAATACAAATGGTATAGAGGGAAATAGTCCTATAATTCCTATAATAACTACAACCTAAAACTTCTTACCTGGGGATATTGAAGACTCATGTTAAAAGGAACCACCAGCTTTCTCATGTTCTGAGCAAGGAACTTAAACATTAGCTTCCCTACATAGCACATATTGCACTTTTACGTTTTTCTCCAACACTTTGTTTTTGCATTATTTAAACCAAATTGAACATGTTTCATTATTTACTTGAGGCTAAATTGATTTTATTTATGTATTATATTAAGTTAAAATAAGTGTTCATTCAGTATTGTTGTAATTGTCATTATTACAAATACATTAAAAAAATAAAATAAAAATCGTCCGATTAATCTATCGGCTTTTTTGGGCCTCCAATAAGCGGCATCGGTATCGGTGTTGAAAAATCATAATCGGTCGACCTCTACTCAGGATATATGGTTTCCAGTTTGCATGAAGTCCAGTGAAGTTCCTTGATAGACGTCTTGGTATCCTCTTGCGAGGGGATATACTTGGCTGTGACGATGACAGAGGAGAGTTCTTGGGAGATAATACCGTCAAAGAATTCTAGGTCAGGTGAACAAAAGGACTTGAGTTCCTGTATGTTGCTACAATTACACCATGAGTCGTTAATCCTGACACATACACCCCCACCCTTCTTCATACCGGAGAGATCTTTATTCTTGTCGGCGCGATGCACTGAATATCCTGTTGGCTGTATGGACTCCGACAGCATGTCCCTAGCTAGCCATGTCTCCATGAAACAGAGTATGTTACAATCCCGGATATCTCTTTAGAAATCAACTCTTGCCCTGATTTCATCTACTTTGTTAACTAGGGACTGGACATTAGAGAGTAATATGCTTGGAAGTGGTGGATGGTGTGCGCACATCCAAAGCCTCACTAGAAGACTGTTCCAGCACCCTCTCCTTGGGCGGCGTTGTTTTTGATCGGCCTCTGGAATCAGTTCAAATGCTCTGGGAGGTACAGACAAAGGATCCGCTTTGGGAAAGTCGTATTCCTGGTTGTAGTGCTGGTAAGTTGATGTCTCTCGGATATCCAATAGTTCTTCCCGTTTGTATGTAATAACACTTAAGGTTTTCTGGGCTAACGATGTAAGAAATGCATAAAAAATAATATACTGTACAGTTTCCTAAGGACTAGAAGCGAAGCTGCCATCTTGCTTGAGTTATTATAATGCAAATGGGATGGTTGTAATAGTTATGCATTTGTCAGACATACACCTTTCAGGCCATCCGTAGCCCGCTCAAGATTGGTCTCAGATACTTTTATAGGCCTAGTTTAGTCCATTCATATACACAAACTATTGATTTATTTAACTAGGCAAGTCAGTTAAGAACAAATTATTCTTTACAATGACGGCCTACGACAGCCAGACCCGGACAACGCTTGGCCAATTATTCGCCGCCCTATGTGACTCCCAATCACGGCCGGTTGTGATACAGCCTGGATTCGAACCAGGGTGTCTGTAGTGACACCTCTAGCACTGAGATGCAGTGCCTTAGACCGCTGTGCCACTCAGGAGATACCTTTAGCACAGGTGTTTAAACTGAGTCAGGGTCTCAACTTACAAGTTCAAATAGTACACAAGGTGCAATTTAGAAATGTAGTTGTCCATCAGCAGTTTCTCTCTGTCAGTCAATTATCCCCAGTCAGCTAACATTTTTTAGATTGCTAAGTTAGTTTAGTGTACAGCTATCTAAACTTGTAACTATGGTCTAAATACTGATTTTTGTTAGTCAGTCTCAGATTTCATATAAAAAAACTGCAAAAATACCTATAAACCTTATGCCAATGTGTAGAATTGCAGAAAATTTGCTGTAAAACAGCAAATTGCCCCATGGCAAAATGTGTACAAATGCAGCAAAGAATTTTCTTTAAAACTGCAACACTTTCTCTACACCATGGCAAAATGTGTAGTATTGCACGAAACCAACAGCATTTCTCTCCACTGTCAAGAGGGGGGGGCACTAAAAGGTTTACTCTCAATGTGGAGGGGTTGTGGATGTGAGTACTCAGACCTGTGAGCATCTGAGGCCCCTCATGATGAGTTGCCCATCCCTGCTTTATTCATGAAGGTGTCTTCTGGGGGAGTTTTGTTAAGAGCTCTGATGCACTTTCTGAATGTTATCACGCATTGCTTGCGGTACAGTTTTAGAAACGTAAGGACCAATTTTTCATCAGTGAGAAATTATTTTCAAAAAACCAAAGGTTAAACACACCTTTTTTTGGGGTTAGTGTTCACACACGGCCATATCTACACGTTACAGCGCTTGTTTTACAGAAGATAAAGGTGATCACTAGTGAGCTCAAACACCTGTGTGTAAGCGAACTGGGAAGTAAGTGTAGTTTGTCGGCTGGAGGCACACAGCCGTATGTGCAAACCTGCTAAGATAAGTATATATTTTTTATTTGAACGATTATTTCTTGCTTATATACATATACATGTTTCTAAACCTGTATCACAAGCGATGATTGACTTTTCTAAACATTAAGCGGTGCTTGTAGCAGAGAACCCTTAGGATAAGGCAGAATGCCCTGTTAATGCCTTGGGTTTTCATATCCTCTCAGGGACCATCAGACTCAGAGGCTGTACTCATTCAAACATTTTATTTCGTGTTTTTGTGGTATTAATACTATTTCTCTCTCCCCACCCATCATACAGGCAGCAGCAGGGATTTTGTGCTATGTTGGAGCCTACGTGTTCATCACGTATGATGACTACGACCACTTCTTTGAAGATGTGTACACCCTTATCCCTGCTGTGACCATAATTGCAGTAGGAGGCCTCCTTTTCATCATTGGTCTTATTGGATGTTGTGCCACAATACGAGAAAGCCGCTATGGGCTTGCAGCGGTCAGTGAATGTTTTCTTAGCACCTACTACTACAGCGTTCAACCTGGGCTCAGATATCATATCCCTCTGTGTTCCTGTTGTCCAGATGACTGATTACTAAATGCTTACCCAGTTCAGGCTACAGAGATAAGAGTTCATATTGTTTTGTATTATGTTGGATAATCCTTCATTACAGTTTATTGATTTAAATGTGCCTCTTATGAATGCCAAGCACCCATTTTATTTTCAGGAGTTTCTTCTATGTTTAATTATTCCTCTTCTCCCCACAGTTTGTCGTCCTTCTCCTGCTGGTGTTTGTGACGGAAGTGCTTGTGGTGGTTTTTGGTTATATTTATAGGTCAAAGGTGTGTAAAACCCTATTCTCATGGGACTAGTTTTACTGGGAGAGATGGGGTTCTGTAATTATGTGTACGAGCACAAATCACCATATCCATTATTTAAGTCCCCCATCCGACTCTGCCATGTTGGTAATTTTTACATAGCATGAGAGTAATAATTCCTTAAACCTACTGTTTTTCAACTAACTCCAAGGTCCTCTGAAAATACTAGTCACGTGCGAATTGACATCCCTGTGTTTTGAGAGAAATGTCTTGAGTTTGACAGGTGTTGCTCGTGGTTTGAGCAAGAAAACAATAACTGATTAGATAAATTGATGCTTAAAACAAAATTCTGCGCATTGCCGATATATTTAGGACCTACTGTATCAACTTTCACAGTGAATGCTTTTGTTTATATGTTTTGTGCCAAAGTATTGAACATCACCAAATGTCTCAGTAAAAAAAATATTGCTCCTATTTAATGCAACCCTTGCTGTTAATAGATGACAAAGCAGCATTATAACTGAGCAAACTTTTGGCAATGACAAGGTCACTTTCTCATCCATAGCCTAAAAGCGCATCTCAAGTGTGTGCTGTTTAGCTCCCATCTGCAGGCTGTGGGGCATTTATGATGTCTACTGCAGATCTATAAAGTAATGATTATGATCACACTTCCTCAATTTAAATATTGTGGGGACACTTATACCAAAAAATATTTGGTAGCCAAGCTCTAGTTATCAGTGTAGCCTGTTATCACCTGGACATGTTGGCATATCTTCAAGCCTAGATTAAAAACCTCCAGAATTAAAGAATTACAGGCATCTGTTTGGAAAAAAACAAATCCTGTCCGATTCTTCCTCTGGAATAACGGATATTCTAGAGTAATAATTACATAACCAACATTCTCTAGTAAAACTAATTCCATGTGAATAGGGCTTAAGTAAAGTACATATAAATCAAGCTTACAGTGCGTTTGTGCAATAAAGATATGTTCCCAATGGGGAAAGAAAATTCTACCAGCCACAATATTACAGCTATGGCTGCTTTGTGTGTCTACCTTCTTGCCCTTTGTGCTGTTGTCTGTGCCCAATAATGTTTGTACCTTGTTTTGTGCTGCTACCATGTTGTATTGCTACCTTGCTGTGTTGCTGCCTTGCTATGTTGTTGTCCTAGGTTTCTCTTTATGTTGTGTTCTCTCTCTTGTTGTGATGTGTGTTTTGTCCTATATTGTATTTTATTTTATTTGATCCCAGGCTCCTGTCCCCACAGGAGGCCTTTTGCCTTTTGGTAGGCCTTCATTGTAAATAAGAATTTGTTCTTAACTGACTTACCTAGTTAAAGGTTAAATACAAAAAAATTTAAAAAATTTTTAAAAAAAATTCTCCATGGAAAACATGGTAGCCACTGTCTTTTTCTATTTAGACATGTTTGGAGATTTATTTTCCCTTGACAGGAAAAGTGCTATCCAAAGTAAAGTGATTGGATATAGTGATATTCATTAGAAAAGCATTGAGGTTGTGTAATATGGACCTATTAAGCACAGTTACCTGTTTGTTTACAGGTTGAAGATGAGGTCAATCACTCGATCCAGAAGGTGTACAATGAGTACAATGGCACCAACACAGATGCTCCGAGCCGTGCCATTGACTACGTGCAAAGACAGGTGTTGGCATGGAACTTGAGCAATTCATGTTTTGTGTAACAGTTTTAAAGTAATTTAAAGCTGTATTGAATTGACCTAGTATTGACCATCACCATTTGTCATGCCTGCAGCTCCACTGTTGTGGGATTCACAATTACTCCGACTGGAGGAACACGCGCTGGTTTAATGAGTCTCGAAACAACAGTATACCAGTGAGCTGCTGCAAACCTAACGTCAGCAACTGTACAGGCTCTCTAGCCCATCCTGGAGACCTCTATCCAGAGGTAAGAGATCCAAAACGTACCTATGCTTTTCTTGCATGCATAATATACAAATTGATTCTCTTACACAATGTATTGTTTGTGTGTCTCCAGGGTTGTGAAGCCCTTGTTGTGAAGAAACTAAAGGAGATTATTATGTATGTCATCTGGGCTGCACTGACATTCGCTGCAATTCAGGTAAAATAAAACTTCCATCAGCTCTCTTTCATTCAACTAATGGGGGGATGCTTGTGCCCATGGTAGCTTCTCAGCCAAGGCGGAGAAAATAGGATTCTGCTCTATTTTTCAAGCGGCGCCGGAGTTGTTGACCAATCACAGTAGAAAACGTTGCCTACATGGTGATACGTCAGCACGTACGTCCAACAGTAGGACCAGCTAATTTGCCCACTCCAGCTAGCTGGCTAACTATCAGTTTACAGAATCACATTTAACAAAAAAAACATTGTGTTTTGGCGCATTCGCATATTTCCATTAAATAATGCCTACTTTGTGAAGTGCGTGTGTGCAATAACTCAATTTGCCGTTGCTCGCCTTCTAAACGTTTTTTTTTTTTTTTTTTTTTTACTTCGGTAAAGTATACAAAACTTTAGCCACTCTGTTCGTAACAGATTCTAGTTTTGGGAACAGAAAACTGTATTGAGATCAAATGTTTAGTCGATGAGAAAATTTGCAGAATGTCGGCCAAAATCCATCTTCTCCCACTGCCGGCCACTGGGCTTCCTCTCACTACCATATTTGGTTGTGGAAACGCCATGCTTCACATGTATACATCCGGTGAAATATCTGTCTTATTGTTCTATTTGTGCTGTTGCCCTAGTGTGTGAAGGCACTAGCCGCTTTGACTAGAGGGACAAGTGGGATACTCTGCGGGGTACTCAGCTATTTTCCGCTGGCTATCTGAAAAGCACTTCTGGTATGAGTCATGAAATTATTCAGTATGGAGGCTGAGTGGGCCTGGGGTATGCCCATATTATGTTAACCCCTTTGCCACACTCCAGCAAGCCTCAAGGGACAGGGACAGGGCACAGATGGGACTGTTACATTTTTCATAGACGGGTTGGTTGTTTAGCAACAAAACTGACGCGTGCGCAACTATGGGGCAAATCAGACTGGGTTGGCTTAGATTGTTGTCAACGTGTAAACTATATTTAGTCTCCAATGATTATTAAATACATTTGCACAATGAGCACTTGTCTCTCAAATACATTGTTGCAATTGTCTGGTTAGCTAGCAAGCTAATTTTAGCCATAGACATGAAATCAGTCAACACCTCAAAACAAGACATGGTATCAAGAACAAGATGGAACTAGCTGAAATGAGTCACTTATGATTCCCCACATGGCAGTTTCTTGTCATTGTTGGTAGGCTATCTGGCCAACTAGAATCAAAACAACTAATGGACTTCTGTCCCGTTGAAGCATGCTCATCGTTTTCATGACATTGTCAGCTAACACATCAATAGGGACAGGGGAAAATCTAGGAATTCAAGGTGATCTCAAACTAGGCTAAATAGAGGCTTAAGACAAAATGGTGTACCCCAGCCAATTTATCTTGACTTGATAGATATATTAGTTTGATTTGTTAAAAATGTGCATAATTAGATTCTAGAGTCTGTGGGAAATTGAGTCGGTGGATTGAGACGGCATGTTATTTGCTAGATTGACCCCTTTTTCATTCCGTTCATTTGACTACAATGAGGGGGCAGCTACATGAGGGAGAGCTGCGTTAAAGCGCTGTCATTCATCACTTGATTTGTTTTTCTCATTGAAATTACTGAACATCAGAAGGTCATAGTCTACATTTAAATGGCTGTTTATCAATGTCCTGTAGTTTCTTCCTTTTATAATGTCACCTCTGCATTTCATCATTAGATTATCTTATTCTATGGGCTGGTGAGGCATCTGTGCATGTGCATCTGCTGGTTTGCAGTAATTCTAGAGGCTTTTGACCCAGATGCTTCTCTGTTTGCTGCTGATGTAGTCTTGTGTCCCTGCTCAGCCTTTCCTGGGAGACTAGTTAGCCTAGCGTCCAGGTCAGAGGTTGACAGGCGACCTCGTCAGGAAGGTATGGATGGATGACACTACAGTTCAACCCCTGCTGTTTTCCTCTGCTAGGTATTTGGGATGCTGTGTGCCTTTGTTGTGCTGTGCCGGAGGAGCCGTGACCCTGCCTATGAACTTCTCATGACGGGGGGAACCTACGCATAAGAAGGACCCTACACTCTCACACCACACCCCACACACACACCTAGGCTCGTGGCTTTGTCAGTGGAGAGTGGTTCACTGGCTTGCCCAAGTTCAGGTCTCTACTGTAAGCTGAAAATCTCCTCACACACAGAGTGGCTCATACTCCACAATGGTGAAGTGGGGAAAAACCTATTTATTTACATGCTATGTAAGTTGATGTTTTGTTTTAGGTGTCTTATTAAAAACGCTACAAGCCAAATTCTAAAATGGTGATTTAAACACGTTTTTTGTTTGTTTAATTTGTTGCTCTGACTACTTACCCCTTTGTTTGAGGTAGACAAGGATGTGAATGATGGACCTACTGTGTGGAATATGTGGACTGAATACTTTCCTCATGTCTGTTTGCACTGTGTATGGCCTTGGAATATTTTATAACTATTTAAATCTATCATGTAAATAACTGAGTTGAAGATTCCCTTGTATGAGGTTGCCTTGTGCTACTGCTTTGTTTGTGTCCAGATCTCACCCTTCACCAGCACCATTCTGTTTCTGATAAGAAGCAGTAGAACTATAGACCGTAGATTAATTACAGGCACTGGATCGACCCACCAGGAATGAGCAGTAACCAAAGTGCAGTCAATTAACTGATCTGCTTTGTAAGAATGTGGGCATTTGATTCAGTGCATAAAACAGGCTTATTTAGGAATAATCCACATGCACTGTTACTGAGCTTTTGTTGTACTTTGTGTGGAGTTGAGCACACTATGTAGGCCTAGTTATAAAATAGATTTTAGCCATGTACAGAAACGTAAGCCAGAGATGAATGTAAATAGAATGGGGTAAAACTAACAAGGAAATAAACTGTATATTCCATCCAGAATATTGTCTATTTTTATTTGTTTCTCTATCCCAAAAATATGCTCGAAGTTTCTCTGCACAAACAAGACTATAGCCATGCCTGGACATTAGAGCTGTGTGGTTTTCTCCACAAAGTTTAAACCATTTCTAACATGTAGCTAATGCCTCATGTTTCCTGGTCTAAGGGTTGATTTCTCTTCCAAGCCTTTATGCACTCTTGGTCAAGAGGGGCGTTCCGTCATGCTGACAAGCTCTCTGACCTCATTCAAGGCATGGCTACTTAATGTGCAAAGGATATCAAAAACTATCTCATTAGAAAACTAAAATCACATTCTTACCTTAACACATGCCTGGTTATTGGTCTGGTTATTGTCAGCCATTGCCAAGCTGATCTGACCCATTGTGATCCTCACAGGACAGTCACGACAGTCTTGAGTCACAAATGGACAGCTGCTTGTGGGGTTTTCAAAAATAAAGCCTATAAGGTTGAGCTATTCTGTAGAGGTCACATTGTGTTAGTAGGCCAAATTGTGACCCAAAGAAATATACAGAGCAAAAATATAAACGCAACATGTAAAGTGTTGGTTTCATGATCTGAAATAAAATATCCCAGAATTGTTCCATACGCACAATAAGCTTATTTCTCTCAAATTTTGTGTACAAATTTGGTAGGGAGCATTTCTCCTTTAATAAGATAATCCATCCACCTAACAGGTGTGGCATATCAAGAAGCTGATTAAACAGCATGATTATTACACAGATGCAACTTGTGCCGGGGTACAATAAAAGTCCAATCAAATTTGCAGTTTGGTCACACAACACGATGCCACAGATGTCTCAAGTTTTGACGGAGCATACAATTGGCATGCTGACTGTAGTAATGTCCACCAGAGCTATTGCCAGATAATTTAATGTTAATTTCTCTACCATAAGCCACTTCCAAGTCGTTTTAGAGAATTTGGCAGCACGTCCAACCGGCCCCACAACTGCAGACCACATGTAACCACGCCAGTCCAGGACCTCCACATCTGGCTTTGTCACCTGCAGGATCGTCTGAGACCAGCCACCCAGACAGCTGATGAAACAAGTATTTATGTCCGTAATAAAGCCCTTTTGTGGGTGAAAAACTCATTCTGATTGGCTCCCAGACCCACCCATAGCTGCGCCCCTACCCAGTCATGAAATCCATAGATTAGGGCCTAATGAATTTATTTCAATTGGCTGATTTCCTTATATGAACTGTAAAATCATTGAAATTGTTGCATGTTGCATGTTTAATTTAGTCCAGTATACATAATAGAGCATAGATTACTCGTGTGAGTGTAACCTCTGAAATACACATCTTTTTACACATAATCAAAGGATTGGTATTTCAGAGAAAATGATAGGTATTTTATAAAAAATGGAGTCAGTCAAACAAGCCTGGCTAACCTTTGCAAAGAAAACTGACATCTTAATTTGCTAGTTATTGCGGTCATCATTCCAACATTTCTAAATATTTATGTAAACATGGCCAAAGCTAGATTCCTTTACTTCATAAATACATTTAAAATGGTCAAAGTCTAATAGTATCCCTAATGGCCTAAACTCACCAAAGGCGAGCTTGCAAGATTTATTTTAGAATGCATTGTAATGACCCAACTGAAGCCGGACGGGCAGGTTGGCCACTTTGATGCCTCGCTCAATTAAAACGTGTCTCTATTTTTGCGATTTATCGCTGGTGCTGTAGTCACACAAAACAATAAAAATGTCATTATTCACTTTTATTTAATCTCATCTGATTTGGAAGAGGTAGAGTTGAGGCTTTACCATAGGCTACATGCTAAATTAGACCAATTCTTCCACTTATGGAAACAACAGCGCTATCAGCAAAGATGATTGGAGATATGGACTATCCTGCTAGCATACAGTCAGTGCTCTGCTTGTCCGGTCCTTTCCTCCCGCCTCCCTTTGCTTGCTCTGCCTGCCTGCTTCTGGTGAATTTTTCGCTTAAAGGGATACTTCAGGATTTTGACAATGAGGCCTTTTATCTACTTCTCCAGAGTCAGATGAACCAGTGGATACCATTTTTATGTCTCTGTGTCTAGTATGAAGGAAGTTAGAGGTAGTTTCGCGAGCCAATGCTAATTTGCGTTACCCATAGACTTCCAGTCATTGCGCTATCTGCTAGCATTCTAGTAGAAGGAGATATTAGAAATATTCATCTCAGCCAGGGGCATCAAACCAATTTTGCCCCAGGGGCTGCATTCGGTCTTCAACGAGGTCCTGTGAGCCCTGACAATTGATTATACTTCATCACTGGCAAAATTGGCAAAAAATACTCTATCCATCGGTTTTGGTATTTTCAATGCTCCTTAACTGGCTAGCTTTCATTTCTGTGATTTTTTTGTGTGCTGGACACAGACAAGAAACTCTATGACCACCACCGTCTCCCCATTATAATTTCTACTCAGTTTCAATTTAGTTTGAGTATTTTTTAAAAGTTTATCGAGTTTGTTTTCCAGCCACCAAAATATACATTTCTAAAAAATAAAATACATGTTTAAAAAAAAAACTCAAGACCAACTAGGGACCGGATTAGACCGCCTCGCGGGCCGGATTCAGCCCGCAGGTTGTATGTTTGACACCCCTGATCTAAGCCATTGTATTTTGGACAGTTAGCATGTGGACAGTTTATTAGTTGCTCAAACACACAAGGTGTTATTCAATACTAAAGAATATTAATAGGTCAATGACTACCCACTGGGAAAAACATTGGTTGAATCAAAGTTGTTTCCAAACCATTTCAACAACAAAAATTGTGTGACATTGAAATGTGATGACATTGAAAAACTGATTGGATTTGCAAAGTCATCAACGTAAGGGAATTTTTTATTTTAACCTTAATCCAATGACAGTGACATTTTTTTTGTTGATTTCACTTTGAATTCACCTTAGTTGACAACTCAACCAAATGTAAAAACTAGAGTGCTTTATTTTGCAGCTGTCCTGGCTACAGTAGGATTGTTCAACAACAAACTGTATTGCCTGTTGACTTGAGAGGAAAGTAAAACAGGTAAGTGCACATCTCTTTCCATCTTGACAACAAATAAGTTAATAATCTCCATCATTAGATAAAGCCATGGTCTCAGGTCAGTGAGGTCACTCAACAACACATACAGTATAGCCAAGACTGAGCTAACATTATCAGCACTGTTAGGCTTAGAGGAAATAGTCAAACTAAGACATATGCAGGGTAGGGCTATGCTATGGGCCTTCCAGCCTTACTACTTGTGCCAAGAGGAGCTCATTATTTGGCCAGATAGGATCCAGGGACCAGTCCTGATAGGCCGTTCCTCTCCACAGTCCACCAGCCATCCACACCCTGCTCAATGACCACCACCATCTCCCCTCCAGACATGGACAGCTCACCCGCACTCTAGAGACGGCAAGGACAGGTTAGGTTTAGTTGTGGTTCAAATGTCACAGAAATGTGAATGTAGGCTTAGATGTTGAATGCGGGCATTTAGGGTGTCAGAGCATTCTGACCTGAGCCTCATAGTCATATAGCGCCTGGTACTTCTCTCTGCTCTCTGAGATGGTTGGCTCAACTGGCTGAAATCCAGGAATGGAGGCGTACACTCCATCTGATGTGTCGGCTAAGGATTACACATGAAGTAGTTGAGGCATGCAGTTATTGGGTCAAATCACTGGCAGTTTGAAACCTCAGTACCACAGCTATTGACTGAACTCAAAGAGTAAGCCCATGTAATGTAGTGTGATGTGATAGTGTCAGACCCTGCTTAATATTGTGGCAACAGCTACTTTTGCATCAAGGGACATTTGACCTGAAATCAGGTGGATGTTTGTGCCCCCTGGTGATTATGTAAATAGATGGAAAGCCTGCATGATCAGGTTATGGGCTATTAAATGTATGTTTTCACATTATAATTGGAACAAGATCAACACAATGCATTGTTATGGGGAGGCATAAAAAGAGAACATACATCATTATCCTCTCCATCTCAAATGTATTTTTACCTGACAAGTAGCAATATAATGACTGTGAAAAAACACAGTCTCTCCCCGTCCACAAATGGTTTCTATTGGTACCACATTTATTTACAGTAATTGTAGCAGCATACAAACCAGTAGGTGGGGCTAATGGCTGTGAACAGTCATTGACGTTAATTTTGGAGCCAGTCGAGGAGTTGCCTTGCAAAAGGTTTGAAAACCTAAAAGTAATTAAACAGAGTTTACTTTGCTTCACATTGTAAACATGCTGTTTTGATGGTTACATGAGTTCAAATGTGTATTCTTGTAGTTTAAAAACAAATCTTAGTATCTCTAACCTCTTCATAACACCTCCTACAAAGCGGGCACTGCCATTGGTGTCTGTCGAGGGCTCCCTCTCATAGTAGTTCTCAAACACAATGGGAGCTGGGGAGAAACCACAGGCATTCAGCAAAGCAAACTCACCCTAGGCCTAAGTAAAGAGTGTATCACAGAGACATGGCTGCACTGCAAAGTTCAAACAAAGGGCGAACATATTATTTCTCAATGAGGCCACAATATTTTACTATGATGACATTTAAAAGAGTTAATATTGAAATGTTCAGACCTGGAACATATTCATGTGCACAAACCAGGAAACAGGACAGGTGGTGTATTCTACCTACCTGGTGGACTTGAGCCAGTGCTTTTCATCTCAACAAAGCAGTTGTTGTCTACCGTGATGTCACACAGTTCTAGAGTTTTCCTCACATCCTCAAAACACTGAAAGTACATTTTGGGCACGGCTCAAACACATTCAGTATACTCTTTATCATCATTACTGAGTAGTCTTACAGCTACTATATGATACAGTTGAGACAAATTCTATATTTTTCTTACACACTGGGTGGTATACATGGTACCATGCTTTAAAATGCTGACTAATGCTACTACTGATATTGTGGATTACAGTATGGCTTGGTAAGACAAAACAAACTTGACCAACCTCATCATCTTTGACACATTGCATTGAGAATTGGTTACAGTGGACCCAGATGGCATTCCTTAGGATGTTGATACGATCTCCCTCCTGCTGCTGAAAGACCTGCAAAACAATCCTCCATTGTACAAAATATCTATATAGAATGCTATATCCCATATCTATATCCCATGTTTACAACAATCTGTGGACCATCAGCTAGTTTGACAGAAAATATTTACGTAATTTAAGAACAGTTTATCTGATCATACTGTACAATCCAACTTGCATTCATTGCAATGACATTAGAATATGCCTCAATGTACCTCACATGTGCTCTCATGTGTGGTTTCCCATTCTTGGCGAATCTTGTCTAGCTGTTCAATGATTGACATGTATTGTTTTTCTGAGGACAAAGAAGCAAAGGTGGTATTCAGATAATACGCAGTTATTGACTGAATCATTTTTGAAGATGAAGATTTTCAAGACAAAATATTTAACTGCCTTGGAACGGCATATGGTAGTAGGTGTCAGTCACACCAGTATGTGTCAAGAACTGCAACTCTGCTGGGTTTTTCACGCTCAACAGTTTCCAGCCAACTTGGACATCCAGCCAACTTGACACAACTGTGGGACGCATTGGAGTCAACATGGGCCAACATCCCTGTGGAACGCTTTCGACACCTTATAGAGTCCATGCCCCGATGAATTGAGGCTGTTCTGACAGCCAAAAAACCCCACCTTCCTAATAACTCAATATTTGGAAGGTGTTCTTAATGTTTTGTACACTCAGTGAATATGGCCTTTAAAAATATAATCTGCAAATTGGAAGCAAATTTTAAGATTACTTAATGAAAGAGAAACTGAAAACATTTACAACCGTTAATTTCTGGTAAACCTCAGCATTATGGTGATAAAAGGGAGACAAAAACAAATGGTCAAATCATGCTATGGCTTTTCAGCAATCTTGATTTCAAGTCATGGACTGCCTTTATTTGGAGTACAACAACAGGGAATGATAGGAGCTCAATAGCCTAATATCTCTTACCTGCCTCTCCTGCTGCCTCTCTGCACTGCTTAGACTTGTTGTGCATCTGCAAACAAACAGGGAAGTTACTGTCACTGACAGGAAACTAATAAATAAATGCCAGTGCTAAAGAGTACGGAAATGATCTCCCAATTACATAATGAGAAATAATTAAGTGATTTTTTCAAGATAAACCGCCTCTACCATCTGTTCCACTGGTTAATGTACGATCAATGGAGAACAAATTGGACAAGCTCCGTTCCAGACTATTCTATCAACGGGACCTAAAGAACAGTAATATCCTATGCTTCATGGAGTCATGGCTCAAGAGTCATAAACTCAAGGGCGGGGGTGTGTCTCTTTGTTAACAACAGTTTGTGCGCAATCTCTAATATTAAGAAAGTCTCGAGGTTCTGCTCGCCTGAAACTGTAGACCACACTATTTACCAAGAGAGACTTAATCTATATTTTTTGTAGCTGTCTATTTACCACAACAAACCAATGCTGGCACTAAGACATAACGAGCTATACAGGGCCATAAGCCAACAAGAAAATGCTCATCCAGAAGCAGCGCTCCTCGTGGCTGGTGATTTTAATGCAGGAAAACTGAAATCTGTTTTACCTCATTTCAACCAGCTTGTCACCTGTGCAACTAGAGGGGGGAAAAAAACTCTAGGTCACCTTTACTCCACACACAGAGGTGCATACAAAGCTCTCCTTCACCCTTCATTTGGCAATTCTGACCATAACTCTATCCTCCTGATTCCTGCTTACAAGCAAAAACTCAAACAGGAAGTACCAGTGACACGCTCAATTAGGAAGTGGTCCGATGAAGCGGTTGCTAAGCTACAGGACTGTTTATATTCCGGGATTCATCCGATGGCATTGAGGAGTTTACCACATCAGTGACAGGCTTCATTAATAAGTGCATCAACAACATTGCCCCCACAGTGACCATACGTACATATCCATGGATTACAGGCAGCATCCACACTGAGCTAAAGGATAGAACTGCCGCTTTCGAGGAGCGGGACACTAACCTGGATGCTTATAAGAAGTCCCGCTACGTCCCCCGATGAACCATCAAACAGGCAAAGCATCAATACAGGACTAAGATCGAATCCTAGTACACCGGCTCATGCACTCGTCGGATGTGGCAGGGCTTGCAAACTATCATGGATTACAAAGGGAAACCCAGCTAACGGCTGCCCTGTGACACGAGCCTACCAGACGAGTTAAATGCCTTTTATGCTCACTTCGAGGCGAGCAACACTGAACCATGTGTGAGCCAGACGGATTACCAGGACGCATACTCAGAGCATGCACAGACCAGCTGGCAAGTGTCTTCACTGACATTTTTAACCTCTCCCTGACCCAGTCTGTAATACCTACAGTACATGTTTCAAGCAGACCACCATAGTCCCTGTGGCCAAGAACACCAAGGTAAATGACTATCACCCCGTAGCACTCACACCTGTAGCCATGAAATGCTTTGAAAGGCTGGTCATGGCTCACATCAACACCATCATCCCAGACCCCCTGGACCCACTCCAATTCGCATACCGCCCCAACAAATCCAGAGAGAATGCAATCTTGATTTCACTCCACACCTCCCTTTCCCACTTCTACAAAAGGAACACCTATGTGAGAATGCTGTTCATTGACTACAGCTCAACACCATAGATCCCTCGAAGCTCATCACTAAGCTAAGGTCCCTGGGACTGAACACCTCCCTCTGCAACTGGATCCCAGGTGGTCAGGGTAGGCAATAACACATACACCACGCTGACCCTCAACACGGGAGCCCCTCAGGGGTGCGTGCTTAGTCCCCTCCTGTACTCACAGTTCACCCACGACTGCGTGGCCACGCACTACGACAACACCATCATTAAGTTTGCTGACAACACAACGGTGGTAGGCCTGATCACCGACGACGGTGGTGGGTGCAACTCAACATTAGGAAGGTGTTCCTAATGTTTGGTATACTAAGTGCATGTAAAGTACCTACCTCAATTACCTCGCACCCCTGTACATCAAATCAGCACTGGTACTCCCTCTTTAGCCATGTTATTTTCTACTCCCTATATATATATATATTTTTTAATTCATGTTATTTGTCTTAACTCTGCATTGTTGGAAAAGGACCCGTAAGTAAGCATTTCATGGTTAGTCTACAAATGTTGTCTATGAAGCATGTGACAAATAACATTTGATTTGAAATGGTAGAACAGTAATCAGAAATAACAATTTATATTTCATCACTCAGTTGAAGGGGATTGTGGCAGGAATCCCCATGAACATGGGTTTTGCTTTATGCCCCACACAGCAACAGTTCAGAATATGTGTTTACATTCACTCTATGATGAAAGTCAAACCATTCATTGCAATTCACATCCGTTATTATTATCTGTTATTATTCCTACAATTCAAAACATATAGCCTACAGACTGACCTACAACTACTGTATGTTACATTTTACACAAATACTCAGGGAGCACTGTGTTACGATTTCATACAATTGAATGGTATATTTCTAAGCCTGGTTTCCATTGTCAGTTAAGTAGATGTGTTGTCCAGTGTGCATGGATAGTTTAGTGATTTACCCTTTCAGCCTGCTTGGGTGTGGTGGTGGCTGCACTGCTCATCCTCTCAGCAGCTTGCTCTGCCTCATCTGCCTCTCTGCACCTTTGGTCATAGGACCTTTTAGACTGGGGAAGGACACACAGAAAGGGAACTTGTTATCAGGTTTACAATACTACACAATGTACTTACCTCTAGGGCTGTTGCGGTGAACGTAATACCGCCACACCTGCGGTCACGAGTCATGAAGTCAGTCAAATTCCATGTGACCGTTTAGTCATGGTAATTAGGTTTCTCCAAGCTCAGATGCTGCTAATGGTCATTAGTAGCCTACCAAACTTGCTAACTGCCTGGTCCTCAGCACTCTATTGCCCCTCTAATCACTGCATCAATGCAAATGTAATTGAAAATGTTATCTTTTTTTTTTAAATATACATTTGCAAAAAAAATTAAAACCTGTTTTCTCTTTGTTTTTAATGGGGTATTGTGTGTAGATTGCTTTTTGTTTTATTTTTTAAATCCATTTTAAGTTAAGGCTGTAACTTAACAAAATGTGGAAAAAGTCAAAGGGTCTGAATACTTTCCAAAGGCACTGTAAACAGGGCATGAGTTTCAAGTTTTTGGAAGATAATTTTCACCATAAAAATGCACCTTTATAATAAAAGCATTACATGCATAATCGCATTAGCGGGCACTTTTGATAATGGTGTTTTCCAGCAAATGGAACATTCATGCTTAGAACCTACAATGTGCTTATAATGTGAAGAAAAAGCCTAATAGTTTATCAACATTTTACGCTAAATGTTCAGATCTGTTGGGTCAGCCACATTGCATTTTTTTTATGCTAGTGGTTGTACTAATTTGGGATCTATTGCATCCCACAATTGCCCCAGGCTATGTTCGGAATATTTATTTCTCGCACAAAATAGGTCAATTTTTGTACTATGGTGGAAAGTAGATTGACATAGGCTAGTACTTTTGCTGTTCATTAAGCCTACTCATCTTGTTGGCTGACGAAAAGTAAATGTGGACAGTTCTTCCAATATCTTCAATATGCACCTCGGAATTCGATAAGGACGCGCGCAGTTGCATCCCAGAAGTGTCCGTCTTCACTTGTATCTGGGGGATAGACCCGATCACGTGATGGAGAGCCATGTGAGTGAGAGGTGCTTCGGGGAGAAGGTCACAACGCAGCACTCGGGGCCCAAGGGCACAACGCAGCACTCGGGGCCCAAGGGCACCACAGCCACAAAAGGCATGGATTTTTTTAGGGTGCATTACGGCCACATAAAGGGGATGCAGCTGTGAAATTCAAGGCATTATCAAGTGGTTGTCAAATTGTGAATGAGAGACTGATGAATTGTGTATAGTCTGTGCAAAAAAACTAAGCAGAGCTCATGCCTTTCAAGCAACTTTTTTCAAATCATTATTTGAGTCGCATCATGCAGCCTTAAAATGTAATAAAAATCTAAACATATTGCCCAACATTTGTAGAACAACTAAAGTTACATTAATAACTCTAAATTAAGCATATAGGGGTAACCATTTCCTTGTTAACCACTCAACAAAGAATAGCAGCATGTGTGAACTCAAATCATTTGGAGAAAATATACTTTCTATTTTATTCAGCTTTGTTAAATTGTTTTCTTCATACCATAAAATAATGCATGCCACATAATTCTAGGCAAATCTTGTCTGCTAAATGAACTAGTGTAGCCCACAGCCATTTGGCATAGCCAGATCAGGACCTAACAAAAGGACAACTCAGAGTATGCTATTCTGTTCTCCTGAAATAGACTACATTTTCTTAATATCATACTTCTTTAGACCGGTCTAAAATAATGGATTTATTGTGAAGATGTAGGCTATATTACATGGATTTATTAAACTTTTTAAAATGTAGGTATTCCAAAATAAGTGTTAAATAAAATAAAACGGTCATTTACCATGAGACTGACAGTTATTTGTTTGATAATCACCGGCTGACAAAATTGAGTGACCGCCACAGTCCTACTTAACTCCAATTATTAGATTAAGACAGCTATTATTATTTGACACTTTTCATGAAGCGGCTGCCAAATAAGGAACAGAAAGTGCAATCAAGAGCGAGAGATGCATGTGCAAGCAGGGAGACTAAAATAAAACAAATAGAGCAGGATTTCCTGAGCTGAGAGTTCTGTTTTAGAGGTGCTCCCTCGGCTTGCCAGTGAATGGCCCTCTTTGTTTCCTTTCTTATCTGTATGCTCTTACTGGTGCAACCTATTATTCGAGAACATTACAAATTCCCTTACCGGTATATAATTTCACCTGACAGAAAAACATGGTTTTCCTGAACCATACTAACTAAAGGACCTTTGAAAGTAAAGCTAAAATATCCCTGACACATTGAGTTAAGCCCTACCTACCACAGACAAACTATACAGAATAGGGTTTCACATCACATAAAGGAGCATACAGATAAAGAAATTAAGAAGGTTTTTGGTAGGAACTGTGCTCACCTCCATTGTTTTCTTGTATAAAGACACCTTTATCTTCTGAACCTTGTCCATGACGCCTTCAAACTGAGACAGAGAAAAACATGCTGTGACTGATGCAAAAATAGCTGATCAATTACAGATCCATAGTGGATTCATCTCATCTAACCACGGATACTTTCTCTGTCCTTAAACAGCAAATGGTTAACATTTGAAATCATGATACAAAGTACATGATTTAATAGTACAACATGCTCTATGTAGATATTTACCACCATGCACAAACAATAGATTGTCTTTAGGCCTTGTTTAGGTGAAAGCTAAAAATGTCAAACCAAAACCTTTTTTCTCTGCTCTTTCTGTCGATCCCTGAACTGTTCCATCCTCTTGACCTCTTCCTTTAACATCCCAGAGAGCTGTATGTGTAGGTTCCCAATGTTCTCAATTTCTACAAAACATGAGGTAACACAACATTACAAATCTGGGATGAAGTAGTGCTGCTTACAGATGTTTCAACTCCATAGCTAGAAGTGGACAATTAAAATTCTGTTCTACTTACGGACTTTGAGTTGGTCAATGGATGCTCTCAAAGTGCTGTGAAAAGAATATAACTGTGAGAAAGTGCCAATACATTTATTTTACACAATACATTATCACACACACACCTCTCTCTCTACCAAAACTTAAGGCATTGCGTTTCCATGAATCTTGAGAGCAGAGCTACTCACCTGATCTCACAGAGACCCCCTGCCTTGCGTGCAATCATCACTAACTCCTTGCCATATCTCTCTTCAGCAGATGCCCTATCCAATGGAAACACAATATTTGTTAACTTATAATTGTGACATAATATAACTTCATACACAATGTAGGAACTGCTTTGCTGCCACCAACTACCTCATCTTCAAGAGCTCCTCCATGTCTTTGCACATCCGTCGACCCTCACAGAGTCTCTGGATGAGAGCCTCATATCCCACATTACTGATGAAATCCACTCCCTACAACCATACAGAATCATAGCATTATCTTAACTTCAAAGAAAATGCAAAGATTTAATACAAAGAAAGTCCTTTTCAAAAAATAGATGCAAACATTAATCTTTCAGTTACAGCAGCTTTTGACACTTTTACAGATTTATGTTTGTCAAAACAAAATGCTTTCATGGATGCCATGTATATAATAGTATTGAATGCCAGTGCAGGTGAAAGTTAAATGACACATATCAAACACTGTAGTAGGCCTTCAGTGGAGATGTTGCTGGCCCACACTATCACTCATACCTTATACTACATACCACCCAGTTTCCACAGGAAAACAGTCATAAATAGTAGTTTGGTCATAAAAACCCCTTAGCAGCCACAAAGGATTCCACTGTTGACCGCCTTATGTATCAACAGCAAACCATTGACTGTCGTCTGTTAGCTGAACTTTGGCTTATGCATGATTGTGTACTATGTGAAGTAAAACATTTATAAATGAATGTACAATACAGAATGACAACTACAGGTATTAGTATTGCACAAGTGTTATACAATATCAAACATAATTCAATGCCAAACTATTTCATACAAAGTAATAAGAAGAAAAATGCACAATAAAGTAATTTTTATTTGCAAAGGTTAGAAGGGGATTATTGCACTGAGGCTGCTATGCAAATCAACCCAGAAGCTATTTGTAGTTTTGTAGATTACAGTTGACAATGCATCACAGTCAGAAGATCAAATACAGAAAGATAAGAGCCTAGCCTGTTTTACAGGAAACTCAGCATAGAGGTACTGACACTCAGAAATGAGCAATCCAGCCAAGAGAATAAGTTAAACAATGTTCTGTGGGCCTAGTTATTTAGATAAATTACTAAATATAACAAACACATTCATTAATGCCACACATTGAAAAGCAAGTTTCCATATAAAATTACACAAGTACATTTCTTCATCATAGCATATGAAATAAAGTTTTAGTCTAGTATGTTTAGAAAAAGAACGAAGTTGGCTGTGAGAACATAGAACAAACATTTGTAAAGCCGACAATCTGAGAGCCAATGAAAAAAACAAAGTTTCATTTAGTTTCCTGACACAGGTGTACTGCCTCAGGTGCTGTTACCACAATACAGTTTGGATCAAGCAGTAAATAATTTAGCTGTCTATGCTGATAGCCTCTGTGCAGTGCTTTTAAAAAAAAAAAATACCTCAACCTTATCTTATGCATAAAGATCATATAGATTGAGCATCAAAGTGGTTAGTCAAAAGTAAAGACATTAAAGTGAACTCACCCAAAATAAATCTTGGAATTGTAAAGTCATCTCAGCAGTAGATCAAATGTGATATCCTCTGTGAGGGAATTCAGTAAAGGCACTTATGATTCTTTGAGGCCGGATCAAAGCCAGCGAAAATTATAATGCCACACACAGGAAACACCCAGTCAGTAGACATGGCTTGAAGTTAACTCATTTGACTCAAATGAGGAAGAGCTTCAGTGTGATGTTAGCTAACACAGACAGCCTGCATCCAAGATAACATTAAAATTTGGTTGTCATTTGATAGATGGATACCCTAAAAACATTGAAAAACCCATTCAGAAATGTTACATGTAAATCATTAAGACTTCTTGAACTGAGAAAATATATATATATATAGTACCAGTCAAACGTTGGGACACACTTACTCATTCATGGGTTTCTCTTTATTTTGACTATTTTCTACATTGTATAATAATAGTGAAGATAATAGTGAAGACATCAAAACCATGAAATAACACATATGGAATCATGTAGTAACCAAAAAGTGTTGAAACAAATCTAAATATATTTTAGATTATTCAAAGTAGCCACCCTTTGCCTTGATGACTGCTTTGCACTCTCTTGGCATTCTCTCAACCAGCTTCACCTGGAATGCTTTTCCAACAGTCTTGGAGTTCCCACATATCGGTCCAACTCACCCCAAAACATCTCAATTGGGTTGAGGTCAGGTGATTGTGAAGGCCAGGTCATCTGATGCAGCACTCCATCACTCTCCTTCTTGGTCAAATAGCCCTTATAAAGCCTGGAGGTATGTTGAGCCATTGTCCTGTTGAAAAACAAATGATAGTCCCACTAAGCATCAACCAGATGGGATGGCGTATCACTGCATAATGCTGTGGTAGCCATGCTGCTTAACTGTGCCTTGAATTCTAAATAAATCCCTGAGTGTCACCAGCAAAGCACACCCATACCATCACACTTCCATGCTTCACGGTGGGAACCACATTCGGAGATCTGTTCACCTACTCTGCATCTCACAAAGACACGGCGGTTGGAACCAAAAATCTCAAATTTGCACTCATCAGACCAAAGGACAGATTTCCACCGGTCTAATGTCCATTGCTCGTGTTTCTTGGCCCAAGCAAGTCTCTCCTTAATGGTGTCCTTTAGTAGTGGTTTCTTTGCAGCAATTCGACGATGAAGGACTGATTCACACAGTCTCCTCTGAACAGTTAATGTTGAGATGTGTCTGTTTTTATTTTATTTAACCTTTATTTATTTAGGCAAGTCTGCTAATTGAACTCTGAAGCATTTACTTGGGCTGCAATTTCTGAGGCTGGTAACTCTAATGAACTTATGCTCTGCAGCAGAGGTAACTCTGGGTCTCCCTTTCCTGTGGTGGTCCTCATGAGAGCCAGTTTCATCATAGCGCTTGATGGTTTATGCGACTGCACTAAAAAAAACACATTAACAATGAAAGAAGTTCCACAAATGAACTTTTAACAAGGCTCACCTGTAAATTGAAATGCATTCCAGGTGAACACCTCATGAAGCTGGTTGAGAGAATGCCAAGCGTGTACAAAGCTCTCATCTAGGCAAAGGGTGGCTACTTTGAAGAATCTCAAATATATTTTGATTTGTTTAACACTTATTTGGTTACTACATGATTCCATGTGTTATTTCATAGTTTGTCGTCACTATTATTCTACAATGCAGAAAATAGTAAAAATAAAGAAAAACCATGGAATAAGTAGGCGTGTCCAAACTGAACTGTTATTGTACATCACAGTAAAAAAAGACATCTGTTATAATTCATCATGTGACACATGCAGTTGCCTTCCATAGTCTGTTACTTCACTATTCATAAAAATGTCTTGATTTTTCAAAACCTCTGCCTCTGACAGTTTCCCATCACCATCTTGGTCCATTTCTTTGATGAGGTGAATGGCCTGTTAAAACATAAGAGCAAAGCAAAAGAACTCAAGCAAACTGAAGAGAACTGATAGATACACCCACTTTCAATGGGGATACCATTCATACCAACCAATGTATAAATGTTTCCATACCCTGACTGCACTTCACAGGAACTAATATGTTATAATCAAATTAGAAATAGCACTCCTAGAGCACCCTAGTGAGACATGGCTGTCCATGTAATGCAGAGACACGGTAGTATAGGGGTTACTCACCTCCTCCCGTGCAGAGCCATAGCTGTTAGGGGCCACCCAGCGGAGCTGCTCCTCTCGATTCAACTTGCCATCCTTGTCTTGATCATAGAGGTCGTCAAAGCGGACAGTTTCCTCAATCTCCCACTTTGATGGGTCATCCTCCTCTGAAGTATACAAACACACATTACTACAGCAGGAAAGCCAACTGAGCCCTTACAAACCATTATATGTCGAGAAAAACACAGAAAGCATTCTTCTGTGCTTACCATTAGTTCGAACATCTCCAATAAATTCACGTAGACTGATGAACCCATCTTTATCTGTGTCATATTCACTTAACACATCTTCAACGGCAAAATCCTAAAATAAAAAAATAGCAAAATATTACCACACCAAACATTTGATTCTGCTCATGTGGATACAAATGAAAACAGCTTGTGGAAATGTCTTACAGCCATGTAATCCACTTCTGATGGGTGTGTAAATGCAAGAAACTCAGTTAGGTTAAGGCCTGGTGTGCCACCCATATCAGCAAAATCAAAGCGCTTCTTTTCCTTTAAGTGGAGCTAAAAAGGAAAAGATTGATAAGTACTGTGAGGTGTAGAGCATGTGCAATCCATATGTTGTCAACAATAAAATAAAGGCTGGTACAACTAAGATGATCATACAAATCTGAGTGACTCTTCCTCTGGATCCTCCAGAAAAGCATTCTCATCAATATTAATGACTCGTTCATGGACAACCATGTTGTATTCTTCCCACGACACAACACCATCGTTGTTGGTGTCAAATTCAGGGAAGCGCTCCTCTGCATCATCCAATGCATATTTCTTGTAGACATGTTGAATCCATAGTGTGATCTCCTCTGTAGTGACAAAATATTACACATACTGTACAGGCAGTAGATTACACATACAGTATCCATACTGTATGAATTTTTTATAACAATGTGGGATTCATTTTTCATATGAAAGTCAAAATTCATCCTAAAACAAAGCCATTTTTTAAAATGTATTTTTACCTGAGGTTAAATGTTTGTCAGAATCTTTATCAATCTTCTTCAGGATTTCCATAATTTTGTTCCTTTGCTCAGCTGGACTAAGTTTCTTTAGTCCATCTTCTTCCTAAAAACCCAAGTTATAGAAATGGTGAGATAGCGAATATGACTGAAAGGGGATATTAATTCAGATGATAGAGAGAAATGACAACCTCAGTTCCCAATAGGAGATCCATGTCGTGCTCGGGGCTGTGCTGATGACCCACATAATGATCTTCATGATTGTGGGAGCTCTCTCCAAAGGCACAGTGCATTACAAGCAATGCAATGGGTATAACTGAGTATTTCATCTATGACGGAGAAAAAAAGCGTCATGTTATGATTTTAGCATTCTTCGTAAACTTGAAGAATATAGATTAACAATCATAGAATATGTATTTCACATATCAATTGTGTAACCGTCTGGTTCTGGTTCACCTACTATTAGCTGTATGAAACGCGAAAACAATAGCACTGAGTTACCTGGTGTGGTCGACATTAAAAGAGACTGGACAGTTTGGGCTACAACAATACAGTACTGTTGCTAGCTTGGTAACGACTAACGTTAGCTAACTATAGTTAGTAACCAAAGTGTTGCTGTCAGTCATTGACCCCCCCCCTCAAAAACATACCATGACAAAACAATAGACCTAAGTTTCTTGGCTGATGTAACGTTCGGTTACTAGGACGCTAACTAGCTATTGTTAGCTAATAATGCTGAGCATTTTCCTGAAATAAACTGAGTTGTTGACAATGAGTGTCTGACAAAATTTGAGGATTATGAACTGGTCAGACGTTTGGTAAAGTTAGCTGAGTGACTTCCAGACTATTTTAGGAGAACATTATGTCGTAAACAAACCTTTGCTTGTGCCAATTCCTCGTTCCAGCTGGCAAAATCTGGGTTAAAATTTGAGTAACGTCCAATAATGATGAGGATTCCAGGAGCAAGAGGACACGAGCAGATCGACTTGACAAAAAAAACGTTACTTCATATGTGTCCTGCCCATTTATTTGATTGCCATGGTTGAAAGTTTAAATCCCCCCCCTAGCCTCAATTCTTGTTTTGTGATTGGTTTATATTTCTTCTGTTTCCGCCTAACAAATGAATGATTGGATAGTCTGAAACTGTCATACATTTTATCATACACTTCCGGCAAAATGCTATATAGATTATAACTGTCAATGGTGTTTTATGTCGTTTCCGTCAACACATAAAACACATCAATTTAGCTAATTTTCTAAGAAGTTTAGCTTTTACCCTGAGAATTGAATTACGTAAATGTCAAAAGACAGTCGCAACGATGGACGACGGCGTGGCCAGCACCGATTCGGTATTAGAATTGGACAAGGCGGGGAAGGGAGGGAGAGGTCTGGCAGCAACAGCTCCGGGTCCTCGCATGGAGGAGGAAAAAGCAGGAATACTCCAATAACCGTTGCCTTGAAGGTACTGTAACTAGCTCTATTTTCAAGTTCTACTATAATGTAACTATGACCTGCAAATTAAGACCGCGTTCAGATAGCTAGCTAGCTAATACGTTTATATTTGATGGCTAACTAACTTGGCTAGTTACTGGCTAGCCACCTTTCAATAATTCACTGAGTATACTAAACATTAGGAACACCTTCCTATTAATATTGAGCTCCCGGCCTCGACAGGGGTCGAACCCCAGGCTGTAGTAGCGCCTTCGAAGGCATTTATATTTAGTCTTGACCATTCATCCTCTGAATGGCACACACATACAATCCATGTGTCAATTGTTCCAAGGCTTAAAAATCTTTCTTTAACCTGTCTCCTCCCCTTCATCTACACTGATTGAAGTGGATTTAACAAGTGACATCAATAAGGGATCATCGTTTTCACCTGGATTTACCTGGTCAGTCTATGTCATGGAAAGAGCGGGTGTTCTTATTTTTTTACCCTTATTGTATAGGATGCCCTCACACAGAATGTATTGACAGGAAAATATATACTATAGAATTTGTATGTATTGGTTACAGTGACCTGCCAAAATACAGGGATGCATTGCTGATGACACCAACAGTTTTTTTTTTTTGTCAAATTGGTGTTTTCAAAAAGAGAACCTGCTGTCACATGAAATCTGCTGCAGACCTCACAACATTCATTGTGAAACTACTCATTTGGCACAAAGTTGCAGAAAGACCATGTGGTTTTGTGTTTATCTTCCAGCCTTGTATGATTCATCAACTGTCGAGTCCAATAGGATGTTGCTGAGCCTCAGCCTCTCTGGCGAGCGCAAGATTACATTAGCACACTCCTTGAGCCTGCAGTTTCACACATCACTGGCAGCGGAGGACAGGGTCTGAGAGGCAGGCCTACTGTGTGCGCACATTTAAAGTTTTAATTTTGAAGTTTTAAAGTCACATGCCCAAGTACAGTGAAATGCCTGTCTTGCAAACTGAACCCAATAATACAATAATCAATAACAATGCATTACTAGAAAAAAATACATGAGAAATAAGAAATATTAACTACACAATTAAGTAATCATACTATATACAGGAAATATTTTAGTCAGTTCCAATACCACATGACTGCGCGGTGCTGAGGCAGAGGGAGTGAAAGGGGGCTGTGAGATGACAGAAGAGGAGAGACGCTGTAAACCGATAGCAGAGGAGAGGAGAGCCGGCAGGCAGAAAGGCAGCAGTGGTCTGCAGCAGGGGTGGGTGGCTACTAGCTCAGCACTGACTAGACAGATCAGACGGGGGTGAATGGACCGTCAGCCCGCTAAGCACCCGGCTCGCTCAATCACAATTGGAGTAGTTGACACAGCTGGGCAAGTTGCTATAGCAGTTCAAGATACATACAGTCTATTTTGGTCCTGCTGTCGATTCACTGTCACCTTGCACAAGTGGCAATGCCGTCGAGGGGAAACAGGTTGGCTGAAGTTTGCTACAAAAGTATGTCAGGGGCGGATAAGGACGAGGAACCTGCTTACGGACTCTACTTCTATTCTGTATGTATCTTCTCATCTCTGTCTCTTTTCTCACTCCCACTTGCTGCATGTGTCTGTAGACCTGCTTTTAGAATGAAAACCCTACACCTGCTCCTCAGGACCGGCCCTTTCCTGTGCATATGTAGATGCTCAGTTTATAAACCAGTTAGCATAACACATGCTCCAAAAAACAACCTGCACCGTCTTAGTTAAAGGTTAAATAAATAAAATAGCTAAAAATAACATTCCATAGTGAAGGCCAATTGGCAGCAGCTGATTAAGTGGATCAGGAAAGCCTTTCTGTAAGCATTGCCAGCCTCAGGCGGTACAGTATATTCACTGCTGTGATGGTAATCTAGCTTGCTATTTATTAATTTTCAGTGGGGTTTGGATACTCTGTTTGATGTGCAGCCTCAGTGATGTTGGCTTTTGATCCTATTGTCCTTATGCTCTTCTATAGTAATAGAATGGAGCTTATGTAAAGGATATTTTTTTGCTCACTAAAAGTAGGTCAGTTGTGAATATTCCAGAAGGACATGAAATGGTAGCAGACCAGGACACTGCTTGCTGTTTATGCATGTGTAAAACTTAATGAGTCATATGAGCATGTAGCCTGTTCTGTCAGCATGCTAGGATACTATAGTGTGGGAGTTCCACACAGAAGAGATACCATGGGCTTGATTAAAACATAGAAGTACCTCCTGTATTGTCAGACACTTCATTTGGTAGATAAACGGTAATGTTAGTGTTGTTCTAATTAGTTTCTTTGAAAGGTGTCATGGAAGTCATTATTTTGTTGTAGTCTTTGTGAATGGCAGTGACATAAAACAATCTCTCATGACATGACTCGGTTGCTATTGCGGACAGAATGCAGAGAACCTTGAGTCTGGTTCAGGTCCCGATTTTGATATGAAAGTCCAAATTTAGGTAGTAGTTTTTATAGTCTAATTGGGTTACCAGTAGATTTAACTTTGTTATCCACCGGGAGATTATTTTGCATTTAAACTCGAAATCGTGTCGCTGTCAATCAATTCTATTCTGTATGTGGAAAATATGCAAAATCTTCAAATGTGTGGAATGAAGTGCACAGCAATACAGTATGATAATGTCACAATCATATTAATTTATTTTGTGCTTATAGAAAACGTAAACCTAGATGCCAGGCTTTCTCAATAGTTGGAAATGGCAGAGTCCTTAATTGGCATTGCAAAGTGGGACTCAGTGCTTATAGAGCGTAAATCAGACTTTCTCTTGGCATTCATGCATGGGATCCTATCTAGACCATGCTGTGATGTGCCTGCTTGTCTGTCTATGCATACGTGTTTGTGTGTGTTCGTGCACATGTGCGTTGGTGTGTGAGTGTGTGAGGAAGAGGTAAAGAGCAGAGCGAGCAAGAGATTTTGGCATCCACTCAACTTGCATGACTAACTCAATGTCACATGACGTGCCCAGGGAGAGGCCAGAGCCCAGGGTTCAGAGACGTCTTTATTATAGCACAGTACTCTGCATTTATTTATGACAAAGCATTTGATTCCCCCATGTTAATTAAACCCATACCTATGTGTCTATGTCCTGTTACCAAGCACCATACCATCACACGCAGGTGTGAAGAGCCATGTTGTCTTGTGCTGTTCAAAACATCACATGCTTTATATGACCTGTGTGGGGCAGGTCTCCTTGGCCATAAAACACTTGTGTACATTCTCTAGTGTACCCAAGCCTACAGTATATGTAGGGAAACTATGCTACATAGTAATGTACTATTAATCTACTGTTCTGTACAAAGCACCAGTTTTCATCCACAGCATGTTGTCAATGTTATGAACTCATCCATGGAGTCCTACAGCTGGGTTATATGCCTTCATGTTTTTTGATATTTGGTACCATTTGATGTGGTCCCCATTTTGTCTGCAGGCATCCTTTCGGCGGTCAAACAGCCATGACAAGGTGAGGAAGATTGTGGCAGAAGAGGGCCGTGCTGCGAGAAATCTCATTGCCTGGAGTGTTCCTCTGGAGAACAAAGAGGAGGAAGGTCAGTGAAAATGCACATACACACGCTCAACTGGGCCTGATAATACTGTATATATCAGTCTGATGTAAAAGGAATGACTGTTTTTATGTTTACAGATGCGTGTTTCTTTGAAGTAGATTCCATTATGTTTTTCACCAGATACATTTGTGCTGTCTTGGTGGGTATATAATTGATTAGATGGGCAAACCAATGTTCACCTCCAGTGGCAGGTGCTGATATTGACTTACAGTGCATGAATCAAGCCCTTTGTCTATTTGGAACAAAGGAATCAATTAACTTAGGCACAGCAAAGGGCATTGTGGTGGGGAAAGATCACGTGAGTCCAGACTCTTGGCTGTAATACAATATCTCCCTTAACAAAATGACAGCCTTTGATTCATCTCTGTTATTCTATGCATTGGCCTTCATATATTTCCCTTCCCTGAGACGACTGAATTCAAAACAGGTGTCAAGGTGATGTGTCATTTCACTGGTCCCTTGTCAGATTTAAAAGATCAATATAACTCTGATTTAATGAGCTTCACACCCTCTAGTAGTGGAGGAATGTTTAATGGGTTGACAGAAAGTCCGTTTGCTAGCTTTTAAACATGATTGATCATGATTAGGAACACACAACAATTAACCCAGTTAGTCCTTTGATTGAACACTGGTGGAATATTTCATAACTGTCTGGATGGGTTCTGCAATGGGTAACTGGACAACAAACCAGAAAGATGTTATTGGTATCACAGATTGAACCTGCTCATGCACACAGCCGTGTGGTCATTGTATCAGGGTTGTTTCCCCACAGTATTTGGGAATGCTACCTACTGACAATGTTGTGCAGAGAACAGCGTGAGAGAGGAGGGAGAGAGTGCGTTCTCTTCTCTCCTGCAAGGCTTTGGGTCAGTCTGTATTGTGTGTGTGCAGTTCTGTACTTTTATGTTTTGTTACTCCCACAGGCCATATTCCATCTTTGGCAAAACAAAGGGTGACCAGATCAATGTAAAAGCTGTTTTGTGGCTTTTTTAGGACTAATAGTTTGTTTTTCTGTAAATTAAATGTTTTTTGTTTTTTTTATATTTCACAGGGAAGTCCAAGACTCATACAAACGCCAATTTGAGGAATCAGAGAATTAACTCTGGACTGCATAGGAATAAGAAACAGGTGTGCATATTGTCATATTTTAATATTAGCTTACATACTTATTCTAATTTTGCCTCCTTTATGAAATAATAAAACCTAAAGATGGATGAAATATTTTGCTCACTGCTAGTTAAGCACATGTACCACTAGAGAGCATTGTAGACCTAGCAACATCCTATTCTTTGCCTCAACATTATGCTTTGTCTCCTCTTCTGCTGTCTCTACAGAATACAGGGCTGGACAACAAGAGCACAGCCGGGGCCTTGCTTGACAAGGGAGCAGAGAAGAGTCCCACCAAAGCCAGGCAGCCGCGCAAGGTGGACCTGCGAGCACGATACTGGGCCTTCCTCTTCGACAACCTGCGGCGGGCAGTGGATGAGATCTATGTCACCTGTGAATCTGATCAGAGTGTGGTGGAGTGTAAGGTAGGGCTCTGGACCTTAACCAAAACCTAAACACCCCTACCTCAACAGGGTCCTCAACAACAAAATAGGAACAACTGGAGGCATTGCAGAGCACCACATTTCATCAACACTAGAGGGAGATATTGAGTTGTTAACAGGGTTCTCCTTCTGCTCTCTCACATTCCACTTGTTCTCTGGTTAGTGTCAGAGGGCCTTTGAAGGCTTGCTAGTGAGAGAATTATCACAGCGCACTCTCTTGGGTTTGGCTGGAGGGAGTGGATATTAATGACATGGTATAAACAATGTGGGTGTGTGCTGTGTGGTGTAACGGCTGTGCTAGTGGGCTTGGAATGGGGGCCGGCCTACTAAGTGGAACGATGCCTGAATCTCTGTTTAGGCCAACTATGAATGTGAATTTCTGTGTACTCCACTACTGATGGCACACTAAGTATATTGGGATTTTGATAATACACAGTAATGCTTTTGTTTACTAGGCAGAGCCTGTGGTATAATCCTACTTCAGGGCTGGCCTGCCATGTTGATCTTGGTATACACTGCTCTGCTGTATCGATCAGTCTGCCATGCAGCATTATGCTGAGCATGGTTGTGGTGACCGCGTGTGGTCAGTGCTGGAACACACTGCCCCTGCCTGTGGTCTCCATGCTGACAGTGAGGCTGTGTGAGATGTAGTCTGGATGTTGTGTGTTCCCACCCCAGTGAAGTCTAATGAGCTGGGCTCATATACCCCCTGTCCCCGTCAGTCCCACCCAGCCAGCCTCAGCCTGGCCCTAATGGACTGACTGACTCTGATAAATGATAGAATTAGCTGGAGGAGAAGCAGAGTGCTCTGATTCCACCCGGCCACAATCCCCTAGAGCAGTGTAAATCTGCACTTTGCTCTCTCACTCAAACATAAACCACCCCACTGCGCTCTGCCACCCACAGACACGCATCTCTGGCCTGGCATCACTTTGTACTCAGGCCTATAGATTAGTTTTGATTCTAAACCAGGGGTAGGGGTTTTCTAATCTAACATATGGATTTGTTTTAAAATGGTCATACAAAGGATTATTTCGCTATTTGATTTGAATTTTAGGACCCCTCAAAACAAATATATAAAACATTAAATTAAAGAGTTTGTTTTAAAGTGAGATATAAGAAAGATCAGGAAACAATTTCTTTAAATGTATTTAACCCCTTATTTTAGGCACTAAACTACTTCCATATAGAGTGCATTCGGAAAGTATTCAGACCCCTTGACTTTTCCCACAAATTAAATATCGCATTTACATAAGTATTCAGACCTTTTGCTCAGTACTTTGTTGAAGCACCTTTTGGCAGCGATTAGAGTCTCGACTCTTGGGGTATGATGCTACAAGTTTGGCACGCCTGTATTTGGGGAGTTTTTCAGGTCTCTCCAGAGATGTTTGATCGCGTTCAAGTCCGGGCTCTGCCTGGGCCACTCAAGGACATTCAGAGACTTGTCCCGAAACCACTTCTGTGTTGTCTTGGCTGTGTGCTTAGGGTCGTTGTTCTGTTGGAAGGTGAACCTTCACCCCAGTCTGAGGTCGTTCCTGGAGCAGGTTTCCATCAATGATCTCTCTGTACTTTGCTCCTTTCATCTTTCCCTTGATTCTGACTAGTCTCCCAGTCCCTGCTGCTGAAACACATCCCCACAGCATGATGCTGCCACCACCATGCTTCACCTTAGGGATGGTGCCAGGTTTTCTCTAGACGTGACACTTGGCATTCAGGCCGAAGAGTTCAATCTTGTTTTCATCAGACCTGAGAATCTTGTTTCTCATGGTCAGAGTCCTATAGGTGCCCTTTGGCAAACTCCGAGTGGGCTGTCTTTCGTCCTGCCCCTGAGAAAGGCAGTTTAACCCACTGTTCACTGGGCGCCGAAGACGTGGATGTCGATTAAGGCAGCAATCCGCACCTCTCTGATTCAGTGGGGTTAGGTTAAATGCAGAAGACACATTTCAGTTGTACAACTGGTTTCCATCTAGCCACTCTACCATAAAGGCCAGATTGGTGGAGGGCTGCAGAGATGGTTGTCCTTCTGGAAGGTTCTCCCATTTCCACAGAGGAACTCTGGAGCTCTGTCAGAGTGACCATCGGGTTCTTAGTCACCTCACTGACCAAGGCCCTTCTCCCCCGATTGCTCAGTTTGGCCGGGTGGCCAGCTCAAACTTCTTCCATTTAAGAATAATGGAAGTCATTGTGTTCTTGTGGAACTTTAATGCTGCAGAAATGTGTTGGTAGACTACCCCAGATCTGTGACTCGACACAATGATGTCTCGGAGCTCTACGGACAATTCCTGCAACCTCATTGCTTGGATTTTGTTCTGACATGCACTGTCAACTGGGTCCTTTATATAGACAGCTGTGTGCCTTTCCAAATCATGTCCAATCAATTGAATTTAACACAGGTGGACTCCAAGTTGTAGAAACATCTCAAGAAGGATCAATGGACAATAGGATGCACCTGAGCTCAACTTTGAGTCTCATTGCAAAGGTTTTGAATACTTAGGTAAATAATACTTTCTGAATGCACCGTATACTTACATTCATTTTAAACTTGCACTGGGGTACCTTCAGACAAGTCTAGTGAGGCTTGTGGGCGTCCAACATGTAAGTGTTTGTGAGAGACTCGCCTTTCCATAATGGGGTCATTAGTTTGTAGCCCAAACTGTTCTAATGCTACAGACAGAAGTTGGCAGATCGGCTGTACTGACTTCATATGAGTCTTGTGACTCTTGTGGGGTTCTTAGAGCAAAACAACTGACATGTTCGTGAGAGTCTCATCTTCCATATAGGGGTAATAGTATGTAGGCCAAACCATTTTTGTGTGATGACAGATTTTCAGGATGTCTCAGTCTGACAAACACAGCTGTAGCTCTGTCACCTACCACTGCAGATGCGGAAGGGCGACATCGTTGGATGTGCTGGATTGAGACTCAGCCCAGATATCTTTAGTTTAAAGAGACATTTTTACATTTCTGCAGGGAGTGTTAAGAACTGTGAGGAGATTTCAATAGTGTGCTTGTGTTTTTTGAATGAGACCAACAGAGACCATTCAGCACTTTCATCAACACTGGTTCATCTTTTGTGGTTCCCCCCCAGCCAGTAGAGCCTGCCGCAATCTGATTCATGCTTGTATATTAGTAATGTTCACATCTCTTGAACCCACATCCCCTAGGTCTAATTGGTTCTTATCAACCATTTGTTCCGTCCGGTTCCTGATTTATGACACATCATACTCCACTACCGTGCAGGGGAGGAGGCTTTGAGTTCTCTTGAATGGAGAGCTACTGTAGAAGGCATCTACTGCATCATAAAGTATGACATTGGAGAAACTTCAAGGCAAAAACAGACATAATTGACACAGAAACTAAAAGTGAAATTGAATTGGCTTTCACTCATCTAAACGTTTTAATTGAATTGTTACCAGAATGACCACCTTTTTACTGCTCACCAGGCTTCATTTGACCTCTATCTAGTGGGTTTAGATCTTTATGCAGTCCTCAGGAAATCTTAAGTATTTCTATTTAGGGGAGTAGTATTTGTGGGTAAGTGTTTTTAGTTTGTCATGAATGTAGTTTTTTTGCCTCCTTTCAGCTGTGGTTCCTTCAAAATCAAATGAAGTCGGCAGCAGCGGAGGGCCTGGCTGATGCTGTTACCTAACTAATCAGCAGGCCTGCTGCTGGACACATCTTTCACTGGCCTGACTTGTCTATTAACTAAAAGCACTGTGAAGCTTTAGTCTCAATTACCACTCCCTCCACACTCTCCATCAATCACCAACGTCTGTTTCACTAGAGCTCTGCCTGGGCTGATTTCTGAGCAGGCAACAGACAGGCTCTAGCAGGGTTCAATACTGCAACCAAACAGTCACATTTTTAATTGTTCACTGTTTACTAGGTCACAGTTCTTGGTTCACTATTTTTTTTAAATTCAAACCGTAATGTGCAATTAACCAAAAATCGGAAGAGGCAACAACAGCACTGGAATGCCCCTGTCTGTGTGTGTCAGGGCTCGACATAGCCTATAGGGGAGGTTTTGGAAACACTCTGGGCCAGTCCATCATAACCGTCAGTGGCTCACTTGGGCCCGTGAAAAAAAAATAGGGTAATAATGCTATACACTGAACAAAAATATAAATGCAACATGTAAAGTGTTGGTCCCATGTTTCATGAGCTAAAATCAAAGGCTCAGAAATGTTCCGTATGCACAAAAAGCTTATTTCTCTCATTTTATGCACAAATTAGTTTACATCCCTGTTAGTGAGCATTTCTCCTTTGCCAAGATAATCCATCCACCTGACAGGTGTAGCATCTCAAGAAGGTGATTAAACAGCATGATCATTACACAGGTGCACCTTGTGCTGAGGACAATAAAAGGCCACTCTAAAATGTGCAGTTTTGTCACATAACACAATGCCACAGATGTTTCAAGTTGAGGGAATGTGCAATTGGAATGCTGACTGCAGGAATGTCCACCAGAGCAGATGACAGTGTTAATTTCTCTACTGTCGTTTTTGAGATTTTGGCAAGTATGTCCAACCGGCTTCAGAACCACAGACTACATGTAACCGCGCCAGTCCAGGACTTCCACATCTGGTTTCTTCACCTGAGGGATCATCTGAGACCAGCCACCTGAAACTGTTGGTTTGCAAAACCAAATAATTTCTGCACAAACTGTCAAACAGTCTCAGGGAAGCTCATCTGGGTGCTCGTTGTCCTCACCAGGGTCTTGACCTGACTGCAGTTTGGCATCATAACTGACTTCAGTGGGAAAATGTTCACCTTCGATGGCCAATGGCATGCTGGAGAAGTGTGCTCTTCACGGATGAATCCCGGTTTCAACTGTTCCGGGCGTTGTGTGGATGACCGTTTTGCTGATGTCAATGCTGTGAACAGAGTGCCCGTGGTGGCGGTGGGGTTATGGTATGGCAAGGCATAAACTACAGACAACAAACACAATTGCGTTTTTATAGATGGCAGTTTGAAGGTACTTAGATACCGTGACGAGATCCTGAGGCCCATTGTCGTGCCGTTCATCTGCTGGCATCACCTTATGTTTTAGCATGATAATGCACGGCTCCATGTCGCAAGGATCTGTACACAATTCCTGGAAGCTGAAGCACTCCCAGTTCTTCCATGGCCTGCATACTCGCCTGACATGTGACCCATTAAGCATGTTTGGGATGCTCTGGATCGACATGTACAACAGCGCGTTCTAGTTCCCGCTAATATCCAGCAACTTTGCACAGCCATTGAGTAGGACAACATTCCACAATCAACAGCCTGATTTTAACGCTTATGTGAAGCAAATGGTGGTCATTCACACCAGATACTGATTTTTGAAATATGTTTATTTTTATCCATGGCCCTACCCCTTTTAAGGGGTCTGTGGCCAACAGATGCATATCTTTATTCCCAGTCATATGAAATCAATAGATTAGGGCCTAATGCATTTATTTCAATTGACTGATTTCCTTATATGATCTGGAACTCACTAAAATCTTTGAAATTGTTGCATCAAAGCTCATCACTAAGCTATGGATCCTGGGACTAAACACCTCCCTCTGCAACTGGATCCTGGACTTCCTGACGGGCCCCCCCCCCAGGTGGTGAGAGTAGGTAGCAACACATCTGCCACGCTGATCCTCAAATCTGGAGCTCCCCAGGGGTGCGTGCTCAGTCCCCTCCTATATTCCCTGTTCACCCACGACAGCATGACCAGTCACGACTCCAACACCATCATTAAGTTTGCAGACGACACAACAGTGGTAGGCCTGATCACCGACAACGACGAGACAGCCAATAGGGAGGAGGTCAGAGACCTGGCCGGGTGGTGCCAGAATAACAACCTATCCCTCAACGTAACCAAGACCAAGGAGATGATTGTGGACTACAGGAAAAGGAGGTCGGAGCACACCCCCATTCTCATTGACAGGGCTGTAGTGGAGCAGGTTGAGAGCTTCAAGTTCCTTGGTGTCCACATCAACAACAAACTAGAATGGTCCAAACACACCAAGACAGTCGTGTAGAGGGCACGACAAAGCCTATTCCCCCTCAGGAAACTAAAAAGATTTGGCATGGGTCCTGAGATCCTCAAAAGGTTCTACAGCTGCAACATCAAGAGCATGGTTGCATCACTTCATGGTACGGCAATTGCTCAACCTCTGACTGCAAGGCACTACAGAGGGTAGTGTGTACGGCCCAGTACATCACTGGGGCTAAGCTGCCTGCCATCCAGGACCTCTACACCAGGCGGTGTCAGAGGAAGGCCCTAAAAATTGCCATGGACCCCAGGCACCCCAGTCATAGACTGTTCTTTCTAGGTTGTGGACAGGTCTTTTATACTGATAACAAGTTCAAACAGGTGCCATTAATACATGTAACGAGTGGAGGACAGAGGAGCCTCTTAAATAAGAAGTTGCAGGTCTGTGAGAGCCAGAAATATTGCTTGTTTGTAGGTGACCAAATACTTATTTTCCACCATAATTTGCAAATAAATTCATAAAAAAATCCTACAATATGATTTTCTGGATTTTTTTCCCTAATTTTGTCTGTCATAGTTGAAGTGTACCTATGATGAAAATTACAGGCCTCATCTTAAGTGGGAGAACTTGCACAATTGGTGGCTGACTAAATACTCTTTTGCCCCACTGTATATACATAGTCACTTTAACTATACATTCATGTACATACTACCTCAATTGGGCCAACCAACCAGTGCTCCCGCACATTGGCTAACCGGGTGATCTGTATTGTGTCCCACCACCCGCCAACTCCTCTTTTACGCTACTGCTACTCCCTGTTCATCATATGCATAGTCACTTTAACCATATCTACATGTACATAGTACTACCTCAATCAGCCTGACTAACCGATGTCTGTATGTAACCTCACTACGTTTTTAGCCTCGCTACTGTATATACTGTATATATACGCTACTGTCTTTTTACTGTTTTATTTCTTTTCACCTAATACCCTATTTTTCACTATTGGTTAGAGCTTGTAAGTAAGCATTTCACTGTAAGGCCTGTTGTATTTGGCGCACATGACAAATAAACTTTGACTTGAAACATCAGCTCATTGGTGGTTGTGAGATGCCGATCGGCAAGCTCCCGCTGAAACGTGCCCGTTGCCAAATACCGGAGGGTGGGTAGCACTTGGATGTGCACCGGAATGGCATTAGTAGTTTGCCTTTCTAAAATAGGTTTTAAATCATTGCAAAAATCCTGTTCCATTGGTTTTGGAAAACGATATCTGATCATGCAAAAAAAGTCCCACCTGTCTCTAAAAAAGTGCAGCATGTGCCAAATCTTCCAACAGAACAAGATCAGCCATCAGCCATCTCTCACTCGTTTTCCCGTAACAAATGCGGTCAAATGATATGATCTAGCCTGTCAAGATACTGTATGTTGCATGAATTCAGAATGGAAATGCAATGAAATCGAAGAATGATTTAATTATTACTCTTTCACAATTTCACAAATTGTCAGCATGTATTTTCCTTACTCAGTAGGCTACGCTTGACAAGCAGTTCCCTTATTCCACCAGTTGGCATTGTGTATAAGCATGGTCATGACTGTGCGTACATTTTAACCACACTCTGAAGGGAAGATTCATATTGATTGGCCCCTGGTATTTCAAAAGTCTTGGTTGAATATTTGCGATGTGCAATTCACTCATCATGGAATAGCCTGCCTTGAAAATCCTCTAGGCTCTTTGGTCCTTGAAAATTAATTGAAGTTATGGTAGCCAAATTAGAAGTTCTACTTCTCCGATATAATTATTCTGTCATTTCATTTCTGATCAGTTATGAGAGATGCAGCTGAGGTGCTTTCGTTTGTTTTCCGCCGTTGAATGGTGTTGTGCCAATCTGTAAAACCACATGTAGTTATTATCAAATCAAATGTATTTATATAGCCCTTCGTACATCAGCTGATATCTCAAAGTGCTGTACAGAAACCCAGCCTAAAACCCCAAACAGACAATGCAGGTGTTGAAGCACGTTGGCTAGGAAAAACTCCCTAGAAAGGCCAAAACCAAGGAAGAAACCTAGAGAGGCACCAGGCTATGAGGGGTGGCCAGTCCTCTTCTGGCTATGCTGGGTGGAGATTATAACAGAACATGGCCAAGATGTTCAAATGTTCATAAATGACCAGCATGGTCAAATAATAATAATCACAGGCAGAACAGTTGAAACTGGAGCAGCAGCAAGGTCAGGTGGACTGGGGACAGCAAGGAGTCATCATGCCAGGTAGTCTTGAGGCATGGTCCTAGGGCTCAGGTCCTCCGAGAGAGAGAAAGAGAGAATTAGAGAGAGCATAGTTAAATTCACACAGGACACCGGATAAGGCAGGAGAAGTACTCCAGATATAACAAACTGACCCTAGCCCCCTGACACATAAACTACTGCAGCATAAATACTGGAGGCTGAGACAGCAGGGGTCAGGAGACACTGTGAGCAAGACAAATGTTGTTCAACTTGATTTTCCTTGTAAAGAGTTTCATTGCATAGGAAACTGCTTTTTGGTCACTTTCTCTTTTTTGAAACATGATACAGTAACCACTATCTCTTGAACATCTCAAATGGTGAGACAGACTAGCTACCACATGGACAGACTTCATTAGTGTGTTTGTCTCTCGCATGCTGTCTATTTAGTCAGGCAATGGCCACATTATTCTGACATATTTTAAAATATAAAAATAACGTGAATGTCAATGCATAATGCAATTGGGTAGGCCTATTAAAAAGTGGTAATGCATACATTAATGCATACAGTCCCTGAAAATTTGAATTCAGTACTTGAAAAAAGCATTGACTTTGACTTTCCAATGTCTGTATGAACCAGATATAGGTTACTTGCTCAGACGGCAAATGAAAGATAAAATCACCTACTATTGAAATGATGCAGCCTCGTTTGTTTTCCTGTCAGATCTTGACCCAGGACAGTATATTTTTCATTCCGGCAAATAGCTTTCTGTTGGCACTGGCCCAGTGTGCTGCCTGCTGTGTGCGGCAGCGCATAGGGTCTATATGTCTACCACGTTGTATAGCGGTTAGCATGCTAATGATAGAGTAACCATTTTCTATTAGACAGAAAGGCAATTTTTAAAAGATAACTAACTACAAAGTAGTCTATGCTTACCTGGCAGAATCATGATTATTTGCATCAATCCTGTGGCAATTTGTTTTGAAAACTCCATCACAAGTGCCCTACAGAAACACAGCTAGCCAAACAACTGACTGGCTTGTGCACACCTGAATTGAAGGGTAACTAACTACGTACACAAAAAATGTAACATTTCTCATATTTTTCAAAGACTTGAAATGGTCCCCTGATGTGGTTTAAGCATTGTTGTGGACTTTGAAAAACAACACAATTGGATGTTCTATTAAAAAGTGAGATTTTTGAGAGACAAATCCTGTTACTGTGGTATCCTTTTGGTATGAAGTATATTTTTTTCAAAAACTGACCTCTAGAGGATTTTTCAGAAAAGAACACATGGCACTTTAAAAACTGCAATAAATAATGTTGCACTTGTTATTTATTTATTATTATTTCAGTCTGTCTCCTTTCCTGTTACAGTAAATCTATCAAAATCAATGTAATAATGTTAGTGTAGAATCCTGTCTAGTCTTCCCATCCTAGTATGCCCCCTCTGTTTGTTTCACTAGAGCTCTGTGTTGGGCTGAGGGGACAGCCTCTAGTCTTCACAACTGACCCTGTCAGATGACCTATAATAATTTAAAGAAATGTGACTCATTATGTAGCCTACCAGTTTGACTGCTATAAGATTTTGTATTTCGATAGCTACCTTCACAGAGGCTGGGAAATGAACAGTGGGTAGAGTTCTAGCTCCTAAACTCTGAGATTAGGTATCAGATGGACAATGAGGTGGCGTCACCAGACTCTTCCTGTGCCAGTAGCAAGAAATGATTACAAGCCAATTCAATTTGTCTTGGCCCCTCTAGTAATGTCATTGGTAATTTCAGCCCCACCTCTTGTGGTGGATCAGTGGGGCAGGGAGACGTATTTTACTGAGCTCCTTTTGTCCTCCCTTGTTCTGGGCTGAATAGCGGGCCTCCTACCTGTGTGTGCGGGTGAGATGAGCTCCACTCACTGGGCCTGGCCCAGATAACCATCCCTCTCTGTTTTATAGAGGGGGGGGGGGGTTACTGGAGCCCCAGTGTGCTGTTAGATTGGAGTTGGATAGAGCCTCTGAGATTCTCCCCAAATAAAGACACTACAAAGGGGGCACATATCTGTGCCACTCTCCTTCACTGGGGCTTAGCTTCCAAAGTGATATATATATATTATTTATTTATTCTTTTGGCCTAAAATGACACCCATCTAACTGCATGTAGCTCAGGACCTGAAGCAAGGATATGCATATTCTTGATACCATTTGAAAGGAAATGTGAAATGATTACAGGAGAATATAACATTAGATCTGGTAAAAAATAATATATACCAAAGAACATGCATTTTCTATTTAAATCTGCTGAATGCAAGAGAGGATTCTAGGCGTAATTTAAATTTTGTCCACAAGATGACCGCCGTGTGTGCTAAGCTTCAGACTGCTACAGTGAAGAATTACCTCACTACACAATATTTTTCATCAAGTCTGCCAGGAGTTTACCCAAATGTGCCAAATTGGTCAATTTATACATTATACATCAATATATAACTATAGAGAACATACAAAAATGTTATGGTAATACAAATAATTACACACTCCCAGCAATGTCTGACCCCACGGCTGTCTCTAACTGTAGAACTCAGTTCCCTACATTTTGAATGAAAAAATAGATTTTATCAAACGAAACTATGCTACATTTTATCTTTGGGACCCTCAGGATGACAAATCAGAGCAATATTATTGAATGTAAGTACATTATTTACCTTCAGTGGTGAGTGTATCAAATCAGTTGCCGTGATAAGTGTTTAGTTGTTGTGCACTATCCTCAAACATTAGTAGGGTATTTTCTTCTGTAATAGCTATTGTAAATTTGACACTGCAGTTAGATTAACAAGAATTTAAGATTTCTTGCCCATATAAGACATGTTTATGTCCCAGAAAGTTGGCTGTTGTATAAATTGTTTTCTAGTCACATTATCGCATATTGAGCAACAACCGTCGACCAAGTAGTTTCTCATTGTCCTGATATGTTTGCATTTGTTTTATTTAACTAGGCAAGTCAGTTAAGAACAAATTCTTAGTTACAATGATGACCGACCAGGGAACAGTGGGTTAACTGCCTTGTTCAGAACAACAGATTTTTATCTTGTCAGCTCGGGGATTCAATCCAGCACCCTTTCAGTTGCTGGCCCAATGCTCTAACCACTAGGCTACCTGACTACCCGATATGTGGATGATGGCTCCATTGAAATGTCCCCCTGTCTGTGTCTGAAAGACATGTCTTTATTTCAGGAGGTGCTGATGATGTTGGACAACTATGTGCGGGACTTTAAAGCTCTGATTGACTGGATCCAGCTGCAGGAGAAGTTGGAGAAAACAGATGCCCAGAACAGGTGATCTATCTATGCCTTGGCTCTCTTCTTTTCTCTCTCTGGCTCGCTCCCTGAGGGGAACCTCTAAGTGCCATCTCTGCTCCATGGCTTTGAGTCTCAAACACACTAGATCAATCAATAGGCTTGCCTTGGCTGTAATTCAAGGTGATCCACCTGTTTATTGGCTCCTCTTTAACACAATGACCACAACACCATTTAAATGGGTATAAAAATCCAAGCTTTTAAGTTGCCTCCCAAGTTGTACATTTAAAGTAGGCTGTTAATCGGTCAGTCAACCTGCAACTTTTGTGTATGTTTCTGTGTTCCCATAAGTTTAATTGTTTTTATCTAAAGTGAGATCCAAATCTCCCTTTATGGTACTACAGTATATTACAATTTTATATATATTTTTTATTTTATTTGTCCTCTCTGAATCCAGACCCACGTCTTTGGCTTGGGAAGTGCGTAAGATGTCCCCAGGTCGTCATGTGATGCCCAGCCCCTCATCTGACAGGATTGTCCACTCACCTAGTGGTCGCCGCGCCCTAAACTTTGGGTAAGATTTCTCCAACTCTTTTCTGGTTTGGTTGACAGCCCTAATCTCCACTGTTTCTGATTTGAACTCAAAGTGCTTACCATCATATTAATGTAATAACTGCCAGTCATTATGAACACACAACATTATACGGCAGTCATCAAAATCCCTCCTCACTTTACTCCCCATCAGCACATTCTGAGCAGCAGCATGTCCTCTGTTTCCTCTCAGCTATATTCTGTGTAATACAGTCAGCCATCATTACATGTTCACAGTTGGAGTAAAGGGAACAGCAATGCTAATTTGATAAAAAATAGCATTAGAAACTTCTAATTAATAAATCAATGTGCAATATGATGTGCCAACTGGTCTGGGTTGGTAGTGGCTGCTCTGTGATCTGCTGGTAAAAGGGATTGATTGCTGATGTTGAGGCATTTGTTTAATGTAATTTGTCAAGTCTCACTAGCCACGCCACAGAAACAGTGGGAGGTATAGATAAAAGTGTGGTTAAAGACTGCTGAAGCATCGGTTCAATATGTGCGGTGCCCTGTAATCGGATGCTCCAGGAAATGGGTATTGATCATTAGGGAGGTTTGTAGACCCTGAGCGTGTAGGGAGGAAAGCCTGGGTCAGACACCAGCCTGGGTGAGGCAGATGGCGCTGCTCACCTTATGGTCACCTCTTATTACTCTTGCTAGAGTAGTCAGTGACGTCACAGCCATTATTTAGAACAGTGGTCAACAACCGGTCGATCTTCAATGCATTCCTAGTCTATTTATTTATCGTTATTTGTGTTGCTCTGTTGGCGGTACAGTAGGTGCACTTGATTCAGAGGCCCTGTGCACCTTAAGCAAAGTGTTGCCATTTTGAACCACTTAATTTTTTTGAAAAGAGGACCAGGAGATCTGTGCACATACTGCGCTGGCCAATCGGATAGCTCAAATCACCTTGCCTATGTCTTCCATGACCCTAGCCACAGTTTGATACTAGCCTACCTGAGATTTCATAACTTTTAAAATCATGACCGGAGAGAGACTGTCAAAGAATATACCAAAGCGCTGCAGTTTTTATGAGTGAGTTTATGTCCAATTTCATTCAGCACTGTCAACACTGTTTTTGTTCAACACTATTACGAAGCATAAAACGTGCTTCTCCCTACTTCCACTCGTGCTGCAGCTGCAATGAATGAGTAGCCAGGTGTATCGATAGCCCTGCATTTTTATTATTAGCATCTTGTCGTGTATTTTAATATTGAGGAATATTTCACTTTCTCTGGTCATAGCAACAACATGAATTTGTGCATGAGGCAGATGCGGTGCTACTTGAGTTTCGCCATCAGGTGGAAGACTGTTCCCTTTCTGGTCAGTCTCACCCGAGGAAAGGAAGTAGAGAGCAGGGACTGTGAGAGGCAGACCCTCTGCTGCTCTCTCCCTCCCTCTGCTGAGACTAAAAACTGTGTACTTCAGTGCGTTCAAGACAACTGGGAACACTGGAAGAAAAAAAACTAGCTCCCTCCGGGGAAAAATCGTTTTGAACGGTCATCCAACTTAGAGTTTCCATCTTTCTAGAATGTAACATTAATGTCATGTAAAAAAAAAAGTCATGTAAAAAATTAATCTGAGTGGTGGATCAATGCTTGCTTTTTGACTGCGAAAGTGATCTTGACTCAGAAAAGGTTGGTGACCACTGGTTTAAAATGTACTGTTGGACCGGCAGTTGTGTAGAGGAGAAGCTGTCTATTAAAACAAATAATTTATACTGATCTCTGTGGAGAAATGCTTCTGTGTATGTTGACATTGTGCTCATCTGGTTTTGAGTGATTTGTGTTCATCTCTCCAGTGGTCCTCCACCCACACTGGCCGTAGCTCGTCTGTCCCACACGGGCCCCAGCTGGGCTGACCGGGTCAAGTCCTCCCAGTCCCTTCCTGTCCCCAGCCAAGTCAACAACTATCCCGCAGAGAAACCAGGTAAGCAGAGCCCCCGCATGAAATTTAGAGGCTGCACTATATGATCCTTACATGGTTTCGTGGTTTTTTTAAATAATTGGTGCATGTAAACCCCTCAGGGTGTGTATCTTATGATTGATGTTTGCGGAGCAACACTTCTAATGAGTGTGTGTGTCCTTCACTGTGTACAGGTAAGAAGGACTCTGAGGGCTGGGAGACAGTACAGCGTGGGCGTCCGGCACGGCCTCGCTCTGCCGCCATCGTAGCGAAGGTCAGCCCGGTGCTGGCCCATGTCAGCCCTAAAGATGATATCAACAAGGAGAACCAGCTGCCCCCTTGCAGGCCCTGCCCCCTGGACAAAGACGAGGGTCAGTGTGAACAACCAATCCCTGAGGAGCCCGACCCCCTGGAGGAGATGACAGGAGACTCAGAGAAGGGTCACATGATGGAGGTAGGGATGGGGGTTAAAATAATTTTACTATTCGAATCGTGGCATGTATTTTTGTCGGATAACATGTTTTTTTTGTGTATTTTTTTCATGTACGTAGCTACATTTTTAAAACTGAGCACTGCTGCGTGAGGGAGAGAGGCTGGCACACTTTCAGACCCTTCTTCTCTAATGCTGCAGCTTCGAAGGGCTGTTTGTGTAGCGAGGAGACTGAGTGAGAGCGACAGAGATGCCAAGGAAACTCGGTTACAGCCAAGACTAGCTAACTTATAGCAGCCACAATGTTATTTATCATCCTGTAAAACAGTGCCTGTCTTGACTGTAGTAGCATAGAGAAGCTAGCTAGGCTAATTGAGGCCACAAGCTGTGCTTTCTCCCCAACCCCATTCAGATAAAACAACAGCCTACCTGTTGGTTGCTCGTTGTATCCTACTCCTTCAGCTGTTATTTACAAAAATACATAGGTGCACCGATATCTAAGGAAGTCTCGAGGTTTTGCTTGCCTGAGGTAGAGTATTTCATGATAAGCTGTAGAACACACTATCTACCTAGAGAGTTTTCATCTGTATTTTTTGTAGCTGTCTACATACCACCACAGACTGATGCTGGCAATAAGACCACACGGAATGAGCTGTATTTCGCCATAAGCAAACAGGAAAACCGCTCACCCAGAGGCGGTGCTCCTAGTAGTCGGGGACTTTAATGCAGGGAAACTTAAATCCGTTTTACCAAATTTCTATCAGCATGTTAAATGTGCAACCAGAGGGGGAAAAAAAACTCTGGACCACTTTTACTCCACACACAGAGATGCGTACAGAGCTCTCACTCACCCTCTATTTAGCAAATCTGACCATAATTCTATCCTCCTGATTCTTGCTTACAAGCAAAAATTTAAAGCAGGATGCACCAGTGATTCGATCAATAAAAAAGTGGTCAGATGATGCAGATGCTAAGCTACAGGACTGTTTTGTTAGCACAGACTGGAATATGTTCCGGGATTCCTCTGATTGCATTGAGGAGTACACCACATCAGTCATTGGCTTCATCAATAAGTGCATCGACGATGTCGTCCCCACTGTGACCGTACGTAATACCCCAACCAGAAGCTATGGATTACAGGCAACATTCGCACTGAGCTAAAGGGCAGAGCTGCTGCTTTCAAGGAGCGGGACTCTAACCCCAGTTGCAGAGGGAGGTGTTTATAAGAAATCGTGCAATGCCCTCCGACGAACCATCAAACAGGCAAAGCGTCAATACAGGACTCGAATCGTACTACACCGGCGCTGATGCTTGTCGGATGTGGCAGGGCTTGCAATCCATTACAGACTACAAAGGCAAGCACAGTCGAGGTCTGCCCAGTGACACGAGCTAAACTACTTTTACGCTCGCTTCGAGGCAAATAACACTGAAACATGCATGAGAGCACTAGCTTTTCTGGAAGACTATGTGATCACACTCTCCACAGCCAATGTGAGTAAGACCTTTAACATGGTCAACATTCAAGAGGCTGCAGGGCCGGACGGATTACCAGGATGTGTACTGCATGCATGCGCTGACCAACTGGCAAGTGTCTTCATTGACATTTTCAACTTCTCCCTGTCCGAGTCTGTAATACCAACATACCAACATGTGTTAAGCAGACCACCACAGTCCCTGAGCACTACGGTAACCTGCCAAAATGACTACCGACCCATTGCACTCACGTCTGTAGCCATGAAATGCTTTGGAATGCTGGTCATGGCTCACCACAACACCATTGTCCCAGAAACCCTAGACCCACTCCAATTTCCATACTGCCCTAAGAGATCCACAGATGATGCAATCTCTAGTGAACTCCACACTGCCCTTTCCCACCTGGGCAAAAGGAACACCTTTGTGAGAATGCTATTCATTGACTACAGCTCAGCGTTCAACACCATAGTGCCCTCAAAGCTCATCACTAAGCTAAGGACCCTGGGACTAAACACCTCCCTCTGCAACTGGATCCTGGACTTCCTGACGGGCAGCCCCCAGGTGGTAAGGGTAGGTAACAACACATCTGCCACGCTGATCCTCAACACGGCCCCTCAGGGGTGCGTTCTCTGTCCCCTCGTGTACTCCCTGTTCACTCATGACTGCACGGCCAAGCACTACTCCAACACCACCATTAAGTTTGCCGATGACACAACAGTGGTAGGCCTGATCACCGATAACGATGAGAAAGCCTATAGGGAGGAGGTCAGAGACCTGGCCGTGTGGTGCCAGACAACCTCTCCCTCAATGTGATCAAGACAAAGGAGATGATTGTGGACTACAGGAAAAGGAGGACTGAGCACGCCACCATTCTCATCGACGGGGCTGTAGTGGAGCAGGTTGAGAGCTTCAAGGTCCTTGGTGTCCACATCACCAACAAACTAACATAGTCAAAGCACACCAAGATAGTCGTGAAGAGGGCACGACAAAATTGTCAGGCTCCAGCCTCATAGACTGTTTTCTCTGCTACTGCACTGCAAGCAATACTGGAGCGCCAAGTCTAGGTCCAAGAGGCTTCTAAACAGATTCTACCCCCAAGCCATAAGACTCCTGAACATCTAATAAAATGGCCACCCAGACTATTTGCATTGCCTCGCCTCCCCCTCTTTTACACCGTTGCTACTCTCTGTTGTTATCATCTATGGATAGTCATGTTAATTACTCTTCCTACATGTACATACTACCTCAGCTAACCGGTGCCGCTGCACATTGACTCTGTACCGGTACCCCCTTGTATATAGTCTCGCTATTGTTATTTTAGTGCTGCTCTTTAATTACTTGTTACTTTTATTTCTTATTCATATTTTTTTTAAACTGCATTGTTGGCTAGGGGCTCATAAGTAAGCATTTCACTGTAAGGTCTACCTACACATGTTGTATTCGGCACATGTGGCTAATAAAATTGGATTTGATTCTCATTTCGCTAACTTTTAATTCTGTAATTGTATTCCATCTTGTGCTGCGTTAGTGAACTCTCACTCCACTTGCTACACATTTAGCCTTTTTGCCACTTTGATTGGCCAACATAAGCTACACACGTGATGGCTAGCGGTCTTTTTATGGGGAGCACTGTGCATCCAAATTCTATTGAAGAGTTTGTTTTATTAAATTAATCATTTGAAATGTCATGGTATGTCCTTGTCTAAGAATGTCACATAGATATTTCAAATTAATTTAGAAAAGGCCTTTTTAGTCAAATCAGGTAAAGAAAAATGTATTTGCAAAAATGAATACTCACACAAGTGTTCTAATACTAACGTCTGTTCGGATATTCAAATAACCGTGCACATCCCTAGTACTGAGCCCTGAAGTCACTCACCATCCCAGCAGTCCCCAGATATCAATTATTCAGGACGACAGGAGACGTGGAGCAGAGTAACACAAGACCGTTTTATCACTTACATTGTTTTGGTTTTGGGCTCCACATTATTCATAGACAACCTTTTCAGACAGGGCATATCAGTTTTAACACAATTGCTCGTACACTGACACTTCAGAAGCAGAAATATGCTATTTTCCCTATCATTAAATAAATACTCATTGCCTCAGAACACACTGGGTATGGGTGTATTCTAGGCATTGCTTATTTGAAATACACATTTCATGTATTTCCACATTGTGTTTATTTGATGTTTTGATGAGAATTGAATGTTTAGGGCATGTTATTGCCAACCTCCCTGCATGATGTGTGTTTTCAGCTGTGTTAATCTTTTTGTTTTTGTTTTACTGCTCTCATGAAATGCTTGGAATATGCATGTCTTGAATGGTGTGTGTGATTGTGTTGGTACAGCCCCCATCAGACAGTGCGCAAGACTCGGGGCATTGTGTCAACGCACCCTGTGAGGACGCGCCTCCCCCCATACCAGCCCCTACCCTTTACCTTACCCAGGACCCAGACCCTACGATATTCCCAGCCTTATCCCTACCAGTCCCTGCCCTAGCTCTCCCTCCATCCCTAGACCCAGCCCAGACGGACGGGCCCTGTGCTCTGGGGGACAAGGGGACTGCGGGGGGCACGTCACAGGGCATGGCAACATCTGCTCCAGGACCGGCTGAGGCTCCCATGGCAGCGGTGAAACTGGAGAGTGTGCTGGACCCCAAAGAGCTTTCCACTGTGAGTGCTGAGAGATGGAGGGGAGGGCTCAGGGCAGGGGGTCATGGATCCCCCATGGACCTTCAGCGCCTAAACAAAGTCAATCTACAGAGCCTCCAGCCACAATGTGCTAACATGACAGGTGGCACAGCCCCCTCAGAAAAGCCCCATGCCAGGTAGGCAGGACAGTTTGTGTGGGGGTGTTGGTGGTTGGCTGTGAGAGGATGTCCATGGGGGTCTTGTTGTGAGAGCTCAGAAAGCAGTGTCTATCATGCTTGTTGCTGGTACTCCTGAAGTGGCTGGCCCAGTTGTTATGCTGTGTTGAGGAAGTGGCCACTAATCAAAACGACTGTGCTTTGAGCTGAAATGGTGCGAACCTGTGACAGGGTATCCAGTTCAGGGACAGGTTCAGCCCAAAGGGCCAGGGATCATGGCATGTGTACAATTGCTGTGTCAGGTATTAGTTTGTTTTCTGTCTCCATTGTGCATTAAGTGATCAGCAACTGTCCTGTGTCAGGTTTATTACTGCCTCATTTGGCATCATAAGTAGTCTCTGGAGTTAATTGAGGAGAACCTCCTTCACTAGCAGGGCTACTGTCATAGATACCTCCACAGCAACTGAACCTCTTCTGAAGGCCATTCATTATACCTAGAGATGGAGGGCTTCTAAATGGTCTACAGGGAAGTTATCTAAGCTCAGATCAAACACAGGCAGACCTGGTCTTAGTGCTGGGCCAGGCCAGACGCCTCTTTGGGTGGCTCAGATAAGCACAGTGCTGTTTAGACTGCACTGCAGGCCCCTAGTTAGAGAGAAACTGCCTCAGTGGTGAGAGAAACCTCTCCCTCATTAAGTTAGACTGGAGCTCTGGCCTCTCTGGACTGGAGTGCTGTTAACTGTCTGTCCTCCCTGATAGTGATTGGACGGCAAGTAGCCTAGAGGTTAAGAGTGTAACTGAAAGGTTGCTGAGTCGAATCCCCGATCCGACAAGGTGAAAATCCTGTCTGTGCCGTTGAGCAAGGCACTTAAACCCAAAATAATCCTGTAAGTCGCTCTAAATAAGAGCGTTTTCAAATTTACTAAAATGTAAATGTAATTTGTGACTAAGGAAAGGCAGTTTGTCAAGTTCATGTTGTAAGTGTAAAGACTAATAGAAATGGAGACATTTTGGGCTTCATCAGGCTGTTTAGACTCATCTAGTAAGTATTTATTCCTAAACCATGTCAGTGAATTGGTCCCATGGTTGTGCCTCCTTCCACCATCTCATCATTCTCACAGGGAACTTGTTCTGCATGACTCCTGAATGCTTCCTCACCTGTGATCTTGTGATTGATCGTGTGGTGCGGTTTGTGCTTTTGGGTTTGATCTTCTTTTCTGTTTTTACATGTTACGATACTAAGGGTCTTGGGAACTTTTCTAAATAGTACCTTTAGAGCTGTATGAAATTAAGAGTCATTGTTCTTGAATATAAAATTCATGGAATCTTTTAAGTTGATCACACCAAGCCCACCAGTATATACATGTAATAACATGTTTCAAAATCTTGATAAAAGCAATAGACAACATTCCTGCATTTTAGAGAGGTACAGATAGACCCTGACTGCCAGTGAGCTTAGTGAAACCTGAATGAGTAAGAAAGTGCTGTATGTGAGCGTGTGTGCCGTGTGTCCAGCCCCAGTCCATGGCAGAGGTCCTGGCAAAGAAGGAGGAGCTGGCTGACCGCCTGGAGAAGGCCAACGAGGAGGCTATCGCCAGCGCCATCGCTGAAGAGGAACAGCTGACCAGAGAGATCCAAGCTGAGAACAATGACCTGGAGACTGACAATGAGAGTGACTTCTCTGTAAGACACATACCTCACACACTCTCTCAATTTTCTTTGGTCATATGAAGTGCTTTAGAAGTGGTAGGATCTCTTTCCCCCAGGTCTTGAGTTTTTCTCGCCTTGTAATATCCATATGATTGCCAGTGATCGTGAACTGATTATCTCTCCCCCAGGTCAGCATTGGCAGTGGAGGTGGATTCAACATGGATTGGAGTGACATGCTAGCCGACTATGACGGTAAATCTCTTTTCTGTTTAACTGTAATTTATCTATAATGAGATGGGTTGAGTGTTGATGCTCTTGCTAAAGACACAGATGTGGTCAATGTCCAGACTCGCCTCTCTCTGCAGCGCGGGAGCCGTGGCGTCAGAGCACCTCCTGGGGGGACATTGTGGAGGAGGAGCCTTCCAGACCACCTGGCCATGGAATCCACATGCACGAGAAACTGTCCTCCCCATCTCGCAAAAGGTGAGACACACACCCTCATGTCACTCTGATGTTTGTCAGAGAAAAGATCTTGGTGCATGTCAAAGTTCGCTCCTATTTTGAACGACTGGGGGAGAGGACAGGATGGCAGGTGTAAGTTGTTTTTTCTGTCTTATTTGGCAGAACCATCGCAGAGTCTAAGAAAAAACATGAAGAGAAGCAGCTGAAGGCCCAGCAGCTCCGAGATAAACTGCGAGATGAGAAGACTCACAAACTGCAGAAGCTCCTGGAGAGGGTGAGTGGCCATACAGAGCCAACAGGAAACACCACAGCCTTGCTTAGCCCAGCTCAGCCTGGCCACGTGGAGAGCTTCTGTCAGCACACTGCCAAATAGAATCACTAAATAACAGAGGCCAGCTCTCAGTCTCTCTCAGCCCAGCTGGCCACAGACACGTCTGGGAGAGACGTAGCCCAAACTCAACAATCTTTCATGACGTTTGTTTTTGTTCTCCAGGCCCTCATGAGATGAGTGTGCCCTTCAATAATCTTGAGTATTAACCACATAAGTACATGAAGTGGTGTATATTCACATGAATCCCTGTGGACATCGTACCAGAGCGGGTAGAAGCAAATGCTTTGAATGCAAGACACCATAATAGTGTCTGCCTTGGTTAGAGAATGTACATGAGTAAAATGAGCTGACCCATGCTGTCTTTCCCTTACAGGAGAAGGAGGTCAGGAAATGGAAGGAGGAGTTGTTGGACCAGCGGCGGAGGATGATGGAGGAGAAGTTACTCCATGCAGAGTTCAAGCGGGAGCTGCAGCTCCAGGCCATAGTGAAGAAGGCTCAGGAGGAGGAGGCCAAGGTACAGGACTGACCCCCTAGGACTCTGCACACCTAGCTACATGTCCAAGAGTTGAAGTATTTTCCTAATTAGATGTTTCTTTTGATAATAATTTTGGACATTGAGAATGTTCTTAAAAGCAAAGAAACAGGATCAGAGAAAAAAGCAACGGCAAACTCGACTAGAGGCAGACTATTGTTATAATAATGACTTTTGTTTGTAGCTCATTGAGTCAGGCTTGTTGACCAGTCCCTTGTGTCTGTCTGCAGGTGAATGAGATAGCATTCATCAACACTCTGGAAGCTCAGAACAAGAGGCACGATGTGCTGGCCAAGCTGAACGAGTACGAGCAGCGCCTCAACGAGCTGCAGGAGGAGAGAGGCAGGAGACAGGAGGAGAAGCAGGCCAGAGACGAGGCTGTACAGGTAACAGTGGACAGCAGCAGCTCCCCCTCTCCCCCTTAGACGTCTCTGCCTTACCACCACAGTGTACAGTCCCACTGACTGGCTGTGGTCCCTGTCTGTCTCCCCAGGAGCGTAAGCGGGCTCTGGAGGCAGAGCGGCAGGCACGGGTGGAGGAGCTGCTGATGAGGAGGAAGGAGCAGGAGACACGCATCGAGCAGCAGAAGCAGGAGAAAGAGAGAGCCAGGGAAGACGCTGCACGAGAGAGGGCCAGGTCTGTACCCCCTTGCTCAGTTGGAATCAACTATCTGTTTTTGTATTCTTACCTAAAGTGCTTCCATCATCACATGCTAACCAGCCCTTAATCATAACAGCATTTCACCCACCAGACAATGTGCTTTGTCTGAAATAGATATCCCCTCCAGCCTAATCTGAAGGATCTTCTTCTCACTGTTCCAGTCTGTTGTTCTCTCCACAGAGACAGAGAGGAGCGTCTGGCTGCCCTCAGCGCTGCTCAACAGGAGGCCATGGAGGAACTGCAGAAGAAGATCCAGATGAAGGTTAGTGAGGCTGCTGCACAATCTCACTCCTGCCTCAGATATTTCCACAAAGCATCTCTCCCAAAAATGTATAGCACCGTTATATCAACACACTTTGACATCTAATCACTTGCTGATAATGTTGCATAAAATGTTAGACCTTTCAAACATTTATTTTCATCGAACACAATTAAAGCTAACATAGGCCCTAGATGCCTTTAATTGTCCAACTTATAGGCATGCCCAATTTTAAGCTTTTTTTTAACAAGGTGTTATTGCGTTCCAAGGGGATGTAGGTTAATGAAATAATCTAAAGAAAACAATGTGATTATTTATTAACCTATGTGGTTAAGTGTTTAGATCCTCATATAAGTGTTTCATATCATGTGAAATAGGGCTCATGTGGAATCATTTTCATAAGCATGTAATTCTAGAATATTTGTGGAGTGATAATATAGAAATAGCTAAACATTCTTCAACCACTCCAAAGCAATTTCATGTGGAGCAGGAACCACTGACTACTTTTTCTTTATCAAAACACCTGCTGGTAACTCTTATCTGGTCAGGACAACTTATGTGCTCCTCTAAAGATCTATCGACTAGGTTGGACTCTTCTGACCAAAGAGGCTTCACGCATAGCTTTTAATTTTACTTGTAAGTGTGGTAGTGAAATGTCTCTATTCTCAGCACTTAGGACCGATTTTTCTACTCTGAGACACTTTGTGGATACGGCTCCTGTCTAAAGTTTACATTTCCTTGTTGTAGACCAGACTAAAGTCCCTCTTAATCTCATGATCTCTTGGTTGTTCTCCTTCCCAGCATGATGAGAGCAGTCGCAGGCACATGGAGCAGATTGAACAGAGGAAGGAGAAGGCAGCAGAACTCAGCAGTGGCAGACATGCCAACACTGACTATGCCCCCAAACTGACACCGTATGAGCGCAAGAAACAATGCTGCTTGTGCAATGTTGTGGTATGTACACAAAGTCCCAGTTTCAAATGGTTCTCCATAGTTTTTTAACAAGATGTCTTTGTATTGTTCTTCGTGTAGATGATGATTGATATTTTGCCCACTTGTCCTTGGCATGTTTCTTGTCACACTAGACACCTGCTAACATTAGACAGATGCTGAGTAGAGAAAGTATATACTAAATGGTTAATTGGCTTGATCCACTCTCCAGTGAGAAGTTCACCCTTTACTTCATTAACTTAATTCATTGCACAAATTTGTGAGACTGATTGGCTTACATGCTTAACCTAAACTGAAGGGGAAAGGAGCAGCAGCAGCTTTGTGGCAGTAGAGCAGCTCTGACAGTCCCCCTTGGCAGACTGTATGCATATAAATGCTCATGAGAAGGAGATTCAGTGGATTTTGGAAGAGAATGTATTTAAATGAGGATTTAACTGCATTGATTAAACATGATCTCTGGGGTGGAGATTTATGACTGGGCATGACTATGCTTTTCAAGTGACGGGCAACAAATCTATTGGCAGGCACATTTATCTGTGACGGACCAGGCTGGCTCTCACCGCAACAAGGTTGCGACACCTTGGAGCTCCAACTAGCATCAGATAAACAGGAGTGTGTGGGGGGAGGGGGGAATCTTGTTAACATTTCCGATGACCTTGGCTAGCATCTGACACTAGAGATCATCTATAGGCCAGCAGCCAGCACTCTATTTAATGACATTAAACCGAGGCCATCTGTAATGGGCATTGTTCTAGCCCTTGGTGGGAGGAAACAACACGTCCACATCAACCTAACCTCATGCTGTTTGTGTCAATTCTTCATCTTCACACCATGCTTTTGTCTGTGTATAGTCCAGCTCAGTTTTTCCCACAGTTTGTGGTTTACTGTACCAGTGTTTTCAGTGTGGTTTTCCAGACATGCCACACTATATATAGTCACTCTGTGTGAGGAGCAAGAACGACCGAAGGGACATTGGTTCATCAGTTGGTGTGAGGATGAGTCATTGACACAAACAAAAAGAGTACAGGGATAACATATTCTGCTTGACTTAGAAAAGGAATAGACCATCCTAGAGCCAATCACATTAATGTTGTTATATAGGCTACATTTGTTCACTGTAAATGTTTGTGTTGAGATGGATCATCCTTAGTGGATCTGTCAGCCACTGATTTCATTCTGCAGTAACTACTATGATCCAGCTGTGCTGTCAGAAAGGAGAATGCCATTAAATACAGCCATGAAGGCATCTTCAGTTTAACAATGCTCTCATATCTGTCTGACACATCACATGCTGTTTGAAGAAACTACGTGGCTACCCTTGTCACCTTCTTAACCATGTCAATTCATTCCACTAAAGGCTTGTTGACTGCAGTTAAGTTCCTTTCACCTACTACAAATTAGGAATCACTATTTGGTCCGATGGAGGAGAAAGTCTGTCTGATCTTATTGAAAACCAGTTGTAATGTATAGTCAGTCAGTAGTTAGGTTTCCATCCAATTGGCGACAGATTTTCATGCTAATATTCTTAAAATCCACATAAAGAAAATATGCACATTTTCCCACCAGTGGTGTTTCCACCAAACGGATTTGTTGCGGATAAAAGTCTGTGCGTGATGACGTAGTGCACACATTTACTTTTTTGCTTAAAGTTATGTACCAATGAAAAATCTAAAGTTCAATGTGTTTCCATCGCATTTTCAACTCTACCGATCGTTTTGACACACACTCTGAGTTAAATAGTAAATGTACCTACTCTGGTCTTGACACATGTGCTCTAGTCAACAGCTGGCAGATACAGTGAGGGTAGACTAGTCTGCATTATAAGATTATTATGGATAAGGGCAATAATAATTTTTATTTGATAAACGGCAGACAAGCAGAGATGATCATGTCACCAGAAGAAGAACCTGGATATTTATTGGAAAGGAGCATCAAGCTCATCACCTTGCACTTTCACCACCCTTTTTTATGGTATGACTTTACTCACATATAAACTTTGGATGAAAATGTGGTTCGTGATGTAGTAAGTCACTAAACCTTGAGTCTGTGTCGAGTCCCAAATCCCATGTGCTCGAGCCAGAGTCCAAGTTCGAATCACGAGTCGAGTCACGACTGTCTATGGCTGAAGTTCTAGTCCCAGTGCTCGAGTTCTGGTCCAAATGCTCACGGAGTGTGCATAAACTCAAAATCAAGTTTATTTTCCCAGTCAGATATAGTGTAGTGGCAAGAGGAATTATTTAGTAAATACATTTTTTGCTATACCTTTTCCTTTCTTTCTGTGCCACCAAATGTTTACATATAGGCTGCTGGTAACATTATCAGTTTGTTAGCTAGCTATCTAATGAGGTTACATGACTGAAGAAAGTGTAGCCTAAACAAGGTGTAGCTGGAAAAACTGAACCCTCGCTGCGCATCACATGCTGCTAATATTCTGCTTATCATAGCCTATCCAGTCCCAAGTGCAAATACAAGTCACAAGAAGGTGAGTCCGAGTCACCAATGGTCAAATCCGTGTCGAATCACAAGTCATGGGGACTAAATTTGGACTAGAGTCCTGGACTCGAGTACTACAACACTGGTTTAAGTGGCCTCCCATGGGGAGGAACCTGTCAACCCTGTCTGCCTCTGTCTCCTTTGTGTCCTCAGCAGTGACTTCTGACCTGTGTGTTTGTAGATCACCACGGAAGTGCACCTGTACAGCCACACCAAGGGCAAGAGGCACCAGCAGGCCGTGAGAGACAGCAGCAGCATCCAGGGACGGGAGCTCTCAGACGAGGAAGTGGTGCGTACCGCCACAGTCTTACCTCAAATAGAAAGATACCCCCATCCACCATCCCAACAAAATAATACCACTCAGATATTGTCTGTGATATTAAATCAAGGTTATTTGTCATTTATGACAGGCTCATTATTATTGTTTATGAATCCCGTCATATAGTAGCTCTGTCGCAGGTCTTTGTGAGATTATAAATGGGCCCTGAAATGTAAACAGTTAGAGTTCAGTGACTCAGTAGAGGGGGTGACATCACCCCCATGTCTACAGGCCATTTTGTCACAGAGTGCTTTTCATGGGAAGACTGCTTGTTAAAGGAAGGAGGCTTCTCAGCCTGCTCTGCAATATGAGATTGCCTTTTCAGCATGCTGCTCTTTGTGAGGCTGACAACTGTTGGTGCTATATGCATCACCTTTGGCCCTAGCAGCTCCTTCATTCAAACCTGTTCTCACAGGCTGATCATTAATCCCCCCACCTTCCACTCTAAATCATTTGCTTTCCAACTGCAGCCCGTTTCTCTGTTTGACAGTATGATAAACAAGGCATTTGCAATGAAGGCATGAAAATCTCCAATACAGTACTACAGCCACAGTCAGTATCACACTATCTCTTCAGACTGCCTTTAAACCATGCAGTGTAGGCTATGCTTTACAATAGTCATGGCTGGTGGGGTTTGAAATGGTCTAGCTAACAGGTCCAAACGATTGCAATGTATGTACTATGGATCAGCAGCATGGTGTTTTCTGTGTAATAAATGCTCTTAGAGCAGTAAATGCTATGTTTCTGTTATTCAGTATTCAGCCCTGCTTTTGTTCCATGTTTTCATTCAGCATTCAAGGTTAATCAGGCAGGAGATGGAGAAATGTCTTGGATTTTTGTTTAGATAGACTACGCTTGCCGTCCTTTATTTTTATGTCCTGCTTGTTCAGTTTTGTTCAGTATTTAATTCATGCAACTGGCAACTATTTTCCAGCTGTTGGTTCCATAACTCTTGCTGGAATGAAAGATTTTTAATTCAAATGAAGATGGTTGGCTGAACTGTACAGGGTTCACTACATAGTTTTTCAGTGAAGGCGGGCGGCAGATGCCCCAAAGCTTCATATTTAGTCATCTTCTCCCATTTTGAAGGACTCACAAATTAAATTACAATGATTATCTACAGGGCTGGATCGATGTGCAGAGATAACGGCTGGGATTGCAATCACTCTCTTTACTTAAACGTATAAGTTGTCATCTGTCCTGTTTTAAGATGATATAGGAAATGTCCAGGACCCCTCGTGTTAGACATGTGGGATTTATTTATTGGCTCAAAAACACGAGTGAACTCTCCAAGGGACTACTCATCCCTCCCCAGCCCCTCTCCTGCACCCTCAGCTGGGCCTCTGGCGGTGGGGCTGTGGGACTGACCTGGGCCTCCAGAGGGATCGCTAGGCTGTGGTGAACTCAGGCCTCTCTCTGGGTATAAGAGTTGACCTCCTGGAGCCAGCACTAAATTAGGTTCTTGTTGATGATGAATCCCCTCTGGTGGCCAGAGAGCCCTGTTGAAATACACAGAGTGCCGGCTGATGTTACCCCGTCTCTGCCAGGCAATCAGAAAGAAGTGTACAGAGTTGGAAAGTCTTTTCACTAGTCGAAGGAGTGAAGTTGCGGTTCAGATTTCCTGAAAGACAAAAATGTAATTGAAAGAGTTGTTAAGGAATTAAGGAACAGCGTGCTAAAGAATTAGGCGCTCAGAGGATGTAGAGAACAAACGTTATTATATTTTGGGATTGTTATCAGTCGCGCTCAGAGGATGTAGAGAACAAACGTTATTATATTTTGGGATTGTTATCAGTCGCGCTCAGAGGATGTAGAGAACAAACGTTATTATATTTTGGGAATGTTATCCGTATGTAATCTTTCATCTTCATGTGTACAGTGTTGCTAGTGCTACAGGACTTGAATGTCACAAAGCATTCAGCTCCATTTGAAAAATAGTCCCGTGAACAGTTGCTTAGATGGTGTGTAACTGGATTCAGTATGCCATCACATTGTACCCAACATGACATATAGCTGTCTGTTTCACACCAAGTGGGAAAGCCAACTTCGTCTTGGACAAAAGAGGTGGTGGGGGAACATATCACTTCGATTGTGCCTGTCTCTAAAGAGGCCTGTTTTCTGGGCACTGTGGGTGTGTAATGTTTAGACAGCTCTCTGGTTACTCCCTCCAGAATGGAACACAAGAGAAGCCGTGTGTGGTAGGTATTGTGAAGGAGCTCTGCCCTCAGGCCTGGCTCTGTGGCCCATTGTCCTCCTGCTTCAGCCAGACACCTGTCTGTCACACTGCCTCATCAGATCACCTGACAAGACACAGAAAATCACTAATAGTTTTAAGTTCACGAAGAAGTATTAGGCTATAACAAGATAATCTTGATATTAAATAATTATGTACATTAATTTATGTTTAAGCTCCCTTTCAAATGGTCTTTGATGTGATTTTGAGATTAGTAATGTCTTTGAGGTGTTGCTGAAACAATTCTGTTAAGTAAACGGCAGTAGCACAGGAGTGGATAGGCTCTCAGGGAGAATACTGAACAGCTGCCTCTCAAGCAAGGCAGAGCCACGGTCATGACTGAAAGGCTCAGCTGAACAATATTGCACTACACATGTCAGCACACAAGTGCTTATTTTGTATCTAACTCATTCATTAAAGACAGGTGACATTTATTTGAGATGTGTTCAACTTCCAGTGAAAAATAGTTTAGATTTTCATGTGATGTTTCCCATCAGTAAATACCCTTCAATCCCTTTTTTCCCTTCAATCCCTTTAAAATCATGCTATCATTGATTCACCTGCCATGTCACATTGTATTCCTGTTAGGCCTGTATCTCTACTTATCTTAGAGGAGCTACTTTCTAATCACCCTGAACCTCCCTCTGATTGATCAGGTTGGTCACAAATCAATAAGTCAAACAAATAAAGGAATAAGAATTGATTCTCGGTCCTGTTTATGATTGCTATTATGACTCCTGGATTGCTAAGCACTTTAGCACTTGGTTAACTGTAGGTCTTCTCTAGTTGTGCTTATGATAACACCTGTCTTTCAAGGGTTTCATCTGAAACCCCTATTCAAGCAGCAGGTGCACTGCCAAAACTTGACAAAAAGGAATGGCATGCCACACGCTGGCTGCTGAATGGAAACGGTTATCTTGTGGGACCATCCCATCCTCTAGAGTTTTGGATGACAACATAATTGGGTAATTGGTTTCTTGCACATACATCATGTTCTTTTAAATTGGATTACCTCTCTCTGTCTCCTGGTGGAGATATCAGCTTGATCTGATCTGACAGGCCTGGTGTGGTGCACACTAGACTGGAAGCGACACCTCTTTCCCCTTCAGCAATACCATGGGTATGTGGCTTCAAACGAACAGCAATTGTTGCAGATGCCCTGATAATGACAGGATACAATTGCTCTGCCCAGAGGTGTATATGCCACACAATGGACACACACCTGCCATTTCAATGGATAAGCTTCTACTTATAGCAGATTGCCTGGGCTTAAATTCAACTGCTTATTTTTTATTGTGATATGGACATAATTTAGCTACATGTATATTATGTTAGAACAGGTTTGTGTTCTCAGTTTAACTGCCTACAGCTTTGAAGATCCTTGCTTTAGTTTGATAGACTATCCACCCAGTCTATGATATCCTTGTGGTGATATGGGTGACCTCACAAAGGGGACTGCAGGCTATATTGAAAATATTTGTGGGTGCTGGCAGCAGGTGACTCTCAGTAGCTGGATGTTATGTCTACGGAAGGGAATATGGGACCCTACATAATTACTCCTGTTCCATAAGGCCCAATTCATTGTCACACTTTTGCACTTTTCTGTTGAACCCTTTTTCTTCCTCTCACTCCTTGTGTGTCCATCTCAATTTCAGAATGAGCTAATGAGATTGTAATTAAATGTTTTCATGCATTTCAGGAGCATCTTTCCTTAAAGAAGTACATAGTGGACATTGTGACGGACAACACTGTCTCCTCTGAGAGTGTGAAGGATGGAGAGGAGAGGCAGAAGGCACGCAAGAAGGCAAAGAAGCTCCGCACACGCATGAACTCCAGGTGATGCATCCATCTGTCCCCTCTCTCTTTCCCCTCTCTCGTTTCCAGCGAGAAGGCGCTTTATGAGTGACAAGGAGATGGAGAGCAGACATTATGTGCATCACAGCTGTCCAAAGAATAATACTGATGAGTTAAATTTATGGCCACTTTCTGTGATTGAGGAGAAAAACTGGGAATCGATCTGAGGGCCCAGACTTTCACCTGTTAAGAGCTTTCCCCCTAATTGCTGCCACGGTGCTGCCAAAACTGAAGCCTCCTTCGGTGTACAATAGTATGTTAAAGTATGTGTAAACCATGCCTATTTTTCTTTCTCCGTGCTATTGATTTTTAAATGAAGTATCAAAGAAAATCAATAGTAATCAACAAATAGGAGGCAACGTGCCACCGTGTCGGATCCCAGGCATGGGCTCAATCAGTTTAGTAGCCGGTCACAACAAGGGAGGGAGGATGGGGTTTGGGGGCAGGAGAGGGATACGACAGAGAAGAGAAAAAGTTGTGGGATGAGCTATTTGTCACGGGGCAGGTTGGAGTGTGGGGGCCTGGGGGGGGTGCAGCACCAGAGATGACATGCGTCTCTGAGCTGTATCCTTAACTCTTACTCACACACAGTCCTGTATTGTAGTCACTTTTATTACCAGGACACATTGTGATGGATCCATGTTTGCTATGAAGTCTATTTTTAGCAGTACTCGCTAACATTTTAACTGAACACAGTTCTCCCTTAACATTACTACTGTCACATTTATTTGTATTTTTTTTATCCACCATTTTTAAATAATAGTACTTTGCTTTCAGTGAAATGTATCATTTAGTATTGCTGCTGTTACTTCTCTTATGGAAGGGCTTGGGGCTGAGAAAACATCAACATAATCTGCCTGTTCACTGTCACTCCCAGGCACAGCCCGCTCTCCAGCCTCAGCCCCAACCTGAGCCCTGCTGAGACTAGCACTCAATGGCACAAGGCTTTCAGAGGTAGTAAATAACACAAAGCCCCTGCTAGCATAAAGGTGAGCAGCTCCACCGCTGGGTGGAAATGAGCCGTTTTATTGAAGCGTGGCAGGGTGTCTGTAAAATGCAAGAAGTTTTCATTGGACTCTGGGGCGGGCTTGTACTCCCCATCATAAACTACTGAACACAGTTTAACCCAAATGGTTGTGGTTTGGCTGTCTTTCCTTCAGTCATATAGGGCTGCTTTTCTTTTAAGAAAATATGCTGTTGAAAAGGCATGTAAGTAGCATGTCATTTTGTCAGGATGCGTTCTGGACTTTAAAACAAGGATTTGGAAGTGTGTACCTGCTCCTGTAGGGCAAGCTGTTTGGCTGTAGCCCACTGTGTGTGTTTCCTTTGGCTGGGAACAGAGTCCGTAGTGTGTGAGTGGCGCTCAGAAAGAGGTGGGCACACAAAGACACCCCTGTGTGCAAGCTGGAGAGGTGATCATAGCCTTACTCATTTCACCCAGTGGAGGAGCTGGAGGGGTCCATATACACATGCACACCATGTTCCTGTGAGATGAGGCCCAAGGTAAGCCACTAGAGATTTCATGCTCATCTAGCCAACTTACTCCTAGTTTAAACAACCTGTCCCATTTGGGTGCACAGTGTAGAAGTCCACTCCGACGATTTAGCTGACGGTTTAGCTTCTATCCATAATGCTCAGTATATACAGGAACACAGCATCAAACAGTATATATACACTTAACAGTTTAAAACTGAATTGCTTATAGGTAGATGTTTTTACAGCATTGGCTCTCTGCCAGTTCAGATGAATAAAGAAGCTTGATTAATTGATTATTAGTTCTGCATTGTAGATTTGTGCTTTTTCCTTATTGCAGTTTACTAATATTTATAGCCGCAGCCCATTTAGCTGCGCCTGCTGCGGATCATGATGAATGGCTCAGCAATTGCTCCCCGTTTAACATGGGTGGGTGTAAACCTGTCAGAGATGAATATTGTAATATCAGAATGACAAACAGGCCAGGTATAGTTCAATTTCTGGTGGAAGAGAGGCAGCAACATTTTTTTAATTCAGTTGTCTTTGAGGACATGGTAAATAATGTAATAGAATGATGGACCTCAGTCACCCAACTAGCCGTTTTGCTGGTTGGTTTACTCAGAGTACATACAGCGTTTAAGCACCCTGACCTTGGCTTTGAATATCTCAGGGTAATGCCTCTCAGGTAATGCAGTTTATGGTGTTTTCTCTCTGTAAACAAGATTTGTTTTTCATACTTTCGGAAACGACAGTACTAATAGTATTTCATATTAAGTTTGTGAAAGCATTGTGAAAATGCATACATCCTCGGTTAATCCTGTAATCTTTGTGTGGGAATGTACATACCCATTCACCTACAGTGACGGTCTACTCTAGAGCCCAGTGTGTGTGATCGAATTACCTTCCATTAAGCCCTCAAAATGTATCCCTCTACAATCCTGTATACCAGCCACATACCAGGCTTCAAAATTGAGACCAAAATACTGCCATTTTTTTTTACCCTTTGACTTGGAAGTGCGATACCACATTTTTGTTTTATTGGTTGCTAGGGTGCCAGTACATGTTTTTGGTTGAACATTTCTTAACCTTCCCGATTTAAATGTTGACTGCAAAATAGGCCTACCTGGCAGAATGATATCATGATGGTTTGTATCAATCACGGGACTTTTGATTGTGTGTGTGTGTGTGTGTGTGTGTGTGTGTGTGTGTGTTTATAAAAAGTGTGATTTTTGACAGTGGAAACCTGAAAACACTAGAAACTATAACAACTGAATTTACCAAAAGATAAAAAGACACCCTTTTTGAGATTGCGCAGAGATTTTTATTTTTACCTCCAAACAATCAATGTAAAAATGATATTGCCAAGTTAAAATGTGATTGTGAATGGAGGGTAGGTCATTATGGGCTACTTGCTCAGCCCACAAATTAAAAATAACATTTAAATGATGTGCGCATCATACTCTTTCCCGGGCTAGTATTCTTTTCACTCGGGCCTTTAGCTTTCAGTTGGTACTGGCCCGGTGTGCTACTGGCAAATTTACATGACTGTCAAGGCTTGCAAGGGCATACTAATTTTAAAGATGGCTAGTCATTATTAGGTTGGTTCTCTATGGAATGCAGGTACATTATGGGATACAGGTCAGGCCATTTTCTGGTTGTCATTATCCATAAACTGAAGAAGTTAGTGAAAAACAGGTGGACCGCTGTCCTGATCCGGACAAAGAATGGTGTCAATGTGGACGGTGTGTTCCAAAACGTAATGCTATTGAATTGTGATAGTAGGATGCACAAGTTGCAATTTCAAAATGTGTTAGTGCATGGGCAGTTTTCCTCTTGTCATTTACTGACAGACCTTATGGTAGAGTGGCCAGATGGAAGCCATTCCTCAATAAAAAAGTGCATGGCAGCCTGCTTGGAGTTTGCCAAAAGGCACCTAAAGGACTCTGACCATGAGAAACAAGATTCTCTGGTCTGATGAAACCAACTCTTTAGCCTGAATGTCAAGCGCCACGTCTGGAGGAAACCTGACCCCATCCCTATGGTGAAGCATGGTGGTGGAAGCATCATGCTGTGGGGATGTATTTCAGTGGCAGGGACTGGGAGACTAGTCAGAATCAAGGGAAAGATGAAAGGAGCAAAGTACAGAGAGATCCTTGATGAAAATATCCTCCAGAGCGCTCAGACCTAAGACTGGGATGAAGTTTGACCTTCCAAAAGGACAACGACCTGAAGCACACAGCCAAATCAACGCAGGAGTGGCTTTGCGACAAGTCTCTGAATGTCCTTGAGTGGCCCAGCCACAGCCCGGCTTGAACCCAATTGAGCATCTCTGAAAATAGCTTTGTAGCGATGCTCCCCATCCAACCAGAAAGATCTTGAGGTTCTGCAGAAAATAATGGGAGAAACTCCCCAAATACAGGTGCCAAGCTTGTAGCGTCATGGCCAAGAAAACTCGAGGCTGTAATCGCTGACAAAGGTGTTTCAACAAATTATTGAGTAAAGGGTCTGAATACTTATGTAAATAGGGTATTTCAGTTTTTAGATTTTAACACATTTACAGACATTTCTAAAAAAACGTATTTGTCTTTGTTATTATTTGGGTATTGTGTGTAGATTGATGGATTTTAATAGGATTTTTTCCAATTTTATAATAAGGCTGTAACATAACAAAAATTGGAAAAGTCAAGGGGTCTGAATACTTTCCGAATACACCGAATGGTGTATCTGCACCAAAACTCTGGGAATTTTCAACATATAGCTTGTTCTCCATCTTCTTTTTAAATGGTGAACCAACATTTTTTCCTCACTTTTATTTCCCTGACTGATCGAAACTCATTTTCCCAGGCTCTCTCTTTTCTCTGCAGCAGACGTACAGCACCTTCAGAACATATTCACACCCCTTTTACTTTTTCCACATTTTGTTGTTACAGCCTGAATAAAACATTTATTACATTGATATTTTGTGCCACTGATACACAATACCCCATTATGGAATTATGTTTTTCAAATTTTTTACCAATAAATTAAAAGTGAAAAGCTGAAATGTAAAGTCAATAACTATTCAACCCCTTTTGTTATGGCTAGCCTAAATAAATTCAGAAGTAAAATGTGCTTAGCAAAGTCACATAAGATGCATGGATTCATTCTGTGTTCAAAAATATTGGTTTAAAAAAACATGATTTTTGAATGACCCCACGCATACAATTAAGGTCCCTCAATTGAGTAGTGAATTTCAAGCACAGATTCAACCACAAAGACCAGGGAAGTTTTTCAATGCCTTTGCATAAAAGGGCACCGATTTGGTTTAAAAATAAATAATTAAAAGAAAAAACTTCCTTTGAGCATGGTGAAGTTATTAATTGGGCTTTGAATGGTGTGTAAATACTCCCAGTCACTACAAAGATAGTTGTCCTTCCTAACACAGTTGCCGGAGAGGAGCGAAACTGCTCGGGTATTAAACCATGAGGCGGATGGGGATTTTAAAACAGTTTAATGGTTGATATGAGAGAACTGAGGATGGATCAACAACATTGTAGTTACTCAACAATATTAACCTAAATGACACAGTGAAAAGAAGGAAGCCTGTACACAATTAGAAATGTTCCAAAACACCCTGTTTGCAAAAAGGCATTTATTAATACTGCCAATTTGAATAAAACAATTTTAAAGCTAACTTTGAATACAAAGTGTTGTGTTGTTGGATTTTTCCAAACATGTCACAGAGTACCACTCTTCATATTTCCAAGCATAGTGGTGGCTGCATCATGTTATAGGTATGCTTGTCATTGCAAAGACTTGGGAGTTTTTTTTGGGGATAAAAAGAATACAGCTAAGCACAGGCAAAATCTTTCAGAAAACCTGGTTGACACTGGGAGACAAATTCACCTTTCAGCAGGACAATTACCTAAACCACAAGGCCAAATCTACACTGAAGCTGCTTACCAAGATGATGGGAGCATACATTTCTGACTGTTGGTCATTTGAGATATTTCTCTGAGGGATAAATGTTTACTAATTAACCTTAGAAATAGTAAACATTGGTAACTCCCTAGTCAGTTTACCTAAAGCTTTTGACTTCGCTGGGACTACACAACCTTTTAATTCTGAGCTGGATTGACATTGACAGTGTTTATGATCTTTTCTATCTAGCTGATGCTAATGACTTTAGCCTTGTTCTGTCAGAATATGTCTGGTCCTCTGGGGAAGCTCCACCTTTCCTCTTCTGGGATCTGTTAGTTTATCAGCTGCTTCCTGACCGTAAGACCTTATGTCTGTTACTGGGATCAATAATCGCTCTTATCTGCTCTGGGATGCTAACTGACTGACTGTCTGACTGATGGACCGAGATGTTCTGTGTGCTACTAGTAGAGCCTGTCTTCTTTGCCATTTCTACTGGTCTAATGCCACAGAGAACAGTCCTGATGACCTCCATAATCTGTGAATGTCCAGGATTCAAAACACTGATGTATTTGCTACCCAAGTTAAAGCATACCATTCATATTTATTTAACAATACAGTTGAACAGAGAATGTGATATGCCATTGTAAAGTGATGAGGGTGGAATGTCATTATGAATGAAAATAGTAGGTTGCAATGAGGTACTATGCCCCTGTAGAATTAATGCAAAATTATTTTGAGCCAAGTTACTGGGGCAAAAGTTGACAGGCAAAATAAACACTCAGTCTTAACCTGACCTTTTTCTGTTCCTTCAGACTTTTCATCCTCCCCTGCAATTTTAATGAAAGCTGGGGCACTCTTTTCCTCTTATTCAAAGAGTTCTTCTGTTCCTCTGTAGGGCAAAAGAGTATGAGACGTCAATGGAGGCAAAGACCGTCCCCGACTCCCCATACAAGGCCAAGTAAGTTCCCAACTACACATTTATGCATTCTATCTCTTCTATTTAACTGTAGAGATACAATGATAATTATGCGTGGATGAATAGATGGATGAATGACAGGACTTAACCTCTCTCCCTCTCTTCCTCCCCAGGCTCCAGCGTCTGGTGAAGGACTTGGTCAAGCAGCTCCAGGGCCAAGACAGTGGTCAGTGGGCCAACACCAGGGTGTCAGGCCTGGACAGAACCCTGGGAGAGATCTCCCGCATCCTGGAGAAACAGGTACATCACTAACACCTAGCTGTAACACACTACTGAGACTTGCTCCTTGTCTGCTTGTCTGCCATTCTGTCAGAGCTTAGAGTCAGAGTGTGGAGCGGTGTTAGGGGGGGGGGGCAGTTCTCTCAACTGCGTTCTGTTTGGCTGCAGCTCTATCTGTGTGTCTCTCAGTCCTAGTGTAGAGTATCAGTTACTCCCCAACTCCTTGCCCGGGGTTATTTGTAATGCAGGCCAGATTAGCTATGTGTTTTCATTGGCCACATGTTACTAATAGAGGAGCTACCCATCACTGGACAGGCAAACATTTGTATGCTTCAGAAGTATTTGTGGGTTTATACAATTACATAAGGTTTTCCTAGAAGATGTAATCCAAAGGATCTCAAGTTACAATGGAATATAGGCAGGAGTCTTCAGCTTTTTCTAGCCCAGGGACCCGCTCCCAGGCAGACCATCGACCCAGGGACCCTCATCATACGTTAGCAAGAAAATCTACAAAATCATCAGTCGAATGATAATGGCAAGAAGGAGTAATTAACCTTTTTAAATGAATAGATTTGGTAGATGGTTCTTTATTATTTTGACCTTCCCACATCACAATTGGAAGAGGAAGTGTAAATTCTAACAGTCTATAAGCTCGAAAGGTAACTCAAACACATTTTCGCTAAGAGCAGCTGTATAGCTGGTTAAACAAAGGTTAGCCATGTATGTCCAAGTCAAGAAAGCTTACCAGCATCCAGCTGCAGTTATCACACTGGTAGCCTATTTATTCATGGATGCTTTTTCAAAGCCTATGTCAGCTATTCCAGTGGGTTTATTTGGCTCCAATCAGAGTAATTTGCTCAATATTAGGAGTTGAAAAATAGTCATCTTCATTAGAAAGACATTTCTCTCTTCTACTGTAGGTATGTTATTCTAAATGTGTTTATTATGTTGCTAGAAATATTCAGAAAACCATTTAAATAAATAAAAGAAAACATTTGTGGACCCCCCCCTCCCCCCCCGCATTGCCTTGGGTCGCGGATCCCTGGTTGAAAACCCATAATATAAGGTATTCCATTGACAGTCAATGCTTATCGAGAAAGCTATGAATGACAGACATTGATGACAACAGTTGACTTAAATCGATGTTAGGAATATAAGAGAGACCCACTGTAGAAGATAGGCTTCATTGGATGCTATTTTAAGGAGTTGAACTGAGTTTTATTGACAGTGAAGCCCCAGCACACCCAGTGTGTGTTCATCAATAAGGGGGATGAATGGAGCACCTGTCACTGTTTGTGAAGGGCTGAACATACAGTGAGTGACAAGCCATCATTCTCCTGCCAAGATGCGGTTCAAGGTATCATAAAGCACACTGTGCATTTTGGTGGGTGGGAGGATAGAGAGATGATGGTGTCTGGTCCTTGACAGGGGGAGGGGTGGAGAGGCTATTACTGAATTTCCCCAGAGGGAGAGAGAGGTGGCAAGGGTGGGTGGCACAGCACAGCAGCACAGTGTAATTGGAGAGGAGGAGTCCAGTGTGATGGTGTTCAAGCTGTTGCTAACAGGGGGGGCTCCTCCCCTCAGCTCCATACTCTCCCTATGGGAGGTCAGGGGTCACTGGGCCAGGAGCCCTCCTCCATTCAACACAGGGATTGGTAGGTCAGCCAACTCTGTTTGGGCTTTACCGTGTGGTTAAAGCTCTTCACATATTTATAGAGCATTAAAACAATTGAGGAAAGCCCTACTCTGCATTAGTTTTGGTTCTGTAGAGGGGTGGAAGAGCTTAATCTAGACTTCATTCAGTCTTGCTGTTAAACTCTCCCGTTAGCCCAGCCCAGAGCAGAGTGAGGCCTGGACTGAGGGGGGTGGGGTGGGACATGGGGGCCAGCCTGTGAACCAGCCTGGGAGGCACTTCCTCCTCTAATCCCTGGACAAAGTCAAATAAATATAGTCTCCGTCAGCATGGGTGTCTGCCCCCTGAGTCGGGACCGTTTAGATTATTTGACCTAACAAGCATCTCTCGTGTGTAATTGACTCACCTAGAGATTTGTTTTTCTCTACGATATCTGATTCAGTCTCCACTTTCTCTGCTAATTCCTTAGACAACACCCAACACTCCCCCCTCCAAGGCAGTCTTAGTCAGGCTAACCACCCCCCTCGCTGCTGCTCTCTGGGCTGGGCCTAGTCTCCGACCCCAGCACGCCTCTCCCTCTGTGACCACTAATGGTTTATTTTGTGTCAAACTAGATCTTTTTGTTGGGGAGTGGAGAGCTTTTCCTCTCTATCATTTTTCTCCAGTATAATTTCTTAACTTTCTCCTCTCTTACCTTGGTAATGAGCTCACATATTTACACACTGGCCCAAATGTTTTTCACTGATTTCAAATAAAGGCTGGCCTGAGATGGACAGCGTTTATGACACTTGAGGGATTGTCAGAAACACTGCGCTCTGAGAATGGAGACTGTATTTACATTTTCATTTGCCAGCTGTCATGGGCTGGTTGGGCTCCCCTTCGTAGCCAACCAGTGACTGGTTCTACCTGGGATGTGGAGGTGGGAGAATGGAGTAGCAGAGTAACAACAATATGGAGCCTGCCTAAAGTTGACGGATGCAGCCAAGATCAGCTGTGTCCAAATTTTGTGAAAGGCCCAGGTTCCTGAGTGGTGCAGCGGTCTGAGGCACTGCATCTCAGTGCAAGAGGCATCATTTCAGTCCCTGGTTCGAATCCAGGCTGTATCACATCCGGCCGTGATTTGGAGTCCCATAGGGTGGCGCACAATTGGCCCAGCGTCGTCCGGGTTTGGCCATCATTGTTAAGATTTTGATCTTAACTGACTTGTATATACACTACTGTTCAAAAGTTTAGGGTCACTTAGAAATTTCCTTGTTTTTGAAAGAAAAGCAAATTTTTTGTCCATTTTAAAATAACATCAAATTGATCTGAAATACAGTGTAGACATTGTTAATGTTGTAAACTACTATTGTAGCTGGAAACGGCAGATTTTCTTTTTTAATGGAACACCTACATAGGTGTACAGAGGCCCATTATCAGCAACCATCACTCCTGTGTTAAAGCCAGTTTGAGCTGTTCTGTGAAGGGAGAAGTACACAGCGTTTTACGAGATCTTCAGTTTTTGGCAATTAAAAACAAGGACATTTCTAAGTGACTCCAAACTTTTGAACGGTAGTATATACAGTTGAAGTCGGAAGTTTACATACATACACTTAGGTTGGAGTCATAAACTCATTTTTCAACCACTCCACAAATTTCTTGTTAACAAACTATAGTTATGGCAAGTCGGTTAGGACATCTACTTTGTGCAAGACAAGTAATTTTTCCAACAATTGTTTACAGACAGATTATTTCACTTATAATTCACTGTATCACAATTCCAGTGGGTCAGAAGTTTACATACACTATGATGACTTAAAACAGCATTGAAAATTCCAGAAAAGGATGTCATGGCTTTAGAAGCTTCTGATCGGCTAATTGACATCATTTGAGTCAATTGGAGGTGTACCTGTGGATGTATTTCAAGGCCTACCTTCAAACTCAGTGCCTCTTTGTTGACATCATGGGAAAATCAAAAGAAATCAGCCAAGACCTCAGAAGAAAAAGTGTAGACCTCCACAAGTCTGGTTCATCCTTGGGAGCATTTTCCAAATGCCTGGAGGTACCACGTTCATCTGTACAAACAATAGTACGCACGTATAAACACCATGGGACCACGCAGCCGTCATACCTCTCAGGAAGGAGACGCATTCTGTCCTAGAGATGAACGTACTTCGGTGCGAAAAGTGCAAATCAATCCCAGAACAACAGCAAAGGACTTTGTGAAGATGCTGGAGGAAACCGGTACAAAAGTATCTATATCCACAGTAAAACGAGTCCTATATCGACATAACCTGAAAGGCCGCTCAGCAAGGAAGAAGCCTCTGCTCCAAAACCGCAATGAAAAAGCCAGACCACAGTTTGCAACTGCACATGGGGACAAAGATCATACTTTTTGGAGAAAGTGTCCTCTGGTCTGATGAAACAAAAATAGAACTGTTTGGCCATAATGACCATTGTTATGTTTGGAGGATAAAGGGGGAGGCTTGCAACCCGAAGTACACCATCCCAACCGTGAAGCACAGGGGTGGCAGCATCATGTTGTGGGTGTGCTTTGCTGCAGGAGGGACTGGTGCACTTCACAAAATAGATGGCTTCATGAGACAGGAAAATGATGTGGATATATTGAAGCAACATCTCAAGACATCAGTCAGGAAGTTAATAAAGCTTGGTTGCAAATGGGTCTTCCAAATGGACAATGACCCCAAGCATACTTCCAAAGTTGTGGCAAAATGGCTTAACAACAACAAAGTCAAGGTATTGGAGTAGCCATCACAAAGCCCTGACCTCAATCCTATAGAAAATGTTTGGGCAGAACTGAAAAGGTGTGAGCAAGGAGACCTACAAACCTGACTCAGTTGCACCAGCTCTGTCAGGAGGAATGGGCCAAAATTCACCCAACTTATTGTGGGAAGCATGTGGAAGGCTCCCCAAAACGTTTGACCCGAGTTAAACAATTTAAAGGCAATGCTACCAAATACTAATTGGGTGTATGTAAACTTCTGACCCACTGGGAATGTGATGAAAGAAATAAAAGCTGAAATAAATAATTCTCTCTACTGTTATTCTGACATTTCACATTCTTAAAATAAAGTGGTGATCCTAACTGACCTAAGACAGTGATTTTTTTTACTAGGATTAAAAGTCAGGAATTGTGAAAAACTGAGTTTACATACACCTTAGCCAAATGCATTTAAACTTCTGACTTCAACTGTATATATTTGATTCCTGCACACTGAATGCAATTCTCACCTTAGACTAGTATGGTGGTCCTGTAGATGAAAATCACAATTTTCTCAATTCCTCACCCCCTTGGGGAGGGTTTTCTTTGTTCCTCTTGGCTTAGATTGGGAGTGTTACGTGTGTCCATAAACAAACATTTGTGAAAGTAGATCTAAGGAACTTGTCAGAGACTAGGAGAACTAAACTGACATGATGGACAAGTGTGTCAGGACACTTATTATTATCCCACGATAGTCTGGTCCGGGGCTCACATTAAGCATTCAAATTGATTAATTAATACATTTCATGTGCTGGGGGTGGAAAAAAAGCAATACAATTACATATCGGGATATTATTTTTGATTGTATATCATATCAAATAGTTTTGACAATATCACAAAAGTATTTTTTGCGCTAGTTTGTTGTACCTGCACAAGAATTCCAGTATTTTTCCTTCATAGCTTGTTTTCTATCTACTTTTTAAATAGGGAGCAAAATAGTTTTCAGCACATTTATTTCCATGACTGATCAAAAGTTATTTTTATCATGGCTCTTTCTTGTTCCTCTGCAGCAGCAATATATTTGGAACATCGAATCGTAATAATCACAGTATCGAATCGCAATACATACAGTATCGCCACCTAAATATTGTGATAATATTGTATCGTGAGTCCCTGGCAATTCCCAGCCTTAGTTTTTTCACAACCAGCTTAATTACAAATATTTTTTAAAGAAATTGCATATTTTGTGATGATTAGTATAATTCTTGTGTTTTTTTGGGGGGGGGCTAGGGATAAGGATTATTATACTCCAATGACTTTCAATACTTATGTTGTCTTACCCCTATACAATAAGTGTCCAGATTTGAATTATAAGTTTGTTTATTTAAGCTAGTCTTGAAAGCTATTGGACTACCCCAGAAACATGTATTTAAATACATGGTTCTGGATTAGCCTACTGTAGTTGATTTGGAATGTCGCAATACCTTTTACCATAACAACTAAATAATACCAGGTAACTACAATTATTTGCTTCCATCCTTGAAGGATTTTACTACAATAAATGAATAGGCAGACTTACGCTGGCCAAAATATTACCCATTCATATTACCTGCTCTTGAATAGGCTCTATTGAATACCGGCCTTATTGTGAGTTCAGAAGGAGTAATATATTATATATCAGATGGACTAAAGCCTTTGTTGTTGCTGCCAAAGTGAGTAAAAAAAGCCAGGGAAATCATTTCATTTGACAACATGTTTCTGACCTAACCAGGACAGATTTGCTTGAAGTCTATGAATATGCCCTTTTAGTATTTTAGTTCATATGTTCCAAGGATGGCTTACTCTTTGTAACTTTAATTGGGGTCATACATTGAAATCCCTCTGTGTTGTAGTTCCTCCATAGGCTGTGGTTTCTGTGGTGCGTCTGATTTTGCGCCTCACTAGTCCCTAATGAATGTCAGTCCAATTTATAGAATAAATTCCACCAGACTTGTTTCCCATTTACAGTCTCTCAACCAATCATCCCTCTTTATTGTACCAAACAGCATTCCATTACACCCGATAAACATACAAACTCTTACTCTCTCTAAATGTTTACCTCAGCAGTCTTGTGGTTTGTCACTCCTCTCGTACATACTGATGCTGGTTTAGATTACTCAACTTTGTTTACTCCTCACAGGTTTTTTTTTGCAAGTTTATGTCTTAGTCATGGTCCAAGATGAAATGCATGTACGGTAGTGTATGTCTGCCCCGCTCACTCCATCTGTTATTTTGCGTGATGGGCAAACCAGTTTGAGGCTGTCCTGTGTCACACCCATAATGAACTCCCAAGTCAGTTGTTCCCCAGCGTCTGTTGGTGGGGCCAGAGGATCGGGGCTTTCCCCTCCTCCCTGTCTTTGTGTCTAATTAGAGTGGCTGGTGGGAGGTAACTACAAAGAGATGTCCTGCTGGCCCTCCCTCTCTCCCTCTCATCCCAAAAGCACCTCTGTCACAGACACAGGAATTAGCAGCTGCCTGGCCTTCTGATTAGCTGGGGTAATAATGGTCACCAGGGGTAATAATTGTTTAAGATTCCTCCAGCTGTATAATTCAGTTTGGACTCGGCTGTCTGTCCTTGCCCCCTCACCTTTCCTCAAGTCTTCAGTCATGTTGGGGGTTTCTCTCTAGAATAAATGAGCCCCTCATCATATTACACTGACATCAGAGTGTCTGCTCCTGAGTGGCGCAGTAGTCTAAGGCACTGCATCTCAGTGCTAGAGGGTTCACTACAGACCCTGGTGCGATTCCAGGCTGTATCACAACCGGCCATGATTGGGAGGGTCATAAGGCGGCGCACAATTGGCCCAGCATCGTCCGGGTTAGGGTTTGGCCGGGGTAGGCCGTCATTGTAAATAAGAATTTGTTCTGAACTGACATGCCTAGTTAAATAAAGGTTAAATAAATAAAAGTCTGGCAAGCAGGGGGTGACAGGATGCAGACAGATTTCACACTGCTTCATAGGAACATGGAATGGGAGATTAAGTGAGATGTATCTTTGTCTGTCAGTGCAGGATAGTGCTGTGTTTCAACATTTTGGTTTTCATTCAGGAGCGAGTGTTGAGCCTCTATCAACAGGCAGTCACTGTCACCTTGTTTCAGTGTGTACAGCCACTGTCACCTTGTTTCAGTGTGTACAGCCACTGTCACTAATCATATACAAACAGACTTTCTGTTGCCTCTCCCTGATGTGGCTTGTTGAAAAGATCTATCAAATGCAGATGTTGTGACCATGAATTTGGTACCAGAAGCCTGTTGGCTATATGAAATAATAATTTGGCAACAATGGATACAACAGTTACTACATCACGCATCCTATGGAGATCTCACCTTAACGTTGTTATACAGTTCCCAGCATGGTTCAAGGGGTTATTTAATGAACAACAGCTTTATTGTTTCCCTGTATGACTTAGTTACTGTACCTGAAAAGTAAGTTCCAGAGGGTTCAGTTTAATATGGCGTGTAATTCCGCTGTTCTTGCAATTTGCTCTCTTTAGTTCTTGCAGTTGAAATGTTATTCTTCATTGATCTGGAACAGGAAGGCCTATTATTCCTGCTCTGCTCTACTGCCATCGACAGTACTGAGGCAGCAGAGTATAAAGTCTTATAGCTAGAGAAACACCACAGAGAGGACCACTCACTGAATACTGTACGGTTTCCTGCACCGATAACACCAATAGCCTAGATCTGATGGTGTGCTTTTGAGAAATGAATGATTAATATCTCCACATCAGCAGATAGGTCTCCTCTTGGTCCTCTCTGGTAGGGATGCCATGGTTATTGCAGACGTAGACTGCCTTAAGATGTTGCCTAAAATGATTGGAGGTTAATCCTCTCCACCCATTCTTCTTCTTTTCCATCGCCACAGCAGATTGATCTGTCAAGCTGCCAAGGCAGACGCAGCCAAGATGTCCCAGTCTGGCTTTAACGTCAGACAGCCAGGACTGGGCAGGTCCCAGTTAACTCCCTTAGAAGACCATTTGATTACTACCATGAAAGAGCTGCCTTTTTCTAATTTAGCCCAGAAGCTTTCAGATGGGCGTGTTGATGGGTGAGTTAAGAGTGGGTTAAACCCAGCTCAGTGCTAGAGACCATCGTAATTTAAGTATGAAGAGTGTTGGTAACCTCCACAAAAGGAGGTTGGTCTCTTACAAAGAGAATACAACCACACACGGTGCTGATTGGACCATTGGAGAGATTTCTATAATCCTCAGTGCAGGAGCTTTTCTGGTGTGCTTTTCAGTGTGTTGGTCCAAAATACTTTAACCCTAGCCGAGTTCAGTGTTTACTTGTCACCGGATCCTGAGGACTTGTGCCTTGGCACTCCATGTGAGTGACAGATGAAGGGCTTATATATAATTTTGCAAAGCGCTTCCTCAATGTGTTCAGGCTTGTTGGCAAACCCCTTATCTGTGGAACAAAAACACGTTGAAGTGCTTGGATATAGAGGCTGTCACACTACCTGGGAGACGGTGACCTCATTAGGTGTAGAAGCAACCTCCAGTGTACCTCCGTCTGTCCTTGCGTGATGTGGTGAGGTGTGCACCCCCCTGGCTGTTCCGTCCGTGTGAGGAAAGCCCTCCATCAGCACCCACTCCTCCCCTGATGCCCTGCAGCCCCTATCCTCCCGGTCGACCCAGGCACTAACATGCCTGATAGCAGCCGCTTGCTCTGGGCTTTGGAGCTGTTGATTTATGGGACTGTGTAGCTGCAGCAGCATCTGACCAAATGCCAAGAGCTCCGACTCGTTTCTCCTATCCTAACAGCAGGGCATGGCCCTCTTCTTATTTAGGGCCTGTTTGATCGCTAGATCTATGACTCACTCTATGGACCACTGTATTGTGTTAGACTAAACATGTTGATCAGTTTAATGATGATAATTGTTTACTATACATTTTAAATCTCATGTGCTAGCCTCAGCTGGGTGCACTACATCGGTCAGAGTTATAGCTGTTTTCATATTGGAATAAATAAACAGTCAATTCAGCATGTATCCAAGACTCTTATCTTGATTGATGATTTTCTTTAGTAGTTTTTGTTTGATTTCTCAGTTATTTACTTGTCTAGAGTCTCTCCTCGGCCTGTGTTTGTGAGCACAGACCACCCTGGTTTTGTGTGTGTGTGTGTGTGTGTGTGTGTGTGTGGAGTTCTGCAGAGTAACTGTCCTCCACTGAGACTTGGCTGGCGTGGGGGTGGAGCTGAGGTTGTGCACTTTTGAGATTTAACAGGAATGCTTTGGGGATCTCTGTGTTTTTCAGATTTCACTCCCAACTCCCCTTTGGAAGTGGGAGGTGAGGGGAAAAGAGCCGTTGGGTCCTCAGTGAGAGCAACGTGATACCCTTGTCCATCCGGCTCCCTGTTACCTGACTGCGGTTCTTGTTCTCTCCCTCCACAGAACAATGAAGATCAAGTGGCATTCCAGGTGGGAGGGGGACTTTCTACTCTAGAACAGATTCTGCAGGTAGTCACTGCAACCTCCACCCCCACCGCAGTCTCACGCATTCCAATCAAGTGAGTTCCAGCTTTTACATTCAAATACAGCTAACCTAGTCTCCACACACACTGTCTTTTGATACACTTTCTATTCAGATTAGAGGGTTTTACACAAACTACACTATATATACAAAAGTATGTGGACACCCCTTCAAGTTAGTGGATTCGGCTATTTCAGCCACACCCGCTGCTGACAGGTGTATAAAATCGAGCACACATCCATGCAATCTCCATAGGAAAACATTGACATGGCCTTACTGAAAAGCTCAGACATTCAACGTGGCACCGTCATGAGATGCCACCTTTCCAGCAAGTCAGTTCGTCGGATTTCTGCCCTGCTAAGTGCTGTTATTGTGAAGTGGAAAAGTCTAGGAACAACAACGGCTCAGCCGCAAAGTGGTAGGCCACACAAACTCACTGAACGGGACGTTGAGTGCTGAAGCGTGTAGCTTGTAAAAATAGTCTGTCCTTGGTTGCAACACTCACGACCGAGTTCCAAACTGCCTCTGGAAGCAATGTCAGCACAATAACTGTTCGTCTGGAGCTTCATGAAATGGGTTTTCATGGCAGAGCAGCCGCACACAAGCCTAAGATCACCAAGCTCAATGCCAAGTGTTGGCTGGAGTTGTATAAAGCTTGCCGCCATTGGACTCTGGAGCAGAGGAAACATGTTTTCTGGAGTGATGAATCACGCTTCACCATCTGGCAGTCCGACAGGCTTTGGCGGATGCCAGGAGAATGCTACCTGCCCGAATGCATAGTGCCAACTATAAAGTTTGGATGAGGAATAATGATTTGGGGCTGTTTTTCATGGTTCGGGCTAGGCCCGAATCATTGAAAAGTGAAAGACTAAAGTTACATACATGGGATGCTTTAGTGAATGTCAGAATGTCTGGAATAGAAAAGGCAGAAATAAAACAATTCAATAAACATTTGCAGCCAGTCATCCAAAACATAGCCCTATGCAGTCGTTAAATTCCTATAGAAGGTGGCTGAGGATGTGTGTTCAACGGGCAGACAAGTTTCAGACCATTTAAATGCATTCAAATCATTTTTGATTAGAACTTTAGTGTTGTTGTGGCATTCGGTGGTTACATTCAGATGCGAGTCCCCTTCCATGCTTAACACCCCGGCCATCCTACAATCTAAGCTTGATGCCTCAATCTCACACAAATGATCAATGAACCTACCAGGTACAACCCCAAATCTATAAAGGGAAATCTTAACACTACAGCATACAATGACATTCGAGACGATTCTGTGCTTCCAACTTTGTGTGGAATAGTTTGGGGAAGGCTCATTTCTGTTTCAGCATGACGATGCCCCTGTGTAAAAAGCGAGGTCGATACAGAAATGGTTTGTTGATCGGTGTGTAAGAACATGACTGGCCTGCACAGAGCCCTGATCCTCAACCCCATCGAAATCCTTTGCGATGAATTGGAACGCCGACTGCGAGCCAGGCCTAATCGCCCAACATCGGTGCCCGACCTGCTTTTGTGGCTGAATGTAAACAAGTCCCCGCAGCAATTTTCCAAAATCTAGTGGAAAGTCTTCCCAGAAGAGTAGAGGCTGTTATCGCAGCAAAGGGGCACCAACTCCATATTAATGCCCATGGTTTTGGAAAGAGATGACGAGCAGGTGTCCACATACTTTTGGTCAAGTAGTGTATAATGACACTATGTTTTAATACAAATTGTTCATGAAGGGTATGTGGCTCTGTGAGGGTCATCGTCATTGGTCATAATGCATCTTGCTGACCTCTCGTGATGTCACCTCTGCTGAGACAGCTGTGAGGAAGTGTACGGGATGTCAAATTACTCCATTTACTTTGGCTGGAACCTCCACGGTCCCCATACAATACAACTTCATGAATCCATTGAAATTGACATTTTGTATTTTTTTGGTCCTTTTTCCATCCCCATCCCCATATTCCCATACTCTTCACAACCAATATCCTGGCCTATTGCTGCTCTCATGAGTCATGAGCTGACATTTCATAGTCTGTCGTCCAACCGGACCTCCACTTAAAACCCATGAGCCTTACCAGCTGCTGTGTAAGCCTCTAAAGACATGTTCCACACTCTGACCTCCGTGACAGCTCTCCTCTGTTTACAATTTGTGATGTTTTTGCAATTGCGTAAAGTGAGTGAGGTAACCTCAACCCTTCCTTTTATTTCTCTGTTTATAGTGCTCGTATCTCAATCAATACTTTCAGAATGGATCATGAATAATAATGCAACCTTTTTAGAAGGGATTACATTTTGGTCATCTATTTTGTGTTCATTCTTTTCTGTTGATATACAGAAAGGCCATGTGTCTAATCCATCAGAAGGACTCTGTCGTGGTTTTGAGTTGTGGGTCTGGAGTTAGTGTGGCCTGCCAGTAGATAACCTCGGAGAGACCGCCATTCTCACAACACTGGAACTCTCTAATGGACTGGAATGGCCTCTCTCCTACACTCATTAGCATTTACTGTTTCCCAAACCTCTACTAATGGACAAATGCTTCTTATATTTCTAATGCTTTTAAATATGGCCATCTCGTGTTTATAGATTTTTTTTAAATAAAAAATGATTCACTCCATCACTAATCCTGGAGAATTTGAAGCAGACTTCTGTATCGTGAGGAATTTTATTAACTTAAATTGGGTGGACAGGTTTTTACTTGTAGGTAGCTAGGAGTCTTTTGCTCACAATTGGACTGTTTCTTCTTGTTGAAGCGGGAGACTACACCCACACTTACTGTTGTTCCTACGCTTTGAGACAGCCACTTGACGTACAGAGGAAGAGGAGTTGAATAAGATCAGAGGTACTTCTTTCATCCTCTGCCGGGCTCCTAGTCCAATCCAGAGCTGAAGTGTGCCATGTCTAGTGACAAAGGAATGGCCTCCCTGTTACCTTCTTTCAGGACTCAATTACCACCTCGTCTGAACATGTTGAAAATAACTTCTTCAGATCTTCTAGAAATATACATAAGACTGAGGACAACTTTCAAGCATGAAGGGGCAGGTCACTCCTGTGGGGTCATCACAAATAGGAATGTTAGAATGTAACCTTCCTAAAGTAAAGCTCAAGAAAGTTATCCAGTTCTGTTGACAGTTCTTAGTATGTGTTCCACTTGATAAAGTGGTATTATATGTTGAATAGTACATAATAACAGTATATTCATGATGTTACCAGTTGCAAAGCAGACAACGTGTTGCCAGTTCCTGTCTACCCAGCACCTGTGGGCTCAGGTTGTGATAGGCTAGCTGTCTTTGGGCTGTCTCTGCTCTCTCTGTCCTCCAAATCAAATCAAATCAAATCGAATTGTATTTGTCACATACACATGGTTAGCAGATGTTAATGCGAGTGTAGCGAAATGCTTGTGCTTCTAGTTCCGACAATGCAGTAATAACGAACAAGTAATCTAACTAACAATTCCAACAAAAAAAAAACTACTGTCTTATACACAGTGTAAGGGGATAAAGAATATGTACATAAGGATATATGAATGAGTGATGGTACAGAGCAGCATAGGCAAGATACGGTAGATGATATCGAGTACAGTATATACATATGAGATGAGTATGTAAACCAAGTGGCATAGTTAAAGTGGCTAGTGATACATGTATTACATAAGGATGCAGTCGATGATATAGAGTACAGTATCAACGTATGCATATGAGATGAATAATGTAGGGTAAGTAACATTATATAAGGTAGCATTGTTTAAAGTGGCTAGTGATATATTTACATAATTTCCCATCAATTCCCATTATTAAAGTGGCTGGAGTAGAGTCAGTGTCATTGACAGTGTGTTGGCAGTAGCCACTCAATGTTAGTGGTGGCTGTTTAACAGTCTGATGGCCTTGAGATAGAAGCTGTTTTTCAGTCTCTCGGTCCCAGCTTTGATGCACCTGTACTGACCTCGCCTTCTGGATGACAGCGGGGTGAACAGGCAGTGGCTCGGGTGGTTGATGTCCTTGATGATCTTTATGGCCTTCCTGTAGCATCGGGTGGTGTAGGTGTCCTGGAGGGCAGGTAGTTTGCCCCCGGTGATGCGTTGTGCAGACCTCACTACCCTCTGGAGAGCCTTACGGTTGAGGGCGGTGCAGTTGCCATACCAGGCGGTGATACAGCCCGCCAGGATGCTCTCGATTGTGCATCTGTAGAAGTTTGTGAGTGCTTTTGGTGACAAGCCGAATTTCTTCAGCCTCCTGAGGTTGAAGAGGCGCTGCTGCGCCTTCCTCACGATGCTGTCTGTGTGAGTGGACCAATTCAGTTTGTCTGTGATGTGTATGCCGAGGAACTTAAAACTTGCTACCCTCTCCACTACTGTTCCATCGATGTGGATGGGGGTGTTCCCTCTGCTGTTTCCTGAAGTCCACAATCATCTCCTTAGTTTTGTTGACGTTGAGTGTGAGGTTATTTTCCTGACACCACACTCCGAGGGCCCTCACCTCCTCCCTGTAGGCCGTCTCGTCGTTGTTGGTAATCAAGCCTACCACTGTTGTGTCGTCCGCAAACTTGATGATTGAGTTGGAGGCGTGCATGGCCACGCAGTCGTGGGTGAACAGGGAGTACAGGAGAGGGCTCAGAACGCACCCTTGTGGGGCCCCAGTGTTGAGGATCAGCGGGGAGGAGATGTTGTTGCCTACCCTCACCACCTGGGGGCGGCCCGTCAGGAAGTCCAGAACCCAGTTGCACAGGGCGGGGTCGAGACCCAGGGTCTCGAGCTTGATGACGAGCTTGGAGGGTACTATGGTGTTGAATGCCGAGCTGTAGTCGATGAACAGCATTCTCACATAGGTATTCCTCTTGTCCAGATGGGTTAGGGCAGTGTGCAGTGTGGTTGAGATTGCATCGTCTGTGGACCTATTTGGGCGGTAAGCAAATTGGTGTGGGTCTAGGGTGTCAGGTAGGGTGGAGGTGATATGGTCCTTGACTAGTCTCTCAAAGCACTTCATGATGACGGATGTGAGTGCTACGGGGCGGTAGTCGGTTAGCTGCTCCATGCTATAGAGTAGAGTGCTGTCTCAGGCCTGGGGTTGTTGTTGGGCCCCTGAGAGCTATGAGCTTGGGTCAGAACTTGTGATAACCCTCAGACATATCTCACCATTGCCGCTTGCTATAGGCCACCCTCTGCCCCCAGCTGTGCCCTGGACACCATATGTGAACTGATTGCCTCCCATCTATCTTCAGAGCTCATGCTGCTAGGTGACCTAAACTGGGACATGCTTAACACCCCGGCCATCCTACAATCTAAGCTTGATGCCCTCAATCTCACACAAATGATCAATGAACCTACCAGGTACAACCCCAAATCTATAAATACGGGCACCCTCATAGATATCATCCTAACCAACTTGCCCTCCAAATACACCTCTGCTGTTTTTAAGATCTCAGCGATCACTGCCTCATTTCCTGCATCCGTAATGGGTCCGCAGTCAAACGACCACCCCTCATCACTGTCAAACCGTCCTTAATAAAACACTTGAGCGAGCAGGCGTTTCTAATTGACCTGGCCCGGGTATCCTGGAAGGATATTGACCTCATCCCGTCAGTACAGGATGCCGGGTCATTCTTTAAAAGTGCCTTCCTCACCATCTTAAATAAGCATGCCCCATTCAAATAATGTAGAACCAGGCACAGATATAGCCCTTGGTTCTCTCCAGACCTGACTGCCCTTGACCAGCATGAAAACATCCTGTGGCATTCTGCATTAGCATCGAATAGCCCCTGTGATATGCAACTTTTCAGGGAAGTTAGGAACCAATATACACAGCCAGTTAGGAAAGCTAATGCTAGCTTTTTCAAGCAGAAATGTGCATCCTGTAGCACAAACTCAAAAAGGTTCTGGGACACTGTAAAGTCCATGGAGAATAAGAGCACCTCCTCCCAGCTGCCCACTGCACTGAGGCTAGGAAACACTGTCACCACCGATAAATCCACTATAATTGAGAATTTCAATAAGCATTTTTCTACTGCTGGTCATGCCTTCCACATGCTACCCCTACCCCGGTCAACAGCCCTGCACTCCCCACAGCAACTCGCCCAAGCCTCCCCATTTCTCCTTCATCCAAATCCAGATAGCTGATGTTCTGAAAGAGCTGCAAAATCTGGACCCCCTACAAATCAGCTGGGCTAGACAATCTGGACCCGTCTTTCTAAAATTATCTGCCGAAATTGTTGCAACCCCTATCACTAGCCTGTTCAACCTCTTTCGTATCATCTGAGATTCCCAAAGATTGGAAAACTGCTGTGGTCATCCCCCTCTTCAAAGGGGGAGACACTCCAGACCCAAACTGCTACAGACCTATATCTATCCTACCCTGCCTTTCTAAGGTCTTCGAAAGCCAAGTTAACAAACAGATTACCGACCATTTCTAATTCCACCGTACCTTCTCCACTATGCAATCTGGCCTCAGAGCTGGTCATGGGTGCACCTCAGCCACGCTCAAGGTCCTAAGTGATATCATAACCGCCATCGATAAGAGACATTACTGTGCAGCCGTACTCATCAAATCAAATTTATTTATATAGCCCTTGGTACATAAGCTGATATCTCAAAGTGCTCTACAGAAACCCAGCCTAAAACCACAAACAGCAAGCAATTCAGGTGTTGAAGCACATTGGCTAGGAAAAACTCCCTAGAAAGGCCAAAACTTAGCCTGGTTCCTCTCTAGGTTTCTTCCTATGAGGGGTGGCCAGTCCTCTTCTGGCTGTGCCGGGTGGAGATTATAACAGAACATGGCCAAGATGTTCAAATGTTCATAAATGACCAGCATGCTCAAATAATAGGTCTGGGACAGGTAGCACGTCCGGTGAACAGGTCAGGATTCCATAGCCGCAGGCAGAACAGTTGAAACTGGAGCAGCAGCACGGCCAGGTGGACTGGGGACAGCAAGGAGTCATCATGCCAGGTAGTCCTGAGGCATGGTCCTCATCAACCTGGCTAAGGCTTTCGACTGTCAATCACCACATTCTTATTGGCAGAGTCAACAGCCTTGGTTTCTCAAATGATTGCCTCGCCTGGTTTACCAACTACTTCTTTGATAGAGTTCAGTATGTCATATCGGAGGGCCTGTTGTCCGGACCTCTGGCAGTCTCTATGGGGGTGCCACAGGGTACAATTCTCGGGCTGACTCTCTTCTCTGTATACATCAATGATGTCGCTCTTGCTGCTGGTGATTCTCTGATCCACCTCTACGCAGACGACACCATTCTGTATAATTCTGGCCCTTCTTTGGACACTGTGTTAACTAACCTCCAGACGAGCTTCAATGCCATACAACTCTCCTTCCGTGGCTTCCAACTGCTCTTAAATGCAAGTAAAACTAAATGCATGCTCTTCAACCGATCACTGCCTGCACCTGCCTGCCCGTCCAGCATCACTAATCTGGATGGCTCTGACTTAGAATACAGTGCCTTGCGAAAGTATTCGGCCCCCTTGAACTTTGCGACCTTTTGCCACATTTCAGGCTTCAAACATAAAGATATAAAACTGTATTTTTTTGTGAAGAATCAACAACAAGTGGGACACAATCATGAAGTGGAACGACATTTATTGGATATTTCAAACTTTTTTAACAAATCAAAAACTGAAAAATTGGGCGTGCAAAATTATTCAGCCCCTTTACTTTCAGTGCAGCAAACTCTCTCCAGAAGTTCAGTGAGGATCTCTGAATGATCCAATGTTGACCTATGACTAATGATGATAAATACAATCCACCTGTGTGTAATCAATCAAGTCTCTGTATAAATGCACCTGCACTGTGATAGTCTCAGAGGTCCGTTAAAAGCGCAGAGAGCATCATGAAGAACAAGGAACACATCAGGCAGGTCCGAGATACTGTTGTGAAGAAGTTTAAAGCCGGATTTGGATACAAAAACATTTCCCAAGCTTTAAACATCCCAAGGAGCACTGTGCAAGCGATAATATTGAAATGGAAGGAGTATCAGACCACTGCAAATCTACCAAGACCTGGCCGTCCCTCAACTTTCAGCTCATACAAGGAGAAGACTGATCAGAGATGCAGCTAAGAGGCCCATGATCACTCTGGATGAACTGCAGAGATCTACAGCTGAGGTGGGAGACTCTGTCCATAGGACAACAATCAGTCGTATATTGCACAAATCTGGCCTTTATGGAAGAGTGGCAAGAAGAAAGCCATTTCTTAAAGATATCCATAAAAAGTGTTGTTTAAAGTTTGCCACAAGCCACCTGGGAGACACACCAAACATGTGGAAGAAGGTGCTCTGGTCAGATGAAACCAAAATTGAACTTTTTGGCAACAATGCAAAATGTTATGTTTGGCGTAAAAGCAACACAGCTCATCACCCTGAACACACCATCCCCACTGTCAAACATGGTGTTGGCAGCATCATGGTTTGGGCCTGCTTTTCTTCAGCAGGGACAGGGAAGATGGTTAAAATTGATGGCAAGATGGATGGAGCCAAATACAGGACCATTCTGGAAGAAAACCTGATGGAGTCTGCAAAAGACCTGAGACTGGGACGGAGATTTGTCTTCCAACAAGACAATGATCCAAAACATAAAGCAAAATCTACAATGGAATGGTTCAAAAATAAACATATCCAGGTGTTTAGAATGGCCAAGTCAAAGTCCAGACCTGAATCCAATCGAGAATCTGTGGAAAGAACTGAAAACTGCTGTTCACAAATGCTCTCCATCCAACCTCACTGAGCTCGAGCTGTTTTGCAAGGAGGAATGGGAAAAAAATTCTGTCTCTCGATGTGCAAAACTGATAGAGACATATCGCAAGCGACTTACAGCTGTAATCGCAGCAAAAGGTGGCGCTACAAAGTATTAACTTAAGGGGGCTGAATAATTTTACACGCCCAATTTTTGAGTTTTTGATTTGTTAAAAAAGTTTGAAATATCCAATAAATGTCGTTCCACTTCATGATTGTGTCCCACTTGTTGTTGATTCTTCACAAAAAAATACAGTTTTATATCTTTATGTTTGAAGCCTGAAATGTGGCAAAAGGTCGCAAAGTTCAAGGGGGCCGAATACTTTCGCAAGGCACTGTATGTGGATAACTACAAATACCTAGGTGTCTAGTTAGACTGTAAACTCTCCTTCCAGACTCACATTAAGCATCTCCAATCCAAAATTAAATCTAGAATCGGCTTACTATTTCGCAACAAAGCATCCTTCCCTCATGCTGCCAAACATACCCTCGTAAAACTGACCATCCTACGGATCCTCGACTTTGGCGATGTCATTTACAAAATAGCCTCCAACACTCTACTCAACAAATTGGGTGTAGTCTATCACTGTGCCATCCATTTTGTCACCAAATCCCCATATACTACCCACCACTGTGACCTGTACGCTTTCGTTTGCTGGCCCTCACTTCACTCTCGTCGCCAAACCCACTGTCTCCAGGTCATCTACAAGTCTCTGCTAGGTAAAGCCCGCCTTATCTCAGCTCACTGGTCACCATAGCAGCACCCACTCGTAGCACGCGCTCCAGCGGGTATATCTCACTTGTCACCCCCAAAGCCAATTCATCCTTTTGGCCACCTTTTCTTCCAGTTCTCTGCTGCCAATGACTGGAACGAACTGCAAAAATCACTGAAGCTGGAGACTCCTATCTCCCTCACTAGCTTTAAGCACCAGCTGTCAGAGCAGCTCACAGATCACTGCACCTGTACATAGTCAATCTGTAAACAGCCCATCCAACTCCCTCATCCCCATACTGTATTTATTTATTTATCTTGCTCCTTTGCACCCCAGTATCTCTACTTGCACATTCATCTTCTGCACATCTACCATTCCAGTGTTTAATTGTAATTACTTGGCCACCACGGCCTATTTATTGCCTTAACTCCCTTAATTTATCTCATTTGCACTCACTGTATATAGACTTTTTGTTTTATTTTTTTCTACTGTATCATTGACTGTATGTTTTGTTTATTCCATGTGTAACTCTGTGTTGTTGTATAGGTCGAGCTGCTATGCTTTATCTTGGCCAGGTCGCAGTTGCAAATGAGAACTTGTTCTCAACTGTCCTACCTGGTTAAATAAAGGTTAAATAAAGGTTAAATTAAAAACAGATATAAAATAAAAAATCAAGCCCACACTCATAGTAGTCCTGTACATCGTTAAACATGTATTACACCCACATTCATTATATATAATTTACAATATGGGGGAAATGTAAGGGATTCAGGGCAAGGGATGGGAATATTGGGAGCCAGTGATGAGATTCAACACAAGGACATGGCCCGTCTGTCCACTAATCACTGTTGTTCATCTGGGTGGCTGTATGGCGTAATGGTCGGTGTCTGTGAGATAGACGCTAACCCCAGCGCTTGCTACATTATCTGTTTACAGTAATGCTGCCGTATTGATCGCCTCCTCTCAGATAAGCTGAGTGATTTACAAAAAAGTCAACTGCAGAGTCGGAGATGCTTGGGTAATATTACCCCCCTGGGAGACCCACTCCTACTTGTTACCATTACATTAATGAGCTAATTCCTCTGAGGCTCGGCTAATGTCCCTGTGTAACCCTGTGGCCGCTGGATCCATGTCTAGACGAGCAGAGTAACAACTCTCATTAACATCAATATAACACAGTATATATGATATACCAGAGATTTTTACCTGCAAAGTCATCCATAAACCAAATGGTCTTGTGTGTGAAGATGATACTTAATTGTTCTCCACCTGGATTACCTTTATCACACTCTTTCTGCTAAATTTGCATATTCAAATCTCAAGGTGAGGGAGTATTTTTGAGAAAAAATAAGCCTGCTAGTTGAAACAGAAAAAAATATACATCCATTATTGGAGGAATTTTAACAATGCTCTCTCAACATTTGAAAGGCACTCACACATTTGAGCTATCTCTTCAGCAGGTGCATGGCAACAGTTGAATAAGATGAGAAAAAAGAAGAAACCCACACATTGCTCTTGCTAGTATCACTGCTCTTTGAGCTTTACGTATCTTCTTCAAGGCCTTGCAAGTGTGAGCCCTACTCTGTGTGAATGTGTTTTCTCTTTGTGATTCTGAGTGGAGAGTGTGTTGTGCTCCCTTGGGGAGGGGGGGGGCAGAGCTGTCTAAAATAAGCTGTAAATGATCACAGATCCTCACCAGGCAAAACCACAGCTTTGCTCTCTCTGCCTCTGGAGACACTTATCTTCAGCATCATTATTATTATATGTTGAGGAAATGTTTTGCCCCAGTCTGGAGGTGTGGTTAGATGGGGGGTAAACGGAGGTGCCGTTCTGGCCCTGTTTTCAATCTTTATTAGCACATCCTTCCTAACTTTGGGGAAATCCCTGCATGATTTAATTAGCAAAAGCAAAGTTTCCACATCACTACTTTAACAAATCTGACACTTCTCAGATGTGTAATTATGTCAAGGAAAGATGGATACATTCTTCAAGTATTCCAACCTTGTGTCAACTACTGTGTGTTTATGGGACATGTCCCTGTGTCTCCCAGTAGGGGTCACTGGGGAGTAGAGGAGGAGAGAGACAGGACTGGGGGGAGTTTCTCCCAGTGATGTCTGGGCTCAGCACAAGAGAAGAGAAGCTAACGTCAGAACAGACAGACTGACCCACCCGAAGGGCTGAAGAGGTCATAACTTTTAGAGTTGTATTTGAGAGAATCGGGAGAGGACACTTGATGATGCAATTCAGTTTGACTGTGGTATCTGGTATCTGTTTTATCTAAGTGTCCTCTCTGTTCTACCACATTGAAAATGAAACAGGCTTATTTTTAAGCTTTTTAGTTTTAGAGAGAGGTCTTAACTCCCGAGAAGGCTCTCGAGTGGCGCAGCGGTCTAAGGCACTGCATCTCAGTGTGAGAGGCGTCACTACAGACCCTGGTTTAGATTGTATCACAACCGGCTATGATAGTGGTGCACAATTATCCCAGAGTCGTTAGGGTTTGGCCGGGGTAGGCCGTCATTGTAAATAAGAATTTGTTCTTTACCAACTTGCCTAGTTAAATAAAGGTTAAATAAAATGAATAAAAATGAATAGTCCAGTGACACTGCTATGCTAGGACACTGCATGTTAAAACACTCTTATAGTTAGTTACCCACCTCAGTCACATGACTGAGTGTATGCTGTGTAATCAAAGCTGCTACCTTAGGTTTCATTTCAGGATGCCGTTATATGGTGTGAGTGTGTGATGCATGAAGGCTCATCAGATTACTCCCAGTTCATACCCAGCCAGTGTTGAACGTCTTGGAAGCACTCAGGGTATCGGAAAGATCAACAGAAGAATCAAAGGAAGTGTCATTTAGATAGCAGTGAATGAAGGGATTGTTTGACAGCACCAGGAAATGGATTTGCTCCTCACCTTGTATTTTGGCTTAGGGTTAGTTTTCTTTCCATGAACACACATTTTCCCTGTTGAAAAGCAGGGATTCAACCTGATCTGGAAGTTGGTCAGATTTCTGCAGCATTGCCATGGTCAGGCCTGACTGGGCACATAGGAAAAGCACTGAGATGTTGGGAAACGTGAGCTTGAGGTTCAGGTGGAACGATCTCCTGCTTGATAACCCAGTAACAAAAGCATAAAGAGTCTTTTACATGGATGATGTTCTATTATCTTTGCAAGAAGGGACGACTTCTGAAAATTGGAAACATTTACCTGTAAGGGGAGTCTACCTGGTATTTTCCCAGTACCCTAAACTATTGTGCAGTTTCTGTTGTGTTTTGTTTTCTGTTGTGTCTTGAGCCCTAAGTGTTTTCTGGGATATTGGGGCAGTACTATACTGCGGGGGGGTCCTGACCTTTGCTCTAATTTTTCCCTTCCCAGCCATCTGTCTATCAGCCCCTGGGATACTCTATGGATTCTGGGATGGTTTAAACTTAAGAGTTTTAATTCAGCCACAGAGATCAGTGACACTCCCAATCCCCCAGCCCCCTTGTCATGTCCGAGCCTGTCGGCCACCCACGGTGATCCCCACAGGGCTCCATGGTGTATGGTTGTCCCAGGGGGCTGGCCCAGAATACTGTGTGCTCTAGTCCAGTCTGTGTGTCTTTAGTCTCTATCTAGCCCTTTACAATAGCTCCTGTCTTGAGGTGGCTGTGTGTCTATGGCCTCATCAGAACAGAAGGGTGGTTTGCTGTGGCCGGCCGTCTGAGGTTAAGCAGTTTAGAGTAGGTGAGCAGATTGCACTGCTAATTATCTACATCTCTCCAGGCTTCTTATTCTTCTCTCTCTCTCTCTCTCCTCTCTCCTATTTCCTCTCTCTTGCTCTCTCTCCGCAACCTGTCAGTATGGGCCATCAGTGGAACCTAATCCCGCATCTACAAAATAAGGTTTCATTAATCGCAGATTAACAATGTACCTGTTGTATCTCCCGCTGGGTGTAGTCTGGCGGTTGGTGCAGGCACCAAATCCTTGGGTCCGGCAGTGGGTGTGGCATGCTGTCAAATGAGCACCCAGAGCTGTGGAGGTATGCTGCCTGTTAGGATGGACTGGCATACGTGGATCAACCAACGCCGCCTACATAGTGCATGGGTAACACGAGACGGAATAGCATGGCCCCTTACCAAATTGCTCCTCAAAATCTTTGAAATAGGCTGTCATCAATGGGGCACGACGACAGATTCCAGGGACAGGGATGATATCAGGTGTCATGCTAATTTAAGCTCAATTAGGTGGGAGGGAGCTAAAGTTGGATCACTCATTGCATGAGCTGCTGTAAGGACATTACTCAAACGTACCTCTGACAGTCGCCATTTGTTTAGCGGGCCTAAAACATGCCTGATTAGCTGTGTTACAAAGCAATTGCATGCTCATTACATGAGTAGTTAACTGAGTCGATTGTGAGAAGTCAGTGGAAGTTCATGACTCCAGATTTGACTCTGGTTGAGAGTGTGGTGATTAGGGTTGCAAAGCTACCGGTAATTAAGTTACCAGAATCTTCCGGGAAATTAACGGGTAGTCTATGTAAATCTATGGTATTTTTGGTAATTTTATACATGAATATATATATATGTGTGTGTGTACATATACGTGTGTATGCATGCATGTATGTATGTGTCAATATTTCTTTATTGTAAATGTTTGGCAGTTGTGAAAAAAAGTCAATAGTTGGAAGAGTTGTGGAGTCAAATGAAAATAATACCATTGCTGATTGATTAGATCTTTTTTTCATTCATTATTTTCTCTTGAACCATATGGTCTATCTACTAGAAACTCATGGACACAGATCTACTTTTTTTTAATACTATTATTATTTTTTAAATAAAAAATATATATATTTTTAAAAATGTGTGTATACAATTTTTTATTTATTTTTTATTTAGATCTGTGTCCATGAGTTTCTAGTAGATGGACCATATGGTTCAAGAGAAAATAATTAATGAAAAAAATAATTAATCAACAATGGTATTATTTTCATTGTATATATAACTTACACCTTTATTTCAGCATGATATATATCATGCCGAAACCCTGATATTAAACACCTAGTTTTCACTAAATGTATGGTTTATATTTAGGATAATGTTTTACAGCTTTGTCATTCTATTATTATTATTTTTTTTTTAAATCATCTTATTTGATTATTGTATTTATTTTACATGTGACGAGGCCACACAGAAGGCCAAAGAGGATCATTTGAAGTACCAAAAAGGGCCACCAGATGTCTTGTGAAAAATGACATAAAATCCTTAAGTTACCACAATTCTTGTTGTTTACCAGTAAATGTTCAAAAGTTTCCTTTAATATACCCTCCTTTTGCAAACCTAGTGGTGATTCTAATGGGAATGGAATTGAATTAAAGACTAAAATCATCAATATAATGATTAATAGATGAACTGCTATAAAATGAAATGTGCATTCTATATAGTTAGATGGATAATTTTCAGCCTACATTTGCAATGTTTACTTGTACAGCAACATTTTCCTTTGGATCCATCTTGGTTCCTCTCACATGGGTTTCTTGTAGAGAATGGCAGCAGTCGACGGCTGTTTTTCTCCCTAATAAGATTAGAGTAAATAAATTAGGGATGTGCCCTTTAATCTGCTGGTTAAAAGTGGCAGCCACCTGGGGACTGGCCTCTCCCCCCATCTTCCTACATGGATAAAGACATTCTGGGCAGGGCAACCTCTACTTATACATGGTGAAGAAACAGAGTGCTATGGTTGACAGGTTTTTACGGACACTGTGAAGATGGTGTTTGCCTATTTCATGCGTTGCTTTTGTAGCCTAATATTTACAAGATCTTTTTTAAATATTAACCTTGCCTTTTTTTTGTAAGGTTGTCGTTCATATTCAGTTTGACTGCTCTGATGCTATCCCTCTCCTCATAATTTGTATAACGTCTTATAGATTTCCCAGGCCTTTTCATGTCGAAGCTGTAACAGGATCAGCCCAAACCTTTCATTTGACCAGGTGACCTGACACCCTGCTATTGCGTCTTGTTTAATTCAATAAGGACACCTTACATTCCATCACAGTACCTGAAGGAATATTCATATGAAACCGACTTTCTCCCCACTGTGTCAGGCATGGGAATGACAATGGCTTGGTTTAATCTCTGTACGTTAATTGTTCTAGTTCTATTCTATCTGCATTGTTAGTAAGGGCCTGCAAGTAAGCATTTCACTGTTAGTCTACACCTGTTGTTTAGTAAGCATGTGATAAATAATATTTGATTTGATATGGACTTATTAAAAGCAGCACAGCATCAGACTGAGAGGAAAACTAGTATTTCATTCAATTGGTACAGTCTTTCTAATGATGGTGGTATTGTGTCAGTGAAAAACTGACTTCTTGCCGAGTTACTCAATCATGGATCTGTTTTTTGGGGGGGTGGGGGGGGATCAGTCAGGCAGGCAGCCCCGGTGCTGGTCGGCTGCCCAGAGAGCACAGTTTGGTGGGGTTCTCACGTTACTTCACTCTGGCCCAATAGAGGTTGTGTTATCATTCCACTCAACCATGATGGCTGTCTTATCCTAACCACTCCAATTCAATACTTTTTATTTGTTTTATTTTACCTTTGTTTAACTCGGCAAGTCAGTTAAGAACAAGTTCTTATTTACAATGACAGCCTAGGAACAGTGGGTTAACTGCCTTGTTCAGGGGCAGAACAACATATTTTTACCTTGTCAGCTCTGGGATTCGATCTAGCAACCTTTTGGTTACTGACCCAACACTAACCACTAGGCTACCTACCGCCCCTTATAATATACTTTATATCAATATAACATAATGAGTGTGTTTTGGTGCTTGACACATAAACCGATGTCATTAAGTAGTGATTGGCAGAAACCGGGATCAACACACCAGGTGTGCTTTGTGTTTTCTCAGGAATGTGTTGATAAATGGTGGTGGAAAAGACCCAAACATTTTATTTGTCTAGAAAGCCCATACACTTATGACTTATGGCATATGATACCCATACAGTAAGATGCTTACTGTAAAAATGTTTAGTAAGCAAGTTTTGGCGTGCTTAACCACTATTTGGAAATGTTCCCATAATTCACAATGTAATGCTTCTCAGATTATCACCACACTCTATGTCTGACAGCTTTACACTACATTGTCAATAGTGATATGGAGCAAATGACAGATCTGCCCACTAGCATATGAAACAACTGGAATATTTTGGTCACGAGGAAGTTATTGGCAGACCTATCCACCTAGGCCTACATCAGTCTCTGATATTTTGTCTCTATATGCCGACTAGGTTGGAGTCGAAATGCATTGCAGATGTGAAGGTTGTGGTAGATATCAAAATGTTTACCAGTTGAAATAAACATGGCCTACTTTAGAATAGGAAAGCCAGATTCCATTCTTCCTCAGAGCAGATAGGACACGCCACTCTGCTATTGGCTAAAATATACAGTTGTCAGAAAATATTAAGTGATGAAAGAAGGGCGAGGGGGAGCAGCAGTCAAGAGTAGAATGATTCATCAGGTATCTGTAGCATTAATCGTCTCTGGGGCTTGTTTAAAGCAGACATAATACAGAGGCATGTTCCGCTCACTGCTCTGCTTTGTCTGGCTGTACCTTGGGGCTCTGAGCTGAAGAGCTGCTGAGAGGAATGGCCTTATCTCCACAGAGGAAACACTACAGGATCTGACTCTAGATTGGACTGCCCGGCACTGTGATTGCAGATTCCATCCAGCAGCTTCTCTGGTTATGCAGATCTCTTGTCTTATTACTGTCCCACTCTGGATAAGGAGTTGACGAGTGAGGTAGTTTTGTTGTAAGCATAAGTAGTAGTTAATATAACTGGGTTCCTGAATGTTGCCTTCAGTCTCTTGCTGTCAGTGATGTATATGCTTTCAACTCTGCCAAAGATAAAACAACCTTTTTAAGGAACCACACATTTGGTGTAGTGCGTTTTGGTTTCTTGATCACTTGAGAGCCATGTCAATGCCCGTGATAAACTCCTAAACTGTATCTCGTGTTGTTTTGAATGAGCTGTATAGAGCGTAACATTCTGCCTTGAACTATTTAGTTTTACTTGTGACAAGTGATTCATCTTGTTCTCCCTCTTGTCTCTCTCTCTCCTCTCAGGTCTCTATGCGCTGCTATAAACACCTACTATCTGGCATGCTCTCGCTGCCACCTCAACTGCACATATGTTATCTTCAGCAACAAGATAGCCTTCCTCATGGACCTGCTGCTACATCAGCTTACAGTAAGTGTCCTTTCACCACACCATAGAAAACATCTCCTATTACTACCATTATTGATATGTTAACATTACTTAACATGTATGTTCTCTCAAACAACACGTATTATTTTAGCTTGAGTCACTAAAGTCTGTGTGATACTTATGAAGGTGACATGGCATGATCAGAACTGCAGCCAGTTTACCCAAGGACCAGGCTGTTTAAAGAATCCCTTCCAATGTCTCTAAATTCTCCTCCTGGCTACATGCAACACTTAAGTGCTGAAAAACTAGGACCTCATCACCAGCATTTGTTCCTTTCTGGCACTGTGTTAATAGAAGACAGAGAGACACACGCTACAGTATAAATCCTGGCCCAGCCACAGCCACAGGCTTAGCCACGCAGATTAGGGAATGAGAGAGGGAGGGGAAAGAGCAGCCTGTCAGGGAGGCAATATGGCGGCTGGGTTACCTGTCAGCCCATATCCTTCAGCACTCTCTGAGACTGTAAACATCAGCCGACTCGAAACATCTAACGGTGGCGGCTGCACACTTCACAGAACCAGACGAGGCACAGACATGGCCTTTGCTACATGCATGAACTCTATTGGGGCTTCCTTTTCCAGTCCTGAGTTCCAATCCAAAGCTGTCATATTTCCTGAGGGCACAGAGGGGGAGATTAGCCTGTATGCTTCAGTTTATATAAAACATATTCCCACAGCTGCTCTGACGACTGACATGTTGAACAGCACAATGCTAACTTTTCAAGTTGTGTTGGATAGTGACAAATATGGGGCCCATGAATAGTCCTTGTAAAAACGTGCGTGTGTGTACGTGCGTGCGCACGTGTGTTTGTGTTTGGAAGTGGGTGGGGGTAGCGGGTGCCGCCGTCGGTGCTTGTCCCTCTTTTTAATTAGATTTGTGGAGAATGTTGGTGGATTTACTAACGCTGTCAGCATGCTGCCCTAACCATTAGTCTAAATGAGATGTTTTCAGACGTTTTACCTGACCATCTCCTTATTTCTACAACACACACACCAAAATGTCACCTATAGTGCCTTCAGAAAGTATTCACACACCTGGACTTCTTCCTCATTTAGTTTCAGCCTGAATTGAAAATGGATTACATTTAGGTGGCACTGGCCTACGCACCCATAATGTCTTAGTAGAATTGTGTTTTTTGACATTTTTACAAATGAATTTAAAATGAAAAGCTGAAATGTCTTGAGTCATTAAGTATTCAACCCCTTTTTTATCGCAAGCCTAAATAAGTTCAGGAGTAAAGATTTGTTAGCAAGTTATGGACTCACTCTGTTTCCAATAATAGTGTTTAACAATTTTTTTTTAATGATTTCTGTACCCCAAACATACAATTATCTGTAAAGTCCCTCAGTCGAGCTGCCAATTTCAAACACAGATTCAACCTCAAAGACCAGGGAGGTTTTCCAGTGCCCCGCAAAGAAGGGCACCTATTGGTAGATGGGTAAAAATAAAAAAGCAGATATTGAATATCCCATTGAGCATGGTGAAGTTATTAATTACACTTTGGATGGTGTATCAATACACCCAGTCACTACAATGATACAGGCGTCCTTCCTAACTCAGTTACCAGAGAGGAAGGAAACCACTTAGGGATTTCACGATGAGGCCAATGGTGACTTTAGAACAGTTGCAGAGATGTATGGCTGCGATGGAGAAACTGGGGATGGATCTAGAAGATAGTTGTTAATCTACAATACTAGCCTAATTGACAGAGTAAAAAGAAGGAACCCGTACAAAATTAAATATTCCAAACAACACAACTAGATGAAAGATTAATTCATTCACCTTTCAGCAGGACAATAACCTTAAGCACAAGGCCACGTCTACCTAGAGTTGCTTACCAAGAAAAGGGTGAATGTTCCTGAGTGGCCGAGTTAGTTTTGTCTTAAATCTGCTTGAAAATCTATGGCAAGACTTGAAAATGGATGTCTAGCAATAATCAACATACAACTTGACACTTTTTGGATTACTGCATGATTCTGTATGTGTTATTTCATAGTTTTGATGTCTTAACTAATATTCTACAATGTAGAAAATAGTAAAAAATAAAGATAAACCCTTGAATGAGTAGGTGGTTCTAAAACATTTGAACGGTAGTGTATGTAAATGAGATATTTCTGAAAATGGTTGTCTAGTAATTTGACAGAGCTTGAAGAATTTTGAAAAGAATTATGTGCAAATGTTGCACAATCCAGGTGTAGAAAGCTCACCGCTGTAATTGCTGCCAAAGGTGCTTCTACATAGTATTGACTCATGGTTGTGAATACTTATGTAAATGAGATTTCATTTTCAATAAATTTGCAAAAAATTCTAAAAACATGTTTTCAGTTTGTCATTATTGGGAATTGTGTGTAGATGCGTGTGAAAAAAAAATATTTAATCCATTTTGTATTCAGGCTGTAACACAACAAAATGGGGAGTAAGTCAAGGGGTACAAATTCTTTCTGAAGGAACTATATCTAAAAGGGGAAATGCACTCTGCGCTTCTGTCACAGGAACTCCATACCTTTTTAGGATTGTGAATTGCCAGGGACCTAACAGGTCAACATTATCATGATACTTAGGTACTGGTATGATATGTATTGTGATTATCATGATTAAAAATGTATTGCGATACAATACTGTGATTTTATTGCGATTTTATGATCCAAACCTATTGCTCACCATATGTCTGCTGCAGAGAGAAAAGAGAGCGCATGAGAAAACAAGTTTTGATCTGTCAGTGAAGTAAAATAGCTAAAAACATGTTGGCTCACCATTTAAAAAGAAGCCAACTAGCTCTAGCTAGTGCTACCTGCAGTACAAACCGATACTCTTAGCCAATTATCGATATATCATCCAAAAATAATATTGCGATATGTAACTATCTAACCCCCCCCCCATCACTAGTACCTTTGGTCTTTATATACCCTGAATCTCTCTAAAAATATCCTTATTAATAAATGTTTATTGGAATATTTTTCAGATGCTTGTGCTCTTCTAAATCATACCAGAACTTGGAGCATACTGCTTCCTCTTTCAGCCCTTATTTGTCTAAGGTGAGGTTAAGGGGAGCATTTAGTTAATCCCACAGATGGTTAATACAGAACCCTCCCCTATGTTAGCTCCAGTCCAGTGGTTTTCTCCACAGAGTCTCAGTATTCGGTTGGCTTTCTTTGTTACCAGAGAGGGAATACCTCTGAGACCTCTCATATGGTAGCAGTCTGGCACGGCAACAGTAACCATGTCACACTGATTGTTAACTACCGATTTATGGCACACAATGATGAATTATACAATAACACGTGTGTTGTTTATGGCATGGTGTATCAGGATTCCAACCAATACAAATGGCCTTTGTCGGTAAACAAAAGAAAGGGATATTTCCTCCGTCTTAATTGTCTGTGTTCTAGAAGGCAGGCTGAGGTTTAAATGACCAGGGCCCAGATTCACAAAACCTGCCATTTTTCCTTAACTATAGACTTTTGAAGAAAGTTAGTCAAAGTTGCTGTTCCTCAAAAACGTTATTGGAAATGTTTTTCCGCTGTTTATTATGTATCTCCTTAAGCAAAAAGTTGAAGAAATTTGATTCTTGAAAATTACGTTTTTGGATTTGTTCTTAAGACCAAGATAGCTAAACCCTTGTCTTAAATTCTGGGCAGTGAGAGAATAAGCTCATTAAATCAATTGAACATGTTTAATTCACTCTCAAACTTCATCTGAAAGTTTCAGTATTGATTTATTTTAAACCCGAGAACATGTTTTAAAACAGTAATCTCAGTAGGAAATATGCTAACATGATTTCCGTTGCTATCTAGATAGCTAGCTAAATCGGTTGCCTAGCAACACGTATCTTAAAAATTTGTGAAGATATTTGAGAAGTTCGTAAGAATCATTTAAGATATTTTTGAGGAATTGTATTTCCGAACTTCTTGTTTTTTTCTTAAGAAGCGTCTTACGTTTTTGCGGAAGAAGTGTTTTGTGGGGCCTCCTGAGTGGCGCTGTGGTTTAAGGCTCTGCGTCGCAGTGCTATCTCTGCCACTAGAGATCCTGGCCGGCAGGGATGTTCTTGTCCCATTGTGCACTAGTGACTCCTGTGGCGGGCCGGGTGCTATGCATGCTGACGCGGTTGCCAGGTATATTATGTTTCCTCCGACACATTAGTGCGGCTGGCTTCCGGGTTAAGCGGACATTGTGTCAAGAAGCAGTGCAGCTTGGCTGGGTTGTGTTTCGGAGGACGCACGGCTCTCGACCTTGGCCTCTCCCGAGTTTTTTTTATTTTATTTTTTATTTCACCTTTATTTAACCAGGTAGGCTAGTTGAGAACAAGTTCTCATTTGCAACTGCGACCTGGCCAAGATAAAGCATAGCAGTGTGAACAGACAACACAGAGTTACACATGGAGTAAACAATTAACAAGTCAATAACACAGTAGAAAAAAAAAGAGAGTCTATATACATTGTGTGCAAAAGGCATGAGGAGGTAGGCGAATGATTACAATTTTGCAGATTAACACTGGAGTGATAAATGATCAGATGGTCATGTGCAGGTAGAGATATTGGTGTGCAAAAGAGCAGAAAAGTAAATAAATAAAAACAGTATGGGGATGAGGTAGGTAAAAATGGGTGGGCTATTTACAGATAGACTATGTACAGGAGTCCGTACAGGAGTTGCAGCAATTGGACAAGACTGTAACTACCAATTTGGATACCACGAAAAAGGGGTAAAAAAAATAAAATAAGTGTTTTGTGACTCTGGACCAGGGCTTTTGTTGAACTTTTGGGGGATATTGTGACTGCCTTGGGTATTGTCAGTTTTGCACTGTGATCAATCAATGTTGATTTCTTTTTTGATAGAGGACTTGTCAAGCTGACAAGGACTTCATTTGGAAGGTATTCAGACCCCTTCCCCTTTTCCACATTTTGTTACTTTACAACCTTATTCTGAAAAGGGTTAAATAAAACATTTTCCTGAATCTACTCACATTATCCCATAATGACAAAGCTAAAACAAGTTTTTAGAAATGTTTACTAATACATTTTTACTAATAACTTATTACATAACTATTCAGACACCAATCAGGCCTTTATGGTAGTGGCCAGACAGAAGCCACTCCTCAGTAAAAAGTACATGACAGTCCACTAGGAGTTTGCCCAAAAAAGCCTAAAGGACTCTCAGACCATGAGAAACAAGGTGCTCTGGTCTGATGAAGCCAAGATTGAACTCTTTGGCCTGAATGCCAAGTGTCACGTCTGGATGAAACCTGGTTCATTCCCTACGGTGAAGCATGGTGGTGGCATCGTCATACTGTGGGGATGTTTTTCAGTGGCAGGGACTGGGAGACTAGTCAGGATCGAGGGAAAGATGAACAGAGCAAAGTACAGTGAGATCCTTGACGATAACCTGCTCCAGAGCGCTCAGGACCTCAGACTGGGGGCGAAGGTTCACCTTCCAACAGGACAACAACCCTAAGCACACAGCCAAGACAACGCAACAGTGACTTCGGGACAAGTCTCTGAATGTCCTTGAGTGGCCCAGCCAGAGCCCGGACTTGAGCTTGATCAAACATCTCTGGAGAGCCCTTCAAATAGCTGTGCAGCGACTCTCCCCATCCAACCTGACAGAGCTTGAGAGGATCTGCAGAGAAGACTGGGAGAAACTCCCCAAATACAGGTGGGCCAATCTTGTACCGTCATACCCAAGAAGACTTGAGGCTGTAATCGCTGCCAAAGATTCTTCAACAAAGTATTTATGTCATTTTTTTATTTTGAATAAATATGCAAACATATCTTAACCTGTTTTTGCTTTGTCATTATGGGGTATTGTGTGTAGATTGAGGGGGGAAAAAACAATTTAATCCATTTTAGGATCCGCTGTAACGTAACAATGTGGAAAAAGTCAATGGGTCTGAATACTTTCCGAATGCACTATACAGTATGTGATACAAGCTTGTTTGAGAATGCAGGTATCGAGCTACTGGTACAGACTGGTCTGTGACATGGTGGAGGTTTAGAGCTCTTGACTGACCAGTCTTTTCCTCCTTCAGCTGTTCGTCCCAGATGAAGACAAGACCATATTTGGTCGCAGTGTTAACAAGCAGGTGTTTGAGGGACTGACCACCGGCCTGCTGCAGACCAGCGCCACTGTCCTGAGCCTTCTCCGTCCCTATGTCCCTGACTGTGGCCGCGGGGACACCCCTCGCATCATGTCACCAGACACCAAGACCTCCCCTATAGAGCCCTTCAACACCCGCGCCCAGGACCTCATCAGGTAAGCTCTTCATCCTCCTCTCTCTCAAACCACACACCGCTCTATTGGGGCCCTCCTCCCTTTCACTGTACCTCTCTCCCACCACCTCCTATGTCCCCCCTCCACTCTCTTACTGACAGGGTTGATGGGGGAACCACTGATATTATAACTTAGTTACTGTCAGAAATAGCCTACAAAATGTCAGCGCCCTTGGAATAGGTCCCAGTGTTTGTATTTGTTTCCTCCTTGCTCAGGGGCTTTGAGTGAGGGTGAGAGAGGTCGTTCTCTGGCATGTGTCCAAATAGTACTTTTTCACACATTCTGGATCAAAATCTTCAGCAAAGTAATAAGTCATTTTTTTACTTAGGGCAACATAAACAAAGAACACTCCTGGAAGTTTGCAACATCCCCTTGAACTTGGCTTTTGAGTAGCAAGGGCTATGGGCTGTCTCTCCTGGCACCGTGGGGCGGTGAGGAAAGGCAGGCCCGAGCCTTCAGGAAGAGTGGAGTCTTCCAACCATCCCCTCCCACAGCCAATGATTAATTTGACCAGAGCATCTGCACAGGCCCAACTCTCATACTATGTCCCAGTCGTAACCCAGGAGACAGGGGAGATCTTGAGGACAAATGGTGTCTAGTAATCCCTGCAAAGCAATGGACGATTTACCTCAACTGCCTCAAATTATGTATATAATGGTAGGGAGGAAATAAGATAAAAAAAGATGGTAGCTTTTGGAACACTTTTTCTCATTATGGTGAACTGTAGATCACACAGAAAGAGAACATCAGCATTCCGCTTCTACGTCTTAATTTCTTATTACCAATCACTCACCAGGCTTTGTACTATACTTATTTCCTACAAGTGTCAGAAATGTACAGATGTGTGTAGCGCATCAATTGTGAAACACAGGGGCAAGACTGAACACTAAACCGCTTTTCAAACAGACTATGGGCCAGCTCCTTTCAGCTTAGGTGAAGCTGTGGAAGAGGATAGTCATAGCATGTTGCCGTGGTTCAAGTGTCAGATGACCTTTTGTGGAGGCTTCACATTTTTTAAATTACCTGACCTGGAGAAGGCTGCCATTTTGACTGACAGTCCCAACAAAAAAAGGTATGCTAGCAAGTTAAGGGAGTAAGCTAAGCGGAAACGGAGAGGGAAAGGAATAGATGGATGCCTGTAGCGTAAAACAGTGGCTGGCTTCCTGATTCCTGACGGAGCTGTCTGGTACATCTGGGAGGTCTTGTGATTGACAGCTGAGCCTCCTTGTCTGTCCCTATGGTGGGTAGGGCTAAAGGAGGCTGAGCAGTGGTGGGAGAGGCATACCTTAGCCGTGATTCAGCCACAGGTCAGCGGACAGTCGGGCCTGTCTCTGGGCTGGCACGGGGGCACAGCCACCCTCTAATGATGCTGTTACCAGTGATATGTGGCTGAGAGAGCAGAGGGAACATGGTCATGAGACCTGCCATTGGCAAGACAAATATCACAGTAATAACAGGGAGTACAGAGGGCGAGATCACATTTCAACTGTGCTGTCGGTGAGTTCCTATCAGTGAGGGCCTTTGTTAGGATAAAACATATTTCACCGGGACAAACTTCATTCATTGTGAAAGTTTTGTCATTTGTAGTTTTGTTCATGTGGATTCACTCTTATCCTCCTTTTGTGTTTGTGTCCCTCCCTCAGCTATGTGGTAAACATGGGTCTGATTGATAAGCTGTACAGCTGCTTCCTGTCTGTCCAGGGCCCAGTGGACGAGAGCCCCAAGATGTCTGCCTTCCTCCAGCAGGCCACCGCTCTGCTGCACGCCATGTGTAAGCTGTGCTTCGCTGTGACCAGCCGGTGAGTGGCAGCAGTCTCCCTTCCTTTATGACCCTCCTCTCCAGACATCCCTGTGATCATGCACGGCTGTTCACAAGACTAATGACAGGAGTGACTCACCGTTGGATCTTTTAAGTCCGCCCGGCCATCCCATAAAGACTTGTTGTTGGAGCTCAAACAAAGACACTGCCTCCTTTTCAATCACACTCAGTGGTTTCCTTTAGTCTGAGCGCTGGCAAGGCCATCGTTACTGTTGATCGAGATAGGCATCTACTTGACCCCCGTGCTCAGTCACTCACCATAAACCCTTGCCTCCAGCACGCCAGGGGAAGCCCACCCACGTGTTACTGTGACCTGCCCCGAGAGAGGCTCAATGGCGCCGCTGACAGAGGCTAAGCATACAGACGAAGATAGCATGACCCTTAGTACAGGAATGCTTCCCTCATAGTTAAATATCGTCAGTGGTCATATGGGCACATTTTATCCCTTTAGTTTCTGTAGTGTCATTGTTTGAATTATAACAGAGGTATTTTAACTCTAAATTTTGCTGGTCTGTTGCCAAAACCTTGCATTCTAGACGGGTTGCCTGACAACGTCACGAAAAGGTGTTTGCATCGTTGGGGCTGTGTGTGTTATGATTCTGAACGGTCAGATGGCTAGAAACAATGACAAAAAGCTGCCATGTGGGGAATATTAAGTGGCTCGTTTCATCTTGTTCTTACACCATGTCTTGTTTTGAAGTGTTTCGACTGATGACACGTCTATGCTAATATGGCTTAAATTCGCTAGCTAGCTAACCAACAACTGTAACAATGTATTTGAGAGACAAGTGCTTATTGTGTACATTTATTTATGTTTTCAATAAACATTTGGAGACTATACAGTTCCCATAATCCTTTGGCGTTGACAGTTGTTTTGCCCAAACGTTGCACACGCATCGGTTTTGTTGCTGAACAACCCATCCGTGTAGAAGTCTTTATCACATACTGTAGATGTTGTGACTGTATCGTTCCTGTGCCCACACTGTACTGCTTGTGTACCTCTCCTCTCCAGCTGCTGTGTGCTGTAACAGTGCCCAGCTGCTTCACACCAACACAGGGAGCACTGCTGTGACTGTGTCACTGAATATCTGTGAGAAAACACAGCGCCATAACCTCGCCACTTTAATGAGCGCACCGAGCAGTGTTGCGTAATAATAACCTGCTAATCCAGCCAACTATCTCCATTCTTACCCTGTCCTCTGTGTGTTCAGGAGATTATACTGGAGAGAATGTATACCATAGTCCTGGAATATTTTTTGCCATGCCAGTTGCTGTGTCGAGGGGTTTAACTGGCATTAGAGACCATGTACTTGCAGAGCTAGGAATTTCCACACAGAGCTGTTGGCCAACATACAGTGGGTTCCATCCAGAGGTCAAACAGCCTTTATTCTCTGCCTGCAAATCACATCCTGTGTAGCAGGGGTATTCTTAAATTCCCTGTCAGCACAAGCTTATGGAACTCGTGGGTTTGCAGGAATCCTAATTGTAAAACAATGGGAGCCATTTGACATGTTTTCCCTGATGCCATTGACTCCGATGTAAATTTCCTACAGTATTTAGTCTCAGCTAAACAAAATACTTTCCCCATCTATAAAGCATGGACTAATCAGGGTAAACTCCTCTTATGCGCCAGGTGTTAGTCTGGCTATAGAAGTTTACATTGACTGGCCTCCAGTTTTATGAAGAGGGCAGCTGAGGAACTCAGAGCGATCTCTCCTTCCATCCCATCAGTGTTATACTCCCGTTCTGTTCTCACCTGTGATGTGTGCTGAGAGGATGATGTTACCAATCCCTTTTAATCTGCCTCCTTGCTAAGACACACTAACATGCTGCTTTCAATCATGTAAGGTGGACCTTAATTAAATGTGCCTGAGTACACAGCACCTTGCCAGGAAGCTTTCTGCAGCCAAGGGCATGGATGAGCCACTGCCATGAGCTGTCAGAGCTACTTCCAAATTCCTGTGTTCATTCTGCCCAGCTAAAGGCTCAAACTCACATTCTGAACTGGTTTAAAATAACAGTCACATTTCTGTGTCACTGCTGTACCATTTAAGGAATTTCTCAGTCTGTGGTTGTAGTGATAATGACCAAGCTTTTAACTGCGATCCTTGATTAGGCCTAAATAATCTTCAGTGCACAGCTGAGCATGGACACCTTCTCTCACACAGCCCCCAGACTGCACTTCCCTCTCACTCAGTGTAACCAGTTACTCCACTTAACCCGATAGGCATGCAGTGTAAATGGGGCAGGCCCTATTATTTATATTTGAAGGGGTAACCCTGGTCTAGCGAGTAAATCTAGAAGCCACAGGGACCAGACTCCCTTCACTCTTACATCCTGAGTCTCTGGTCACTGTGGTGAGGGCAGACAAAAGCTATGTTGTGAATTGAACTTTTACTTGATTTAGAATGAAGTGAAGCATTTTAACCAATAATAATAAATAATACGTTTGGAGAGCTTCTAATGTGGAGTAGTCAGATCCCATTAATTTCCCTATATAACATTTCACTGTCACTATGTTCATTGAGCAGAAATTAAATGATCATGTCACATGTTTATTTATATTGCCTGTGTCCTTTGCAGCTCTCCCAGTATATTTGACAACAAGCGGACAGACCCCACAGGGCTGACGGCCCTGCTGCAGTCCACAGACCTGGTGGGTGTGGTACACACTCTGTACTGCATCCTGCTCCACAGCTCCGCCCTGCCTGAGCCGGCTGCTCAGGGCCCACAGGAGCCGTACGCCCCAGGGGTCATCCAGGTGGCCCTAACGGGCCTCCGCTTCCTCAACAGCTTCGCCCTGCTCGACCTGTCTGCCTTCCAGGTAACACACACACACCACTTCATACTGAGGTACAGGACACACACAGAGAGAGACACGCACACATTCTCACACTTGAATCCCTCATCCTGCAGGTCCAGTAGGTGGTGTTAATTACAGTGACTCTAATTCCAAAGGTTATGCTGCCTGCGGGGCAGGTTTTTCAATACCGGCACATCACATTCCATACAGTATATACTGGTCTTGCTGGTTACGTAGGTGTATTATGCTGGACACATTCCACAGACAGACATTCCAAATAGGGGGTGCCATGAAAAGGCCTTGTCACCAATGTCCTCTCTTCACAGTTTTATTGACTAGCACCCTCATAATATAGAGCTGGCTGGCTTCTCTGTGCATCGGCAAGACAGAGCAGCTATGTCTGGTAAGACGAGGGGCTGGGGTGTGTCTATTTGTCAATAACTGCTGGTGCGCGATGTCTAATATTATAGAAGTCATGATAAGCTGTAGACCACACCATCTACCAAGAGAGTTCTCATCTATTTTATTCGTAGCCATCTATTTACCACCACAAACCGATGCTGGCACTAAGACCACACTCAACGAGCTGTATAAGACCATAAGCAAACAAGAAAATACTAATCCAGAAGCGGCACTCCCTCCTGGCCGGGGACTTTAATGCGGGCAAACTTAAATCCGTTAAATCCGTTCCTCAACCAGAGGAAAAAAAACTCTAGACCACCTTTACTCTATACACAGAAACGCATTCAAAGCTCTCCCTCGCCCTCCATTTGGCAAATCTGACCATAATTCTATCATCTTGATTCCTGCTTACAAGCAAAAAAACAAAGCAGGAAGCTGCCGCTTTCAAGGAGCGGGACTAATCCGGACGCTTATAAGAAATCCCGAACCATCAAACAGACAAAGCATCAATACAATACTAAGATTGAATCCTACAACACCGGCTCTGATGCTCATCGGATGTGGCAGGGCTTGAAATCTATTACAGACTACAAAGGGAATCCCAGCCGAGAGCTGCCCAGTGACACAAGCCTACCAGACGAGCAAAATGCCTTTTATGCTCGCTTTGAAGCAAGGCAATACTGAAGCATGCATGAGATCACCAGCTGTTCCGGACGACTGTGTGATCATGCTCGCCGTAACCTATGTGAGCAAGACCTTTAAACATGTCAACATTCACAAAGCTGCGGGGCTCGACAGTTTACCAGGACGTATACTCAAAGCGTACACGGACCAACTAGCAAGTGTCTTCACTGACATTTTCAACCTCTCCCTGACCGAGTCTGTAATATCTACATGTTTTGAACAGAATACCATAGTCCCTGTGCCCAAGAAAACGAAGGTAACCTTCCTAAATGATTACCGCCCCGTAGCACTCACGTCAGTAGCCATGAAGTGCTTTGAAAGGCTGGTCATCGCTCACATCAACACCATCATGCCGGAAACATGAGTCCCACTCCAATTCGCATATGGCTCTAACAGATCCACAGATGACGCAATCTCAATCACACTCCACACTGCCCTTTCCCACCTGGACAAAAGGAACACCTCAGTATGTGAGAATGCTGTTCATTGACTACAGCTCAGCGTTCAACACCATAGTGCCCACAAAGCTCATCACTAAACTAAGGGTCTAAACACCTAGCTCTGCAACTGAATCCTGGACTTCCTGACAGGCCAACCCCAGGTGGTAAGGGTAGGCAACAACACATCTGCCATGCTGATCCTCAACACTGGGGTCCCTCAGGGGTGCGTGCTTAGTCCCCTCCTGTACTCCCTGTTCACCCACGACTGCATGGCCAAGCACGACTCCAACACCATCATTAAGTTTGCTGATGACACAATCGTGTCACCGATAATGATGAGACCGCCTATAGGGAGGAGGTCAGAGACCTGGCAGTGTGGTGCCAGGACAACAACCTCTCCCTCAATGTGAGCAAGACAACGGAGCTGATCGTGGACTATAGGAAAAGGAGGGCCAACCAGGCCCCCATTTTAAAATTGAAAGGGCTGTAGTGGTCACACCAACACCAAACACACCAAGACACATTTTCCCCCTCAGGAGACTGAAAAGATTTGGCATGGGTCCCCAGATCCTCAAAATTCTACAGCTGCACCATCAAAGCATCCTGACCGGTTGCCTCACCGCCTGGTATGGCAACTGCTCGTTATCTGACCGTAAGGTGCTACGGAGGGTAGTGCGTATGGCTCAGTACATCACTGGGGCCAAGCTTCCTGACATCCAGGACCTATATACTAGGCGGTGTCAGAGGAAGGTCCAAAAAATTGTTAAAGACTCCAGTCACCCAAGTCATAGACTGTTTTCTCTGCTACCGCAAGCAGCACTGGAGCGCCAAGTCTAGGACCAAAAGGCTCCTTAACAGCTTCTATTTCCAAGCCATAAGACTGCTGAACAATTAATCAAATGGCCAGCTGGATTATTTGCATCCTCCACCCTACTCGCTGTTTATCTATGCATTATGATTTAGTAAATCTTTCCTTAACTCGATTTCTTGAACTGCAGTGTTGGTTAAGCATTTCACGGTAAGGTCTACACCTCTTGTATTCGGCGTGTGTGGCAAATACAATTTGATTTGATATCCCTGTGCACAAGCATCAGGCAACACAAATATCCCTCTTTCCTCTTCCTGGCAGCAACAAGGCCATGTGTAACTGTTCGACAGGCAGCAGAGGTCAGGTCTCAGAGCTGCTGCCATTGGACTGGAGTATTTATCCTCAGGATAAACCTGACCTCTCAGACATAAACATGAGTGTCCCCTGACCGAGGGTCAGCTGCTGAGGTTAAATGGAGCACTGTGGGTCAGAAATGCGGATGGACCTGAGTGATTAGTGCTGTAGCCCGAGCCATACATTACCAGCTCTGATGAAGAGAGAATGACAGCTTCACTGTGCTCACGCAGCGCATAAACAGAACGGCGTAAGGGAGGAAGTGGGAGAATTATTAATTATTTTAATACCTGTGGGTAATTAACAAAGAGGCTGCTCTCCCTCGGCTCCGCCATGCTCAGGCTATTCATAACAGCTGGAACTCAAAGCTTTTCAGTGCCAACGTTTTTATGAACATTTTAAATAATGTTTTTTGTGGCCTGTGTTGTAATCACCTTGTGGTTCACATTACCCCACACTAGTGCCGACTAATAAGCACTACAGTAGATGCTGAGCTGCTCTCTCTTCTCATTGGCCATTTTGCTAGGCCCCAGAATCAACCACCAAATAGCGTGGTTAGAGGGGATTTCAAGCTGAAAAGGACACTGCTGGTGATGAGTTATTTAGCAAATATTTTATGTCTATTTTCAAGTAAATTAATAAACTATATTAGTATTTAATCACCAACCTTTTGGTGCACATCAAAACAGACAGTATATTCAGCCTTTGCATTCATTCACTAACAAAATATAGGGTTCAGTTTGTCTCGCTGTCCTAAGACTGATGGGTATGGTTAATTACAGTTGGGGAGAAATAGAGTTCTATGTCTCCAGTATTGCAGGGTGTTATATTGAGAGTGTAGACAGCAGTAAGGCTCAGGTCTGCTAACAGGGGTGGGCCTCTCAGGTAGGTACTATTTAGGAGACTGTTTACCTCCTCCCCTCCATCAGTCCCAAAACCTCATACATACACCCCAACCTGATTCCAGTGTGTTTTTTCTCTGCTTACCCTGTGGTGCTCAGTCATGCTGACATGTTTAATAAATACTGTCTGTGGACCTCTGATAGCATCTCATTTTCTGGGGGATTGGGGTCCCTCTGGTAGGACCCTCTGGTGTTGGTGTTGGTGCTGGGGAGAGACCCCCTAGCAGGAGTCCCTGTACACTGCATCATCCAGTCTGAATCTCTACCCGCTAAAGCACACATCCCTCTCCTCTCTTTTAATTGAGCAAATCCAGCCTCACTTATATTACCATCATCGTGTTGATTTTCTACTCTTTAGGACGGTTGTTGTTCACTATCCCGTTAGATTTAGTGAATGTCTCCAGCTAGATTGTGTCTGCTTTGTGTTTGTGGTGTTTGAATGCTGATGTTTTTTCTGTGCTGTCTCAGACTGTTCTAGGTGCCGAGGGCCTGTCCCTTGCTTTCCGCCACATAGTGAGCTCCCTGCTGTGGTACTGCTCTCAGCACTCCTCTGAAGAGCTGCTGCAGGAAGTCATCATCTGTGTGGGCTACTTCACCGTCAACCACCCTGACAACCAGGTAAAGGTCTAACACACACACACATACTCAAATATGTAATAAAGTCAATGTTGTTGTTTCATTCCTTTTCTTTAGTTATCACCATAAACTGTTGTAATTTGAGACATTCGTAGGGTCTGAAATTGACACCCTTGATAAAGATGAGCAATAATGACTATAAATAAATCTAATTCAAATCCTGAGCTATTTTGTATGCTCAAAAAGTGGGGAGATTATTTAATACTAATTCAATTGCTCAGAGAAAGATTTTTCTCAAAAAGGTAGGGGGCAAAATTGACACCCCTAAAGAGTATTCTATATAATGTAGTTAAAAGTGTAGTATTAGGTCCCATATTCCTAGCATGCAATGACAACATCAAGCTTTTGACTACAAACTTGTTGGATGCATTTGTAGTTCGTTTTGGTTGTATTTCAGATTATGTTGTGCCCAATAGAAATTAATGGTAAATAATGTATTGTCTCATTTTAGACATACCCCCAAGACAGTATGACATACCCCCAAGACAGTATTTGAAGTATTTTATACAGTCATTTTTTCCCTCATCTTTATCAAGGGTGTCAATAATTTCCGTTCCCACTGTATCTGTTCTGTTTCAGAAATATGAGATGAATGGTATCTGGTTTGGCATTGTGGCCCTGTTGCAACAGTCTGTCCATATAATGATACTTCTGTTTCCTTTATATGCTTCTGATAACGTATCATTAGATGAAGAGAGGGTGTAGTTTTTTGTGGTTCATACAAAAGCAACAAGAGCCACCTCTTTAAAGATTCATATGTTGCCACCTCTGTGCTGTTGGGCTGTGGGTGCTCTATTGTCCCTCAGTAGCATGGTCCATTGTTCTGTCCCGGTGAACTGCCAGTTCTCTCTAGTGTTGTGTGCTTTGCTGTGTTGGCCCAGGCCTAGTGTTAAGGCTACTGGGCCTATGTGGCTGTGAGCAGGATGTGATGGAGCAGACTTGGCTGCTGTGTAATTGGCTGTCATGCATGGTCTGTCTACTGAGCCCCTGAGCAGCTTACAAGTGCTACAGTTGGCCAGGCTTTAGTTAAGTGAAGCCTGACCCTCAGTGCCAGCCATTGAGCTTTACCTCAAACCTCTGCCTTTTTAATGTCCTCACAGGCGCAGTCAACCACGCAGCAATTTATAGGCGGATTTCAGTTTCTAATTTCCGTGATGTTTTAGTCCTAATTAAAGAATCTGTCTCCATTTTATGGCAGTTCAGCTCTCCTCTGCTTCTCCTATCCAATTTAATTATTTTGATGTACGTAATTAGCATTTGTTGGCCTGATTTGCATATTATATTGGATAATTGAATGAGGACCGATGATTGAATTAGGGGGGTGACAGATGATTGGGCTTTGTACTTGCCCAGCAAAGTTAACCTAACAGTCTGCCTGGGAGTAGCAGACCTTTGCATATTCATTTATGACCAGCGCACTTTGCTAATTTGAAATGCCCTAATGCAAAGTCTTCAACCTGCGACTTCCAATCAGGGCACAAGCTGCTGACAATTTAGTAAATGTTATATGTAGCCTTTGTCTATCTACTCCAATGTCATCCCAGAGAGTGAAATCAGTGTTTAGGACTTGTTCCTTTTATTGTTTATTTGATAGGTGTGAGAACCCTTTGAGAAAATGTGAAGAAATGTGAAGAGCAACCTTCGTGGACTGATCCTGGCCAGTGGCACGGTTCCTGGAATTTGTCCATGTGATCTGGGCCCTGAAAAGAGCAGGATGGATGGAGAAGAGGGGAATATTTGGAGTAGCTTTAGCTTTTCTCAGACTAATGTAAGCATTGGCAGAGCACAAAAGCAGGCCCGCCCGTGCGGTCACACAGACTGCTGATTCACTGTTGGCAGGCAGGCACACCAGCCTTTGTTTATATGTGTTGCGCTAGAAATAACGCTGCACATAAAACGTAGAACTTTGAAGACGGTCTTTGTAGATATATATTCTCCCTGCTCTGAGGGTATGAATAACTCAGCCTGTCACATATAAAGCCATTGGGAGAGTGACACATGTAGCCTTGTGTGTGCTTAAGTGTTTCGGCTCACAGGGCCATGTGGCCATATGTTTTCATTGTCTTTTGGGAGAACCCATAGAGACAGTCACACTAAAAAGGGGCTAAATTAAACGTGTTTTGTAACTGCCATGTTCCTTGTCTCATGAGGGGATAAGTACCGGTAAGCTCCCGCAACTTTTTCTTCCCAACCTCCCAGTGATTCATTTGTGAGTCATTCATGGTGATGATCTCTAGGTTCTTTTAAAATGTAGGAACAGTAAATGCTAGCGATGTTGACAAATTAACCCAGACCCCTGGCTTTGCTTGCTTTCCATTTCATGACCAGTTCCAGACTATGGAAAGTTTTCAGGAGCTTAATGCAATTTCCCAAATTGACTTAAATTGACATTAATTCATCCTGACACTTGCAATGCATTTACTACTCGGATACAATATTTCAGTTCACTAAGAAGTCTACTGTAAAATAGAAAACTATCTGCTTGTGAACTGCAGTAGGCCCCTTCCCAGACTGACATCCCACACATCAGTTTTATCTGCAGCCAGACCCAGCCCCTGTCCTTCCCATTCTGTACGAAGGTGTTTCCTCTGCCCTGCAGACTCCAGCTCACAGCTTTGCACCTGTAATCCCTGATCAACTCCCCATTACTGCCAACACAACCCTAAACCTTCACGCCTTCCTGGGGAGCCAACCCAGTGCTGGGGAATGCACCATATGTCTCCTACTATACACCACAGTAAACACACACCAACTCAGACTGGTGACTGGCAGGTACGGGCTGATTGTTAGCTCTGTAGATGATTTACACAATCCATATTGGGAGGGCCCAGGTCCAACTAACTTCAGTGTAGTTAAGGGGACATTTTCCCCATAAACCTTCCATATCTTTTTAAAGAGGTTGTATTTGCAGAATGACTCATTTTGATTGTGGCTCTTGGCAGTTTCAGAACGGCATCATCTGCTGTAAGTTGACAAGGTTATTAGGCAGATAAATCTAGAATAATTACACGTTATTTGGCAAACACCGTGTCACATGTGGTTTATAGGAGATGAATACCCTTGGTCTGTCTCTTAAATGCCATGGTGGGATCTTCTCTTCTTGTCCAGGGGATATCTTAAGTCAATGTCCATGCCGACATCTGATTGTCAGTTGACAATTTACATCATCTCAATCAGGTGGTAGCTAGTTGTTAAGAGGCACATTCAGCAGTAGCTTGTCTTCCTGAAAAAATTCTGTGTCCTCTAATATCATCTGCCCCTCACTCTTATTGGTAGTGCTGTTCCTTCAATAGGGAAACCCCAGTGTGTAGAGGGAGGCTTGGCAGAGGGTCTGACTTGTGTTGTGGGAAAGAGCTTCAGGTTTGTTGCCCTGTTTTGAAGGCTGACATGGTTCCTCTAGCTGAGGTGTCTGGGTCTGTCTAGACAGCATGCGGAACAGAGACTACTCCACTATCCATTCATCCACGGTAGTCTTCCTATGTGTGGAGGAATCTCAAATTTAAAATGTTTAATGTGCTGGAATTACAGTACAGGTTCACTCTGACACTTAGAAGTTGTCATCTAGCTAGCTAGCTAACCTTGGTTATTGCATGAGAGTTTTATTTTTGGTAACACTTTATTTGGATAGTCCATACCGCCTGGTTTCCGCTTCAACTTGGGCTTTCCCAAGGTTTTGTTTGCGTTTCGGAACATTAACTTTACACACTCTCTGTTGTCAGTGGACAGCAAAGTGGTTATGTAATGGCGAGTCATAAAAGAGCATGCCTGTTTGAAAAGGCAGATCTCTGTAGTTAAGACAGACCAGAACCACCAGGCACTTGAGCTTTACGGGTCTGTGTTAAACTGCGGCTTGATTCATGGCTTCAGACAGACGCTTGCTGGACCTTTTTATGATGTCAGGGTTTGAATAGATACTTCCAGTGGACAGGAACACCGTGTGGGGCACTGCTCTTCACCTGGGGTGATGCCTACAGAGTCCTGGAAAGTTGCCTGTAGACTTGGTTTCTGTAGGACTAGGTAACCTCTGTGGCTGCCAGCTGGCCTTGTTTTACAGTGCCTTCACAGTATTCACACCCCTTGACTTTTTCCACATTTTGTTGTTACAGACTGAATTTTAAATTGATTCAATTGAGATTGTGTCACTGGGCTACACACACTACCCCATAATGTCAACGTGGAATTATGTTTTTGGACAATTTTACATATTAATTAAAGGTTAATTTAGTATTCATCCCCTTTGTTATAGCAAGCCTAAATAAATTCAGGAGGAAAAATGTGCTTAACAAGTCACATAATAATGTGAATTAACTCAATAATAGTGTTTAACATGATTTTTGAATGACTACCTCGTCTCTGTACCCCACACATACAAGTATATTTAAGGCCTCGCAGTAAAATTCAAACACATTCAACCACAAAGACCAGAGAGGTTTTCCAATGCCTCGCAAAGATGGGCACCATTTTGGTAGATGCGTAAAAAAAATCTAGAAACAAACATTGAATATCCCTTTGAGCATGGCGACGGTATTAATTAAGAGGGAAGCCTGTACAGAATAAAAATATGCCAAAACATCCTGTTTGCAATAAGGCACTGAAGTGAAACTGCAAAAATGTGGCAAATGAATGTACTTTATGTCCTGAATACAAAGCGTTATGCTTGGGGTAAATGGAACACATCACTGAGTACCAATCGTCATATTTTCAGGCATGGTAGTGGCTGCATCATGTTATGGGTATGCTTGTCATCGGTAAGGACTGTGGAGTTTTTTAGGATGAAAATAAACAGAATAGAGCTAAGCACAGGCAAAATCCTAGAGGAAAATCTGGTTCAGTCCAACTTTCCAACAGGCACTTAGAGACAAATTCACCTTTCAGCAGGACAATAACCTTAAACACAAGGCCAAATATACACTGGAGTTGCTTACCAAGACAACATTGAATGTTCATGAGTGGCCTAGTTACAGTTTTGACTTAAATCAGCTTGAAGATCTATGGCAAGACTTCAAAATGGATGTCTAGCAATTATCAACCAATTTGACAGAGCTTGAAGAATTTAAAGAATAATGTGCAAATATTGTACAATCCAGGTGTGCAAAGCGCTTTAGAGACTTACCCAGAAATACACAGCTGTAATCACTGCCAAAGGTGATTCTAACATGTATTGACTAAGGGGTGTGATTTACTTGTGTGACTGAGATATTTCCGTATTTTATTTTCAATAAATGTGAAAACGTTTCCTAAAACAAAGTTTTCACTTTGTCATTATGGGCTATTGTTTGTAGATGGGTGAGGGGGGCAAAAAAATGTTTAATCTATTTTGATTTCAGGCTATAATACAACATAATGTGGAATAAGTCAAGGGGTATGAATACTTTCTGAAGGCACTGTATGCCTCCCTGCAGAGGGCACTTGAGGGTGGGCAATTAATTTCGGCAGCTGAGGATGGAACACTGCATAGTGGAGGATTATGAGATTGCTGTATGGTTTGTAGGTTGAGTCCTTGGAGCATCGGCCCGAACACAGACGCTGACTTCTGAATCTCTGAGACCTATGAAAGTTCAGGATTATGATGTCCAAAAGCAGGCCCTGCAACAACAAATTGTTAGTCTGCATTGTTTCTGAAGTGTGTTTTTCAATATTCTGATGAAAGATTCCTTTACCTGGGATCTCATAATCACATGTATGACCACCTTCTCTGGCCGTTCCTCCTCCGGCAGTGTTGCAACGGTAAAGATTGATTCGGTGATCTAGGATCTTGCGAAGTCCTGCAGCTAGCTTCTAAAATGAAAATAAGCAGCTCTATTTTGAAAACAATCAGATCTTCCCCTTTTTTCCTTCTGTACAGTGGAGTTAACGTTAGATTCTTGCATTACATGACAGTGAAAATACAGGGTATTTCGGTATCCTCCTAGTGAACCTGCATGTTTGTGAGTTCATATTTGTTAACCTCATTGAGAATTTGCTTTAGTTGCGTGCCAGTGGAGACTTAACTCTCCTAAAAAGCCTCTTGTTTTAGCTGGTCAGTAAAGAATCTTTACAGACATTAATAGGAAGAGGCATCGCCTGTGGCCCTTTGAACGCTGCTGTAGAACAGAGCTTTGAGGAGCTTCACCTTGAAATTATAAAAGCAGTGAATTATCGCTTTGTTTATCCTACCCTTAAACCTTAAAGTGCATTATCAAAGAGAGAATGCATTGGAAGAGTATTGTTAAGTGTATTCTCCAAATCTTGTAAATCCTCTGAATTTATGTCACTGTGGCCAGGGGACCTCACCCTGCCCTTCTGGTTCCTATTTCAGCTGAGCCCCAGCCTGGGTCTCTGTACCTGTAAAGCAGTGGGGTGTTTTTCCAGACAGGATTTACTGTGGTGACCCCCCAGTTTTCAGAGTGCTGATGGCCTTCCCAGGCTCTGGGGAGATGCCCTGAGCATTAGGCCAGGACCCCTTCCTTTGGACCAGTTCCCGCTCTAATCAAACTAGGCTGGACGTGATTTGGTTTTAATATTGGTGGGCCGGATGTAATTGTGTGATTGATTGGCCGCTGGTAAAGGGGAGCAGGATGTCAGCCGGGTGAGAACTCCATTAATGGTATTGCTCATTTCTTAGTGGTGGTGGCAAGGCTACAGTGGAGGTCTGTTCACCCTCCCCCCCAATCCTACGCAGTGCATGCCCTCTTAACCTAAGCTGCACAGTGCACATCCACAGGGATATGGTCTGGTGTTGGCTTCAATATCTCAGTGACACTCACACAGTTGGAGATAACTGTTACCGGGTAATACATAAAAGCCTATATATTTTGATAATGAAGTCAAGATATTTCTCATCAAGAAGATATTTCACATTACTATTTCTTGTTGCCCCCATTTCACAACAGCTCGGAAATTACCTGCAGTACAAAGGAAGAGCAAAACATCCCATCATTGTGTTTTATAGCCTGTAATTGTGTGGTGGGATGCTGTGCCCTCCAGTTCTCCTCCTAATGGGTGTTTGTGTGTTGTTTTAGTGGCAGATTTATGGGTGGGAGGGGTGCAGGGCAGTGATTTACGGGTGGCACTGGCTGACTGGCCCTGCTCTGTGTGTTCCAGGTGATAGTGCAGTCTGGCCGCCAGCCCAGCGTGCTGCAGAAACTGTGTCAGCTACCCTTCCAGTACTTCAGCCACCCGCGCCTCATCAAAGTGCTCTTCCCTTCACTCATCTCAGCCTGCTACAACAATCCCCAGAACAAGGTTATCCTGCAGCAGGAGATGAGCTGTGTGCTACTGGCCACCTTCATACAGGTAACATACACACTGATGTTTTGGCGAAGCTTTAATTTTCTGAAGAACTAGCACATTCAATGTATACAGAGCAAATACATAATAGAGCCACCGGTTTAGTCAGTCTTTTTGGTTTAAAGGCACAATGTAGTAAAAAAAATATGTTTCTGTATTGTATACAGTGCATTCGGAAAGTAGTCAGACCCCTTGACTTTTTCCATGTTTTGTAACATTACAGCCTTATTTTAAAATAGATTAAATAAAATCCTTATCAATCTACACACGATACCACATAATGACAAATAAAAGAGGTTTTTAGAATTTTTTGCAAGTGTATTAAAAATAAAAACAGAAATACCTTATTTACTTAAGTATTCAGACCCTTTGCTATGAGACTTGACATTAAGCTCAGGTGCATCCTGTTTCCATTGATCATCCTTGAGATGTTTCTACAACTTGATTGGAGTCCACCTATGGTACATTCAATTGATTGGACATGATTTGGAAAGGCACACACCTGTCTATATAAGGTCCCACAGTTAACGCCGCATGTCACAGCAATAACCAAACCATGAGGTTGAAGGAATTGTCTGTAGAGCTCCGAGACAGGATTGCAGGCACAGATCTGGGGAAGGGTAACAAAACATTTCTGCAGCATTGAAGGTCCCCAAGAACACAGTAGCCTCCATCATTCTAAAATGGAAGAAGTTTGGACTCTTCCTAGAGCTGGCTGCCCGTCCAAACTGAGCAATCGGGGGAGAAGGGCCTTGGTCAGGCAGGTTACCAAGAACCCGATGGCCACTCTGACAGAACCTTCCAGAAGGACAACCATCTCTGCAGCACTCTACTAGTCCGGCCTTTATGGTAGTGGCCTTACTGAAACCACTCCTCAGTAAAAGGCACATGACAGACCGCTTGGAATTAGCCAGAAGACACCCAAAGGACTCAAACCATGAGAAACAAGATTCTCTGGTCTGATGAAACCAAGATTGAACTGAATGCCAAGTGTCACATCAGGAGGAAACCTTGCACCATCATTACAGTGAAGCATGGTAGTGGAAGCATCATGCTGTGGGGATGTTTTTCAGTGGCAGGAACTAGGAGACTAGTCTGGATCGAGGGAAAAATGAATGGAGCAAAGTACAGAGAGATCCATGATGAAAACCTTCTCTAGAGCGCTCAGGACCTTAGACTGGGGGCGAAGGTTCACAATCCAACAGGATAACAACCCTAAGCACACAGCCAAGACTACGCAGAAGTGGCTTCGGGACGAGTTTTATGAATGTCCTTGAGTGGCCCTACCAGAGCCCAGACTTGAACCCGATCTAACATCGCAGTTACGCTCCCCGTTCAACCTGATAGCACTTGAGAGGATCTGCAGAGAAGAAGAATGGGAGAAAATCCCCAAATACAGGTGTGCCAAGCTTGTAGAGTCATACCCAAGAAGACTGGAGGCTGTAATCATTGCCAAAGGTGATTCAACAAAGTACTGAGTACTCTGAATACTTATGTCAATGTGATGTTTAAGTTATTTATTTTTTATACATTTGCAACAATTTCTAAAAACCTGTTTTTGCTTTGTCATAATTGGGTATTGTGTGTAGATTGATGAGGGGGGAAAAAACAATGTCATCCATTTTAGAATAAGGCTGTAACGTAACTAAATGTGGAAAAGTCAAAGGGTCTGAACACTTTCCAAAAGCACTGTATACATTAAGAACACCTATTCTTTCCATGACATTGACTGACCAGGTGAACGCTATGATCCCTTATTGATGTCAAGCATTGGAGTCAACATGGGCCATCCCTGAGGAATGCTTTCGACACCTTGTAGAGTCCATTCCCCGACGAATTGGGGCTGTTCTGAGGGAAAAGGGTGGGGGGAGGTATACTGTTTTGGTGGGATGGAATTTTGGCCTGCCCGGTGACATCCCCAGGTGGTAAATTAGTCAATAGACCAATAAGAAAGAGTTACAAACCTCTCAGCCATTTAAAAGCTAGTTTTCCATTTTCCCAACCCCATTCAGACTACTCCCAGACAGTCCTAACAAAATCCTTGTATGAGAAATTGCTCTTTAAGTTACTTATTAATCCTATTTTAATTGAAAACAATCACAGTAAGTAAGGTACTTAATTGTTACCCAGAAATGACTTGATATTGAGATCAAAGCGGCTGCATTGGACCTTTTTTAATGTGTTTGTCTCCTGGTGGATATTTAGCACCTACATGGCTTCCTCAGTGCATTTACCTGCCAGTGGTTTAGCCTCCAGTAAACAGGCTGTCTCCTTCATCTTCTCTGACAACATCGCCTCTCACCGCCTAGCTACCACCATTATTTACATTAAGATTATCTCGCACAATAGAGGGACAGGCTATTGTAATTTCAGCCAAACAGTGGGAAGATCTATAGATTCCTCCTTCCCTGTGTCATTATTTATTATAGAATTAACCTGCGATTAAGCAAAAACTTGCTTTGCTAGTACTTTTGCTATGTTCATAGTATTAAATGGGTAGTTCACCCAAATGACAAAATTACATATTGGTTTCCTTAACCTATAAGCAGTCTATGGACAGTATGTCCGCAATCGTGCTTTGGTTTAGTTTCCCTGGCGTTGTTTCTAAATGTTAACTTCTTTGCATTTCTGGCACACATCCCATTCAAGTCGTGGGCCTGATATTGGCATTTTTTGCACATCATGTTCAAATCATTCAAAAGTACAGTACCTACAATTGATTGTGAAATTCACCAGTCACTTATGGATGATTTGAACATGATACGCAAAAATGCTATACTGAACAAAACTTTGAATGCAAGAATTTCAAAGATTTTTCTGAGTTACTGTTCTTATAAGGAAATCAGTCGGTTGAAATAAATTAATGCCCTAATCTATGGATTTCACATGACTGGGAAAACAGCAATGCATCTGTTGGTGACAGATACCTTGGGGAAAAAAGGTGGGGGGGTGGATCAGAACACCAGTCAGTATCTGGTGTAACCACTATTTGCCTCATGCAGCACATCTCCTTTGCATAGAGTTAATCAGGCTGTTGATTGTGGCCTGTGGAATGTTGTCCCACTCCTCTTCAATGCCTGTGCGCATTTACACTCTTACTCATTGATCCAGAGCATCCCAAACATCCTCAACGGGTGACATGTCTGGTGAGTATGCAGTCCATGGAAGAACTGGGACATGTTCAGTTTCCAGGAATTGTGTACAGATCCTTGCGACATGGGGCTGTGCGTTATCATGCTAAAACAAGAGGAGATGGCGACGGATGAATGGCATGACAATGGGCCTCAGGATCTCATCACTGTACCTCTGTGCATTCAAATTGCCATTGATAAGATTCATTTGTGTTTGTTGTCCATAGCTTATGCCTGCCCATACCATAACCCCACCGCCACCATGGGGGCACTCTGTTCACGACGTTGACATCAGCAAACCGCTTACTCACATGATGCCATTACATGCAATCTGCCCGGTTACAACGCCGAACTGCAGTCAGGTCAAGACCATGGTGAGGAGCTGGATGTTGAAGTCCAGGGCTGGCGTGGTTATACACAGTCTGCGGTTGTGAGGCCGGTTGGACATACTGCCAAATTCTCTAAAACAACGTTGGAGGCGGCGTATGGTAGAGAAATTAACATTCAATTATCTGGCAACAGCTCTGGTGGACATTCCTGCAGTCAGCATGCCAATTGCACACTCCCTCAAAACTTGAGACATCTGTGGCATTGTTTTGTGTAACAAAACTGCATATAAGAGTGCTCTTTTATTGTCACCAACACAAGTTGCACCTGTGTCATCAGCTTATTGATATGCCACACCTGTCAGGTGGTTGGATTATCTTGGGCAGAGGAGAAATGCTCACTAACAATGATGTAAATACATTTTTGCTCTTTAAAAAAAAATGTAAAGCTTTTTGTGCAGGTGAAATATTTCTGTGATCTTTTATTTCAGCTCAAGAAAGATGGGAACAATACTTTACATGTTGCGTTTATATTTTTGTTCCGTATAATATCGGTTCTATGAATTGAATGGGATTTGTGCTACAAATGCTAAAACGTTAGCATTAGGAAACTGTACCAGCTAGTGCTAGGGAAACTAAACCAAAGCATGGATTGCTATCATACCTTGTACATAGACTGCTTACAGGGTAAGGAACTAATGTGTCATTTTATAGTTTGAGTGAAATATCCCTTTAAGGATATGGTTCGTATTGAAATTATGAGTATATTGTGACATCTTTATAAGCTTTAATGTGTGTGTTAATCAGAACAGGGAGACATGCAGGGACTGCAAACAGAATGTATGGGTATGTAAAATACACTGAGTTATTTCGGATGTTCAAAACACACCATTGTCAGGATCAAATCCGGCATCATGAAATCGTTGCAAAAGTTTGTTTAAGGTAAAGTTATCTGTTCGCACCTATTTAGGTTGGTTAGCTTCAAGCATGATGAGTTATGGTTTGCTTAGATATGGTGGATAAAATGTTCCATTTCTTCACAGCTGGTGAGCAATGGTGTCTGGCCTCTCCCCTACTCCTGTCTTAATACTGTGGATCACTCTGACATATTCCTCTTTTATTTCCTCCAGGACGGTGCCTCAAGTGAGAACCATCCAGACAACAGAATGCAACAAGGAGGTAGGTAATTCTTCAATGCCATTTTTCACTTTTAATTTTTTTTGATAGTTTTGCATTAAAATGTATTAATGCATTCACCAATTATTTTTTTTAAAAGGTCACAGTACAGTGTTTTCAATTGCAAAATATGAATTTACATGACTTGTTTTGGTCAATTGGTGATTGTAATTCTTAAATATTAGTGTATAATCGTGAGGCATCTTGCTCAGACAAAAAACAATGTTCTATGGTTTGTCACCATGCAGACAGAGTCTCTCAGCCACTGGATTACTGTGAGCTGTCCGACCGCTTTCCCAGAGACCAATGGGAATCAGCACTGCAGTTCTTCCTCAAGAAGCAGGAGGACTAATCCAGAATTGCATGCCGACCTCTAACACGCACATATACATGAAAAACACTACAAAGTAGAAACCGACACTTAACCCTCCATTCTACACTACATACTTTCACATTTAGATTTGAAGTCTGCATATGGACTTATTCTTTAAAAATGCAGTCTTAGCCTTCCCAAAACTCTTGAAATCCTAGAAGACGAGGGATAAATCCTAACTTGAGATGCACATGTATAACTAAAATGTTTGTGTAAGTCATCCATCGATGTCCATGGGCGATTTGCACGAAAGTTTGAGTTGGAAGTGAGTATCTTGTGTATTTTACCGTGAGTCACGCACAATAATTATGTTCCTTGTCCAACCAAGTCATTTGCTTTCGTGTTATGTTTCTATTGTGGATAGAATGGCAACGTAGCAGAGGAGAGCAGAGATAATCAAAAGCACTCTCATAATGGTTAGATTACATAACATGTTCATCAATAATACTGTGTACTTCCTGTTAATTCCTTTTAATATTTTCATATACAGTTAAGATGTGAATGACCTGATCAGAATGTTTTTTCCCCTGTAGTTATTTTACAGGCGTTGGGCAGTTTTGTACTTCAATATGTAAGTTACATAGTCTATGTGTTTATTCTGTACATTTTAGATTTGCTCTAGTAGGAGCTGTCCTGATTTCAAGTACAAATGTTTCCCTTGTTCTTGCCTTTATGCTTTGAAGAACTTACAAAATATAATTGATTTAGTAAATTACATTTTTATCCCATTTAATAAATTATTTATTATTAGGCGTCATTCATTGTCCTCCAGTTATTTTTATCTAGAGACTGTGTGGCTCACTCATTCAAGTCTCAGTGATTTCCCCTATGTCTACTGATCAAGTGACAATTAATGAGAACTACTGACTGTAGCCTCTCTGCCTGTGTAATGTTCTTCCTGTACAGCATTGTAACATTTGTAATAGTGATTAATATCCCAGGTGGTGTGAGGAGCTGGGTTAAAGTAAAATGGCTGGTCCTTCTCTATACCAGACTCAGTTCTGCAGACCCAGTCAATCCTCTGCTCTTGCCTTGGAGCAGCTCAATCAATCCCAACAGTTAATTCAGAGCTCCCAGCAAGGAGACATACCAGTGGATATTTTTTGAAAGATAACTAACTCCTAGAAATTTATGCAATATTGAATAATTATTTTCAGTACATAAACCTATACAGGGCTGGGTATATTCTCACAATTCTTGCCAAGTGTCTCTTCAACTTTAATATCAACTGAAGAGGCCTCTCATATTAAGGGATAGTAAAATGCATAAGACTCTTAAACGCATTGCACATGCAGCATACTGCAGCTCTACAATGGGCCTACCGCTTGAAAAGTAGCCTAGGTCTATTATTTCCCTGAAATAGTGTAGCCTACCCCAAACTGTGGAGTAGCCTAATTATTTATACATCATAATTATGACAACTGATTACGTTAATATGGGAAATGTGTCCATTAGATTCCTATCATTTGTTATCGGTTAGGTGAAATCCTGAAATGACGCAGGAGGAAATTACAGCATCTATTTTCATTCTGCCGCTCAGAGCGCAACAGTGGATTAACGAATGTTGGCTGTTGTTTGGACTAATGTCTATCAGATACAGCTAAATGGCTGATTGTGAACTGCAGATTTCCATACTATATAATTATCTGATCAAATGGAAATTAGATAACTGTAAAACCATGATCTGACGTGCCAAAAGACATATAAGCATTACGCACTTTATTTATTTGCCAGTTGTCTTGCAAACCCCCCTCTTAAATGGCTTTATGGACGAATTAATGAGTTGTGTAAATGACAGAAATATGCAACAATACAACTAACTACATAGCCTATCTAGGCCTATAGCAAGGCTAATGGATAAAGCAATTCCAAAATTTGAGGCCTATGGATGCTGTTATTTTCTGTGCGACTTTGAAAGTTATAAACTTTTATTCTAGACATTGCCTTCCTTATATGCAAAATATTTATCAAGTGAATATGAATGTGTATATATTATGTTTAAGGGGAAAATAATTTGATTAGGCCTGTATCTCAAATCTATGCTTTGTTTCTAAAATGCCTTCTAACCACGATGAAATATTTCCAGAGGAAAGATTAGGTGGGGTACAAGGGCAGAATTTGTTGGTCAGTAGGCTACTGTTGCATAGCTACAATTATTGGACATAAAAGACTATGCATGGCAGGATAGGCCTAATGGCTTTTTGATTTGATGCCAGAAGTCACATAAAGAGACCTAGCTAGGACTACTATGTACTGTGCTGAAAGACTGATCATGTTTCCGATCGTGATTTAAGAGGTTAGAATGCTGTTGCGTCCTCTGATCAGAAAGTTCATCCACAACAACAAATTGTTGAGGTCTAGTATGTCGTCAGTATCTTGACCTGCACTCCTTGTCCAGAGGCTATCCAGGATTTTGCCTGGAAGGAAAATAAACCCAAGACATGCCAGTATGCGTTTGCAGGGTGGGAGTCCCCTTCAGCACAGACTCCAGCGACAGAGAGAGGTGGGTTTGTTGTGGTTCCATTCAATGTATCGTTTGCAGATGATGCCAAGCGTAGATAAGAAGCCGCCGAGCCCTGTCCTCTGTCTAGACTTGTGACTTTACAAGTGAAACTGGAATGATCACATCGCAAATCCATATGTGGAGGACAATTAAATAAACAATATGTTATCCTCAATTGTATTTAACAAACAGGCCTCAACGTAGAAATGCTTGCATTTGACCAACTGTGATTCTGTTTGCGTTAACGATTTTTGAATATGCCATTAAAATGATAGCTTCCATCAAATTGATTTTCTCTAATGACTAACGCGATTCTGTGAAAGATTGTGGTCTTAAATGACATCACAGTGATTTATTTTGGATGGTTCGAAATTAATTTGAGATTCTATAGGCCTATTACATCTCAAACGTTTTTCACCCTGGCTACATAGTTTAGATTAAGCCCATAGGTTTATGGCAACGCAAAACCACCATGAAATAGCCGTTTCATAAATACATAGCGATTTATTTTGTCCATTTGAAATTTCAGTTAATATTTGATTGAATTACTGCATCTATGAGATTTCACATGCAGAGTTCATTAGACATGAAACCGTTCATATGGGTTTATTACGATAGCCTACATTTTCGCATAATAAATATCAATAACTTACTTTTTCTTGAAAGGTTCCACAATCTGTATCCCATCCACTTAATTACAATATTTTACAGGGTTTGATTTTAAATCATCTCTAGAAATCATGCACATCTACAGAGTCATGGTCGCAACCCGACATAGGAAACTTACATAGATGAAACTATACAACTGTTGGCCACTATGGATAATGTTCTGATATGTTCATCTTTACAAGCTAGCGAATCATAATAAAGTTGAATGTTTGTAGATATAATCCTCACGTAGGCTATGTCCAACCATGTAGGTAAGATCCGAGGCTCAGCCTCCGCTTTAGTTATAGCCCTTGGTTGTCACTGGCTGGTAACTTAAAATTCATCCGATCCTGAGCAATGCAGACCGGTCCCTCCGTGAATAAATGGTGCATCCTCATAGACAAATCCAGCGTTATTGTTCTTTAAATAAGATTAAATCCTTTTCCTCTCAAAGCTGTTAACTAGCCAATTCTCATGCAGAGCACGCGGGAGCATGCTGGAGTTCGAAGCGTCACTGTTGGGCTGGTCTCACGTGTCCATCGGACTTGGTACCATGCTGTTCGGGGTGTCCGGCAACTGCGACGACAAGGAGGTCACATCACTGCCGGAGGAGTTACCCATGGAGCCCGATTCAGAAAAAGACACCTGCGATGGAAACGATTGTTTTAATTAGCGTTTTTCTTCTCTCAATATTGCATATTGATATTGACCCTTATGTTTCGATGAAGTCCAATGCAAATATTAGGCCAATATGAATATTCATGTAATCGACCAGCCTTCGAATTTGATGCTGAAAAGCATTTATTTAATTTAGAAATATTTGACTGAATAAAATCGCATTCTCTCATCTGAATCGAGATTGGCCATTCAGTGATCGAGTGGATGATATTTTAATGAACATACATTTATTGCAAAATGATTGTGTGTGTGCCTACCAACTGCCGGAAAGCGGGCTGGTCCAGGTCACTCTGCAAGGCGAACTCGCTCAGGGCCTTCCAGGGGGGCTGGTAAGTCTGCACCTCTACTGGGTTCCCTAGGACCGTATTGTCGTGTCGAATTGGACTGCCTGCCACCATAGGTGTACCCGTCAGCCCCTGAAGATTCTACAGATAAAATGTATCACAACAAACATCTCACCACCATCCATCTGGTTTTCTCAACATTCAAAGTGCAATATGGTCGGCAGGTAGCCTAGTGGTTAGAGCATTGGGCCACCGGAGTCTGACAAGGTAAAAAGCTGACGTTCTGCTCCTGAACAAGGCAGTTAAACCACTATTCGTAGGCCATCATTGTAAGTAAAAATGTGTTCTTAACTGCCTAGTTAAATAAAAATATGCATTCATTACATTTTATTTGGCACGCCCTATTAAATAATACCTTTATTTTTAGTTTATGTTGCATTAGAATGTCTAAATGAACTTACAGTTTTATCGATGTGATGCTGTTGTTGAAGTTGCTTCATGAATATAGTTCTCTTCTTGTCTTTACAACGTTTGTTCTGAAACCAAACTCTGATGACCCTTGGGCTAAGACCGGTCATCTCTACTAATTGTTCTTTCATAAGAGCGTCTGGTCTTGGGTTGGCATTGTAACAGGTCCGAAGGGTATGAAGCTGCTTCTCGTTCAATACTGTTCGCACCCGAGTGGTTTTCTCTGACTGCTTGTGGACGTGGTTCCGATGAGGAGGCTGTCGAACTGACACAGGATCTGTGGGACAAATATTCAAAAGGAAATATCTTTGAAATGTCATTTCCACTGACTGAGCCAAATTTAGAAAAGCAATCATAACTGATGATAGATACACTTATTCTGCCTACTTCTCCCTAGTAATTACACAATCAAGGCAGGAGCATAGGAAACTCACAAAGAAAAAGAAAAAAACAATCATAAAAAACACCCACATTCCTCAGTGAAGATGTACTCAACCAAAAATAATAATAACGACGATCATGTAATTTCGTGATAATTGATAAGATTCTTTGGTAAACTTTAATTAAACAGGCTATACAATATTTGAATATCCCTTCAAATATTAAATCAAAAACATTTTGTGAATTACAAATACAATTTAAAATGCTTCCCATTTAACATGAATTTATTTTTTGTTGTAGAATCATATTTCGATCGACGTCTTTTATTCTGTATTTTTCTAACTTCACACCTACAAACTCAAAACTTTCAGTATTTGAATTAACAAAAATATATCGACCATTGCAGCATACCCCCTTTACACAGCCAAAATGTTACCTTATTGTTTTCAAAATAAACGAATTGACATACACTTTAGTCTAATAGCTTTAACAACTTAATAGATACAAACAACACCCAATATGTTTTAATTAATGTTTAGTCTACCAATGAAAGTAATGTAATAAACCTATAGGCTTAAAAGTCTGCACACTTGATCAGTGAAAGGAACATGTTGCAGACAAGTATAATAATAACTTATTATTAAAAAATATATTTTACTATTATTATTATTATGCTATATCCTTTTGTTGTTATTAACGTTAATATTAATATTATACTCTCGTTATTATTATTATTACCACCATTATTCGTTCACTGACCAGCAATATGAAAAGACCTGGAGAGAATATTTCCCGGACTAATGGGGCTTCCCGCTGAGGCCCGTTCCAGAAGTAACCCGTGATCAGCCCGACAGAGCAGCTCCTCGTCCCGCAGAGAGAACTCATCCCCCGGCACAAGCTGCCGGCTGCACACCGAGCACCTAAAACACTCCATGTGGTAAACGTTGTCACGAGCTCTCATCACCAGATCACTGCTGCAGAAGCCAATGTTACATTTTGCACATTTAATCCCAAATAATCTGAAAAGGACATAGGAACATTGGTCTCAATACCTTATAATGCATAACAAAAACATGCAATTTAGTCAGATGAAGGAGACGAATAGCCTACGACACAAGTCGACCTTTTTTTATTGTATTTTTACCAAATAAACCAGAAACTTTGACTAGGTTGTGCTATTCTCCGTCATGTGGATACTGTTTAGTGTCAACAAGCAGTTTGAACAATTTCTCATACATTTCCACTTCAGTAGGCCAAACTACAATTTCTTTCACAATTGGGGCCTTTGGAAATTCCAAAGCTCTGAAATCACGTCAGTGAGGAAATTTAGTCAACTCCTACCTTACATAATCTCTTTTGCAGTATGTTTTGCCATCTCGGACGAAGCAAGTGCACGTCTCATCCAGGTACTGACTGCATTCCGAGCACTTCAGACACGCAGCATGCCACTCCAGGTCCGGGGCGACCCGTAGGATATACTGGTCGTGGATCTGACTCCCACAGCCCACACACATTGCGATTCCAGACTTCTCTGTCGAATGCACAGTATATTAATGCTACCACCACCTACACCAATGTAATCACCAGATATACTCGCTAAATCCCCGCATGTTCGTCCAGTGTCCACTCTGCAGCATGCAACCGTGTCGTGTCCTGTTTTGTTATCCTTGTCATTTCCAGAACGAAGGGCCGTAGCTATATACGGGTATAACTGACCGTAGACCTAAGATGTATTCACATCACCCTTTTCAGTTATCGAAATTGACCAATGCAACAAACAAAAAAATCGTGAAATGTTCCAATAATAGCCCAATATTGTTAACGATCAAATCAATCTTAAATGTGCCTGGGTCAAAATTAAAATAGGGACACGAATGTTTACTTACTTTTGGAATGATCCCCCATATCACCCAAGAAAGAAGAATTTAATATAATATCCACCATACAGGAGGGATAGTGCAGGCCGATAGATTAAGAAATTGAGTGGAAGACTGCCCGGTCCCGTTCCTGGTTGACTGCTAACTTCTATTCCTCGATTGAGAGGTGGGAAGAGAAGAGCAATGTCCCACGCGCAGAGTGACGTCACATGTCAACCTGGACCTCTGTGCGTTTGGGGAGGGGGTAAACTATGCAAAGGCTTTGTTTCAAAGGCCCAAGACAAAAAAGTCTAAATACTAAAAACTGTTTTATTTTCTTTAACATAGAGATTTTCACACATAAATTCGCCTAAGTTGAGTGGAAAGTTGAACTTCATTGTTATGATTATGCTTATACACTTATGATTGTGATCGTTATTACGGTGATGATAATGATTATGCAGAACTATTCATTTTTTATATTCTTAATATTATTTTTTATTATCATTATTATTGTTCCTGGTGACAATACAAAAACGTATAATATGCATTGCAAAATCATATTAAAAACCTGGATTTCGTAAAGTAAGATTAGACTAGAGACCTCATAGGAACTAGAGTTCTATGAGTGAGCCCTCTACTGGAAAAGAAGCAGAAAGGTCCTTTTGGAGTAGAAAGGACCATTTTGTTGTTTATGTTTTTAATAACAGCCAAATTATTTAGTCAATATGATTATTTTGTCAATTTATAGAAATCTAACAAAATCTCTCCAAAAAATAAATGAAGAAGCTATTTTGCCACGCATTCCATGAACTGACATTTATTAGATTACTCTGAATTTCGTTTTGTAAATGTATAAGTATAATAACAAGATGTTCCCATTCTGCAATATTGTATAATCAAAATTCAAATTTGATTAGTATTGTCTGGATATATAAATCAAGAAATCTTTAGAAAAGATTTACCCTTTTCAGTACGTTTTAAGACACGTTTTGACATGGAAAACCCATCCATTTTTGCATGTGATATACACTATTGGTTAAGGAACAGGTAGCAAAGTGCACCATTTAACATTTGTAATGGATATCTTTAACATAACCAACAATTAATGCATGCCTGTTAATGAGGAAGTATGTGATGATAAACAATAGGTTCAATGGCTATGATTTCATCATTGTGGACACACGTCTCCAGCAGCCTGGTCTCATAGACTAGAGGTGACATAGTAAACGTAAATCCTGGACGCTAAAATTATTCTGATATGTCACGTTTGGTATGGTCACATAAGACAGATGGTTACTTAAGGCAAAAACGAAAGTAGGGTTATCCAGGTTTCACGGGTAGGCGTATAGCATGACCAAAAGGTGGCAAGTTCAAATCTCATCACTGACAACTTTAGCTAATTAGCAACTTTTCAACAACTTTTTAGGTACTTTGCAACTACTTAGCATGTTAGATAACCCCTCCTCTAACCCTAACCTTAACCATTTTAGCTATTCCTTCCCCTAACCGTAACCATTTTAGCTATTCCTTCCCCTAACCGTAACCATTTTAACTAACCCTTCCCCTTCCCCTAACCTTAACCCTTTAAATGAACACCTAAACTTAACACTAACCTTAAATCTACTATCAGCTAGCTTCTTATGGATCAAATCCTGTTATCGGGATCGATTGACAACATCCGGTGAAAATGCAGTACGCAAAATTAAAAAAAAAATATATTAGAAATATTTAGCTTTCACACATTCACAAGTGCAATACACAAAATTAAAGCTTAACTTCTTGTTAATCTAGCCACCGTGTCAGATTTCTCTAATGACTAACGCAATTATCTGAGGACAGCACCCCATCAAACAAACACATGACAATCATATTTCAACCCGCCAGGCGCAACACAAAACTCAGAAATAACGATATAATTCATGCCTTACCTTTGAAGAGCTTTTTCTGTTGGCACTCCAATATGTCCCATAAACATCACAAATGGTCCTTTTGTTCGATTAATTCCATCGTTATATCCCCAAAATGTCAATTTATTTGGCGCATTTGATTCAGAAAAACACCGGTTCCAACTCACCCAGCATGACTACAAAATATCTAATAAGTTACCTGTAAACTTTGTCCAAACATTTCAAACAACTTTCCTAATCCAACTTTAAGTATTTCAAAACGTAAATAATTGATCAAATTTAATACAGGATAAACTGCTTTCAATAGCGGATAAAATGAAAGTGGAGCGAGCTTCAGGTCTACCCAACACATCACCGGGGAAAAACTACCTGCCCCCCAGGACACATACAGCACCCAATGTCACAGGAAGGCCAAAAAGATCATCAAGGACAACAACCACCCAAGCCACTGCCTGTTCACTCAGCTATCATCCGGAAGGCGAGGTCAGTACAGGTGCATCAAAACTGAGACAAAGAGACTGAAAAACAGCTTCTATCTCAAGGCCATCAGACTGTTAAATAACCATCACTAGGCAGCTTCCACCCGGTTACATAACCCTGCACATTAGAGGCTGATGCCGCATATACATAGACTTGAAATCACTGGCCACTTTAATAATGGAACACTAGTCACTCTAATAATATTTATGTATTCCTTAATTGCCATTATTTTACTTTTAGGTTGTGTGTATTGTTGTGAATTGTTAGATATTACTGAACTGTTGGAGCTAGAAACACAAGCATTTCGCTACAGCTGCAATAACGTCTGCTAAACATGTGTATGTGACAACTTGATTTGATGTGGAATCATGTAGTAACCAAAAAAGTGTTAAACAAATAAAAATTATATTTGAGATTCTTGCCTTGATGACAACTTTGCACACTCTTGGCATTCTCTCAACCAGCTTCATGAGGTAGTCATCTGGAATTTCTATTTTTGCCTTTATTTAACTAGGCAAGTCAGTTAAGAACAAATTCTTATTTTCAATGACAGCCTAGGAACAGTGGGTTAACTGACTTTTTCAGGGGCAGAATGACAGATTTTTACCTTGTCAGCTTGGTGATTCCTTTCGGTTACTAGTCCAACGCTCTAACCACTAGGCTACCTGCCACCCAGGTGTGCTTTGTTAAAAGTTCATTTGTGGAATTTCTTTCCTTCTAAATGCATTTGAGACAATCAGTTGTGTTGTGACAAGGTAGGGGTGGTATACAGACGATATCCATATTATGGCAAAAACATCTCAAATAAGCAGAGAAACGACAGTTCATCATTTCTTTAAAACAAGAAGGTCAGTCAAACCATCAAGCGCTATGATAAAACTGGCTCTCAAGAGGACTGCCACAGGAATGGAAGACCCAGAGTTACCTCTGCTGCAGAGGATAAGTTCATTAGAGTTATCAGCCTCAGAAATTGCGGCCCAAATAAATTCTTCACAGAGTTCAAGTAACAGACACATCTCAACATCAACTTTTCAGAGGAGACTGCGAGAATCAGGCCTTCATGGTTGAATTGCTGCAAAGAAACCACTACTAAAGGACACCAAAAAGGAGAAGAGACTTGCTTGGGCCAAGAAACACAAGCAATGGACATTAGACTGGTGGAAATTTGTCATTTGGTTTTTGGTTCCAACCGCCGTGTCTTTGTGAGACAAGGGGTGGATGAATGGATGATCTCTGCACGTGTGGTTCCCACTGTGAAACATGGAGTAGGAGGTGTGATGGTGTGGGGATGCTTTGCTGGTGTCACTGTCAGTGATTTATTTAGAATTCAAGGCACACTTAACCAGCATGGCTACCACAGCATTCTGCAGTGATACGCCATTCTATCTGGTTTGCACTTTGTGGGACTATCATTTGGTTTTCAACAGGACAATGACCCAACACACCTCCAGGCTGCGTAAAGGCTATTTGACCAAGAAGGAGAGTGATGGACTGCAGCATCCGATGACCTTGCCTCCACAATCATCCGACCTCAATCCAATTGAGATGGTTTGGTATGAGTTGGACCACAGAGTGAAGGGAAAGCAGCCAACAAGTGCTCAGCATATGTGGGAACTCCTACAAGACTGTTGGAAAAGCATTCCAGGTGAAGCTGGTTGAGAGAATGCTAAGAGTGTTCAAAGCTGACATCAAGGCAAATCTGATTTGTTTAACATTTCTTGGTTACTACATGATTCCATATGTGTTATTTCCTAGTTTTGATGTCTTCACTATTATTTTACAATGTAGAAAATAGTAAAAATAAAGAAAAACCCTTGAATGAGTAGGTGTATCCAAACTTGTGACTGGTATTGTAGGGCATATAATTATAATCAAGTATGATGATATTAATGATAACAATAAATTATAATTATTAATGTTCCACAAAAATACCTACAGAATGTTTTAATATATTTAATTTGAATTAATAATGGATGTTTATCATTAAAATATTGAAATTGCTGATATATATTCTCTCATTTCTCCTTCTTTACAATAAATAATTTAGTGTCCCACTTTGCCAATCAATGTGTCCAAATTTGCCAGTATCGACTGAAAAGATGTGGTCTCAGAACTATTTGTGTTTGAAGACATCATCCATCCTGTCTTTAAAATTTCTTCCTTTTTTCCTTTATATATTGTAGTAGAGTTCCAAACCTATTTAGAATAGTATCATGTTGGGGACATGACAATGGGATGATTCTGACAATGGGATGATTCTGTAAGGTTTTCCAGAAAGCACATTTTCAATACTCACCCTAAATAATTACATTATTGCAAAGAACTGCATGATATGTCATCAACTTATTGGTTTATTTGTTCAAGATGTCTTTATTCATAAGAACATGTGGCAACATCAACCATTTCCTGAAAATCAAACTGTGAACTTGTATCGACCCTCACCTTTGGCCCAGTGCAGTCAAAAATGTGATTTTCTTGTGTTGCAGATATATCTTTACACGCTATGAGGTTGGAATAATACTGTGAAATTGATGATGCCATTTTAGTGTACTAGCTGTTTGAAAAGCATGCCTGAAATTTCAGCCTTATTTGGTGGGATGGAGTTTTGGCCTGCCTGGTGACATCACAGGTAAAATAGTTCATAGACCAAAAAGAAAGAGAGTTCCAAACCTCTCTGCCCTGTTTTCAGTTTTCCCTCCCCACTCAGACCACTCCCAGTCCTATCAAAATTATTACTTGAGAAATTGCTCTTTGCTAAGAAGCTATTTTTGTTTATTTTTAACTATTTTAATTGAAAACAATCATAGTAAGGTAATTTATTGTTATTTATTTATTTTACTCTTATTTTACCAGGTAAATTGACTGAGAATACATTTTCATTTACAGCAACTACCTGGGGAATAGTTACAGGGGAGAGGAGGGGGTATGAATGAGCCATCTGGAAACTGGGGATGATTAGATGGCCATGATGGTATGAGGGCCAGATTAGGGATTTAGCCAGGACACCAGATTACTTTTACAATAAATGCCATGGGATCTTTAGTGACCACAGAGAGTCAGGACCAATTTTTCAGAGGCATAAATAGACTAATGTTTATGATAACATCATTTTGTTTTGTGAATGGCTACTAAGTCTTTATTTGTTACATGTTCATGTTTGCCATCCATCCCTGATCCTGAAACGTTTAAATGAAACAGCTTCATAGGCTGCCTATTTTATATTCATCATTCATTTAGTTATCCATTAGGCTAGATCGCCAACAGATGATCCCATTGAGATTAAAATTATAATTCCTCCTACATTAATTGATATATGTATTCCTCACAATGTACACCTGTCCCAATACTGCAATTAAACATTAGGAGAGAGTTTAGAGTTTTTGTACTGGTGCAGTTTCAAAGTATTTGTGAAGGCATATTTCTTCATGGACTTCATAGCACAAGATCGATTTAAGATAAGATTGAGCTTTTGCCTGGGTGGAAAGATGTCCCTTATCACATATCCTGTGTGGGTGCCGTTTGGCTCAGTTGGTAGAGCATGGCGCTTACAACGCCAGGGTTGACTCATGTGGCCTAGGTAGGGTCTAGGCAACAGATTGGTTATCAAACTTTATTTGGTGTGCATTGTCTTACTGGCTATACCCTTTTCATAAAACTTTGCCATTGATTCATTTAAATTAGTTTGTTTACAGATCTGGGTTGAATGTATAGTTGTAATAACTTTGCTGTTGATAATAGTATGTCGTTTTCCCTGTTGCCCACATCCATCTACCCCATCATCATCATGCACCCGAGTGGTACAGGCAGGATCTAGGATGGTCTTCTGAAATACAACGTTATGTTTCTATACCCGGAGGCGCAATAGGGAATACTTCGAAACAGACCAAGCAGACCAGTCCTAGGTTTGAGAAGTCAATGAGAGAAGTGGGGAAAGTATTCCTTAGTTGTTAATTATCTATAAGTCTAAAGGCACAACCTAGATTCGAAACAATGTCTTAAGTAGTTGAACATGTCATTACTACAACCACCTGACAGTGACAAACTGACACGTTTTCCTTTTCGTCAAAAACAACTTTATATATAAGGAGTGCCTTAGATACATGCGCAGTTTGGCGGAGACCATGAGTTAGACCCGATTAAATGTTTCTGCGCATGAGTTTAAACTAACCAACGTCGCCTACCTGTGTGATCAGGGATTTTTTTTTTTTTTACCCCGTTTCTCCCCAATTTTGTGGTATCCAATTGATAGTTACAGTATTGTCTCATCACTGCAACTCCCGCACGGACACCTATTGGAAAATCAATTTCTGCCTTTCTTCACACTGTACTGTCTTTGGTTATTCTGCTTCCACCCAAAACGGAAGTGATTGTAGTCAAACCAGACATTTGTAGTCAAACCAGGACATTCTACAGCTGTCAGAGTTCATTCAAGAGGTGAGCATCGAGGAGCAGAGTGAAAGACGCACAGAGCTATCAAGAAAACACATTTCAAACAGTTGGTAAGTAACGTTACAGGCAAATGATTATATCAGACTAACTATCTAAGTAACTTGCTATTCATTCGCAATGTGGCAAATACAAAAAAAGCACACATAGGACAAGCTGGTGTTGTAGGTGCCTGATAGCTATGCTAGCTAACTTATATGTCTAACTTATCTTCCCCATGCACGAAACCATAGAAAGGTTAACAGTTCATTGATTTTCCTTGCTTTATTAATACATATGAAAAAAGTACATTGCATAGTTTTGAAAATCGGATCATATTTGATCTTACAGCCAGCTTCACAGACCTTAGCTAGCTGAAAATGTAGCTAACGTTAACGAGCTGTTACTGTAGCTAGTTAGCTAGCTTATGCAACCTCGTAAACAATGAGTTACGAAACGTAAAAAAATGTCAATCTTCAATGATGCAATGACTTTAAAGCCATTGAAGCACAATTTCAATGAAGACCATAATTTAATGTATAGATACTATTTGCTCCCAATTTGGTACTGTATTGTGCTGTGACGTTGGCTAGACTGCTGTGTGAATGACCTTTACTCTGGTAATTCAAATTGTCTTTTTGACACAGGTTCAGATATATCTGTTCCTGTTTTAGGTTGGTGATAGGATTGATACTCCCGGTCAAAATGTTGTATAAGCCAGTGCATATCTTTTATGTCATGTCAGCTTGTTTACAGAAGGGTTTGGCCCAGATCCTTCCTCCCCTTCTGTGTTATGTAGCTCACACTTTCTGCTATAGCTGACCTCCAAAAAATACCCATTAGATGTTGTTTTCGCCCAAAAGGTACACCTGAACAGAATCTGTAGTATCCTGTTTGATTCAATGCCTTGCTGTTTATTGGACTACACAAAATGCTGCTGAATTGTCCATATTGTAATGGTAGCTTTCAAGTTTGATAGGCATGAGAGCAGTTATGTTTACGCTTATGTTATGTCATTTATTGAAAAATACATTTCCTCTGTAGTCTGGTCTCCCAGAGGTTTCAAAGCACCTTGGTGGTGGCAGAGCACAACAATGACAAGCTGACCCCCATTATGCTGAGTGCTATTACTGCAGCCAAGAAACTAGGAGGAGACGTGTCCTGTTTAGTTGCTGGAACAGACTGTGCAACGGTATGCTAAATCTTGGGTTTGATCAGATGGTGTCTAAAGAAAGTATTCACACCCCTTGACCTTTTCCACATTTTGTTGCTACAGCCTGAATTAAAAAAGGGTTACATTTATATTTTGTGGCACTAGCCTACACACAATACCCCATATTGTCAAAGTGGAATTATGTTTGACATTTTTTTAAACAAATTAATTAAAAAGTAAAAGCTGAAATGTCTTGAGTCAATAAGTATTCAACCCATTTGTTATGGTACGCCTAAGTAAGTTCTGGAGTAAAGCTGCTTAACAAGTCACAATAAGTTGCATGAACTCACTCTGTGTGCAATAATAGTGTTTAACATGCCTTTTGAGTGACTACCTCATCTCTGTACCCCAACTGTACAATTTATCTGTAATGTCCCTCAGTCAAGCAGTGAATACACCCAGTCACTATAAAGTTACAGGTTTCCTTCCTAACTCATGTGCCGGAGTGGAAGGAAACCGCTCAGGGATTTCACCATGAGGACAATCGTGACTTTAAAACAGTTAGAATGTAATGGCTGTGATATGAAAACTGAGGATGGATAAACAACATTGTTGTTACTCCAATACTAACCTAATTGACAGTGGGAAAAGGAAGACTGTACAGAATACAAATATTCCTAAACCTGTTTGCAACAAGGCACTAAAGTAAAACTGCAAAAAAGTATACAAAGTGTTATGTTTGGGGCAAACACAACACATCACTGAGTACTAGAGGTCGACCGATTAATCGGAATGGCCGATGTTATGAAAACTTAAAATCGGAAATCTGTATTTTTGGACACCGATTTGGCCCAATTTTTTTTTTTTTTTTTTTTTTTTGCACCTTTATTTATCCATTATTTAACTAGGCAAGTCAGTTAAGAACACATTCTTATTTTCAATGACGGCCTAGGAACAGTGGGTTAACTGCCTTGTTCAGGGGCAGAATGACAGATTTTTAGCTTGTCAGCTCGGGGATTCAATCTTGCAACCTTACAGTTAACTAGTCCAACGCTCTAACCACCTGATTACATTGCACTCCACGCGGAGACTGCCTGTTACACGAATGCAGTAAGAAGCCATGGTAAGTTGCTAGCTAGCATTAAAATTATCTTATAAAAAAAAACAATCAATCATAATCACTAGTTAACTACACATGGTTGATGATACTTCTAGTTTATCTAGCGTGTCCTGCGTTGCATATAATCGATGCGGTGCGTATTCGCGAAAAAGGACTGTTTTGCACCAATGTGTACCTAACCATAAACATCAATGCCTTCCTTAAAATCAATACACAAGTATAAATTTTTAAACCTGCATATTTAGTTAATATTGCCTGCTAACCTGGCTCGTTGCGAACTCTGTGAAGACTCTTTCTTCCTAACAAAGACAGCCAACTTCGCCAAACGGGGGATGATTTAACAAAAGCGCATTTACGAAAAAGCACAATCGTTGCACGACTGTACCTAACCATAAACATCAATGCCTTTCTTAAAATCAATACACAGAAGTATATATTTTTAAACCTGCATATTTTGCTAAAAGAAATCCAGGTTAGCAGGCAATATTAACCAGGTGAAATTGTGTCACTTCTTTTGAGTTCATTGCACGCAGAGTCAGGGTATATGCAACAGTTTGGACTGCCTAGTTTGTCAGAATTTTACGTACTTATGACATAACATTGAAGGTTGTGCAATGTAACAGGAATATTTAGACTTATGGATGCCACCCGTTAGATAAAATACGGATCTGTTCCGTATTTCACTGAAATAATAAACGTCTTGTTTTCGAGATGATAGTTTCCGGATTCGACCATGTTAATGACCTAAGGCTCCTATTTCTGTGTTATTATGTTATAATTAAGTCTATGATTTGATAGAGCAGTCTGACTGAGCATTCATTCAAACAGCACTTTCGTGCATTTTGCCAGCAGCTCGTCACTGTGCTTCAAGCATTGTGCTGTTTATGACTTCAAGCCTATCAACTCCTGAGATTAGGCTGGTGTAACCGATGTGAAATGGCTAGCTAGTTAGCGGGGTGCACGCTAATAGCGTTTCAAACATCACTCGCTCTGAGACTTGGAGTGGTTGTTCCCCTTGCTCTGCAAGGGCTGTGGCTTTTGTGGAGCGATGGGTAACACTGCTTTAATGGTGGCTGTTGTCGATGTGTTCCTGGTTTGAGCCCAGGTAGGGGTGAGGAGAGGGACGGAAGCTATACTGTTACACTGGCAATAGTAAAGTGCCTATAAGAACATCCAATAGTCAAAGGTATATGAAATACACATTGTATGGAGAGATATTCCTATAATAACTACAACCTAAAACTCCTTACCTGGGAATATTGAAGACTCCTTTTTAAAGGAACCACCAGCTTTCATATGTTCTCATGTTCTGAGAAAGGAACTTAAACGTTAGCTTTTTTACTTGGCACATATTGCACTTTTACGTTTTTCTCCAACACTTTGTTTTTGCATTATTTAAACCAAATTGAACATGTTTAATTTTATTTGAGGCTACATTGATATGATTGATATATTAAGTTAAAATAAGTGTTCATTCAGTATTGTTGTAATTGTCATGATTACAAATATACATATTCTTAAAATCGGCTTTTTTTTGGGGGCCCTCCAATAATCGGTATCGGCGTTGAAAAATCATAATCGGTCGACCTCTGCTGAGTACCACTCTTCATATTTTAAAACATGGTGGTGGCTGCATCATGTTATGGGTATGCTTGTCATCGGCAAGGACCAGAGAGTTTTTTTTTTTTTTAGGCTAAAAATAAATGGAATAGAGCTAAGCACAGGTAAAATCCTAGAGGAAAACATGGTTCAGTGTGCTTCCCAACAGACACTGGGAGACAAATCCACCTTTCAGCAGGAAAATAACCTAAAACACAATGCCAAATATACACTGGAGTTGCTTACCAAGACGACATTGAATTTTCCTGAGAGGCCTAGTTACAGTTTTGACTTAAATCGGCTTGTAGATCTATTCCTCGAGTGTGAATACTTGCACTACATGACCAAAAGTATGTGGTCACCTGCTATTTGGACATCTCATTTCAAAATCATGGTCATTAATATGGAGTTGGTCCCTCCCTTTGCTGTCTCCACTCTTCTGTGAGAGCTTTCCACTAGATTTTGTAACATTGCTACGGGGACTTGCTTCCATTCAGTCACCATAGCATTAGTGAGGTCAGACAGATGTTGGGCGAATAGAAGTTCCAATTTTACCCAAAGGTGTTTAATGGAGTTGAGTTCAGGGCTCTGTGCAGGCCAGTCATGTTCTTTCCCACCGATCTCAAAAAAGCATTTCTGTATGGACCTCGCTTTGTGCACAGGTGCATTGTCATGCTGAAACAGGAAAGGGCCTTCCCCAAAGTGTTGCCACAAAGTTGGAAGCACAGAATCGTCTAGAATGTTATTATATGCTGTAGCGTTAAGATTTCCCTTAACTGGAACTAGGGGGCCTAGCCCGAACAATGAAAAACAGCCCCAGACCATTATTCCTCCTCCACCAAACTTTACAGTTGGCGCTATGCATTCAGGTAATTGGAGTACTTCTGGCATCCACCAAACACAGATTTGTCTGTCGGACTACCAGATGGTGAAGTGTGACTCATCACTCCAGAGAATGCTTTTCCACTGCTCCAGAGTCCAATGACGGCAAGCTTTACACCACTCCAGCCGATGCTTGGCATTGCGCATGGTGATCTTAGGATTGTGTGAGGCTGCTCGGCCATGGAAAACCATTTCATGAAGCTCCCAATGAACATTTCTTGTGCTGACATTGCTTCCAGAGGCAGTTTGGAACTCTGTAGGAGGGTTGCAACTGAGAAGAGATGATTTTTACGTGCTTCAGGACTCCCCTGTCCCATTCTGTGAGCTTGTTTGGCTTACCACTATGCAGCTGAGCTGTTGCTCCTAGACGTTTCCACTTTACAATAACAGCACTGACAGTTGACTGGGGCAGTTCTAGCAGGATAGAAATTTGACTAACTGACTTGTTGGAAAGGTGGCATCCTATGACAGTGCTACGTTGAGTCACTGAGCTCTTCGGTAAGGCCGTTCTACTGCCAATGTTTGTTTATGGAGGTTGCATGGCTGTATGCTCTATTTTTATACACCTGTCGGAAAACGGGTGTGGCTGAAAATAGCCGAATCAACTAATTTGAAGGGGTGTACACATACGTATGTAAATTAGATTTGACATTTATTGAAAATGAAATTTAACAAAAAAATCTAAAAACATGTGTCCACTTAGATAAAAAGTGCTCAAGGTTGACCTACTTTGCATAATGAATGTTTTGGCATTCAGGTACAAAAAGTAACTTTCTGAGCACTTCTACAATGGGCAAATATTTATGGGAAAAGATAAACGGTTGAGATTTATATATTTTTAAAAGCTTACATACAGGGTTTACCCATTAAATGTCAATTAGCTAAAAAACAACTCAGATTTGTCATTCACATACAGTAAGTTTTATATTTGAGTTTGTGTTGTGCCCGCCATAGGTCGAGACCCAACATGCGCTTAAATAGAGGGTAGGTTTCATGTTTTTTTAGATAAATTTAGGCCGTTAAAGGTCCACACATCAAAGAATGTTGACTTGAATGGGAATATCTGTTGATTTTATATTATACTGTCAATCCTCCATCGGAAACCTATTGCAATTATATAAATAATAGAATAGACATGACCATTTATGCTGACATTCGACAGTGTTTGGACCATCGGCCATCTTTATGGGAGTAATTCAAAATTAACATTTTCAATAAAAATGTCAATGGTGTACCAGCTAAATTGCAGTGGTCTGAAGGGATGTCCGTTCTATGAATTACATTTCTATGATTGATATGACACACCCTGTATTCAAGAATGTCTCAACCGATGGCTGGCACAACACAAACCTCAGATGTAAAGTAGGGTCTAAACTACAACGTGAATTTGACGTTTGATGTATAATTTCTTGAGGTTTGTTTTCAAGAAATTATAAATCAGTTTGACAACCTTGTTTTGTAACCTTTTAAATGATATCAAACTCAACTCTTTCTTCCATGAGTAATCATGTATAGAAAGTTTTGTTTAAATGAAAATGGAGGTTGTCAAAAAGCGCTTGGAAGTCAAATGGATTTACCCGATATCCAGACCTAGACGCTTAGTGGTTTTCTTCAAGGGATTGATTTGCTGTATATTTATCATCTCTTCAGGTTGCGCAGGAAGTCAGCAAAGTCCTAGGTGTGAAGACAGTTCTGATTGCTCAAAATGATGCTTACAAAGGCTCTCTGACAGGTATGTATATCCAGAGTGTGAAGCAGATACAGGCAATAGATTCACTGAAGCTGTAAATTAGTTGAAGTTTTACTTCAGCATCTTATTTAAAAATCTGAGTAATAAAACATCTATTTTCGTGTGGTGTTAACAGCAACTTGCATGTCTTTCCACAGAGGAATTGACTCCACTTATACTGGCAACCCAGAAGCAGTTCAACTTCACCCATATTTGTGCTGGAGCTTCTGCATTTGGGAAAGTAAGGTTATAAGACCCTTTATATACAGTTGAAGTCGGAAGTTTACATACACTTAGGTTGGAGTCATTAAAACTTGTTTTTCAACCACTCCACAAATTTCTTGTTAACAAACTATAGTTTTGGCAAGTCGGTTTGGACATCTACTTTGTGCATGACACAAGTCATTTTTTCAACAATTGTTTACAGACAGATTATTTAACTTACAATTCACTATATCACAATTCCAGTGGGTCAGAAGTTTACATACACTGAGTTGACTGTGCCTTTAAACAGCTTGGAAAATTCCAGAAAACGATGTCATGGCTTTAGAAGCTTCTGATAGGCTAGTTGACATCATTTAAGTCAATTGGAGGTGTACCTGTGGATGTATCTCAAGGCCTACCTTCAAACTCAGTGCCTCTTTGCTTGACATCATGGGAAAATCAAAAGAAATCAGCCAAGACCTCAGAAAATACATTTTACATTACAGTCTGGTTCATCCTTGGGAGCAATTTCCAAATGCCTGAAGGTACCACGTTCATCTGTACAAACAATAGTATGCAAGTATAAACACCATGGGACCACGCAGCTGTCATACTGCTCAGGAAGGAGACGCGTTCTGTCTCCTAGAGATGAACGTACTTTGGTGCGAAAACTGCAACCCACAGTAAAACGAGGCCTATATCGACATAACCTGAAAGGCCACTCAGCAAGGAAGAAGCCACTGCTCCAAAACCTCAATGAAAAAGCCAGACCACAGTTTGCAACTGCACATGGGGACAAAGATCATACTTTTTGGAGAAATGTCCTCTGGTCTGATGAAACAACAAAAATAGAACTGTTTGGCCATAATGACCATCGTTATGTGTGGAGGAAAAAGGGGGGCTTGCAAGCCCGAAGAACACCATCCTAACCTTGAGGCACGGGGGTGGCAGCATGATGTTGTGGGGGGTGCTTTGCTGCAGGAGGGACTGATGTACTTCACAAAATAGATGGCATCATGAGGTGGGGAAATTATGTGGATATATTGAAGCAACATCTCAAGACATCAGTCAGGAAGTTAAAGCTTGGTCACATGATGTCTTCCAAATGGACAATGACCCCAAGAATACTTTCAAAGTTGTGGCAAAATGGCTTAAGGACAATAAAGTCAAGGTATTGGAGTGGCCATCACAAAGCCCTGACCTCAATCTTATAGAACATTGGTGAGCAGAACTGAAAAAGCATGTGCGAGCAAGGAGGCCTACAAACGTGACTCAGTTACACCAGCTCTGTCAGGAGGAATGGGCCAAAATTCACCCAACTTATTGTGGGAAGCTTATGGAAGGCTACCCAAAACGTTTGACCCGAGTTAAACAATTTAAAGGCAGTGCTACCAAATACTAATTGAGTGTGTGTGAACGCCTGACCCACTGGGAATGTGATGAAGGAAATAAACACTGAAGTTAATCATTCTCTCTACTATTATTCTGCCATTTTCACATTCTTAAAATAGTGGTGATCCTAACTGCCCTAAGACAGGGAATGTTTTACAAGGATTAAATGTCAGGAATTTTGAAAAACTGAGTTGAAATGTATTTGGCTAAGGTGTATGTAAACTTCTGACTTCAACTGTACGTACCTTCAGGTCATTTGTCACTTCTTAGGAAAGCGATCTGCCTGCGATTTGGTTTCATGGATTGGTATGGATTTGGTTTCATAAGCCTAGTGTAAAAAATGATAGCTGTTATGAGTATGCCGTATTTTTTTATTCATGCCATGGTTTCTGGAACTTATTTGTAGAGCATCTTTGGCTGATCGCTACAGATTGCCTTATATCCCTGCTTATTTACCAACCTGTCTTTTCTAGAATCTCCCCCCAGAGTGTCTGCCAAGTTGGATGTTGCTCCTATTTCAGACATTATTGAGATCAAATCCCCTGACACCTTTGTCAGAACCATCTATGCCAGTAACTAGCTTTTTGTGAATGTGTTATGAGAAGATACATTTGAACTAAAGCATATAGCTATTGTTTTTTCCCCAAACCAACCTACAGTGCCTTGCAAAAGTATTCATCCCCCTTGGAGTTTTTCCTATTTTTTTGCATTAAAACCTGTAATTTAAATGTATTTTTATTTGGATTTCATGAAATGGATATACACAAAGTAGTCCAAATTGGTGAAGTGACATGAAAAAAATAACTTGTTTCAAAAAATTATATCAAATGGAAAGTGGTGTGTGCATATGTAATCACCCCCTTTGCTACGAAGCACCTAAATAAGATATAGTGCAACCAATTGCCTTCAGATGTCACATAATTAGATTGCACACAGGTGGACTTTTTAAGTGTCACATGATCTCAGAATATTTACACCTGTTCTGAAAGGCCCCAGTGTCTGCAACACCACTGAGCAAGGGGCACCACCAAGCAAGCGGCACCATGAAAACCAAGGAGCTCTCCAAACAGGTCAGAGACAAAAAAAACTAAGTTGTGGGTTGGGTTCTAAAAAAAATATCTGAAACTTTGAACATCCCACAGAGCACCATTAAGAATATGGCACCTCAACAAACCTGCCAAGAGAGGGCTGCCCACCAAAACTCACAGACCAGACAAGGTGGGCATTAACTAGAGAGGTTACAAAGAGACCAAAGATATCCATGAAGGAGCTGCAAAGCTCCACAGCGAGATTGGAGTATCTGTACTTAGGACCACTTTAAGCCGTACACTCCACAGAGCTGGGCTTTACGGAAGAGTGGCCAGAAACAAGCCATTACTTAAGGAAAGAATAAGCGAACACGTTTGGTGTTTGCCAAAAGGCTTGTGGGAGACTCCCCAAACATATGGAAGAAGGTACTCTGGCCAGATGAGACTAAAATTTAGCTTTTTGGCCTTCAAGGAAAACACGATGTCTGGTGCAAACCCAACACTTCTCATCACCCCGAGAATACCATCCCCACAGTGAAGCATGGTGGTGGCAGCATGCTGTGGGAATTTTTCTCATCGGCAGGGACTGGGAAACCTGTCAGAATAGTTATGCACGATAAAGTTTTCTGTTTTTTGTGTGTTTTTTTTTCTTGTTTGTTTCACAATAAAAAATATTTTGCATCTTCAAAGTGGCATGTTATGTAAATCAAATGATACAAACCCCCCCAAAAATCAATTTTATTTCCAAGTTGTAAGGCAACAAAATAGGAAAAAATGCCAAGGGGAGTGAATACTTGCGCACGCCACTGTATACTACTCAGATATCCTTCAGAATTCTTGAGCACATTATAATTCACCAATGCATTTTAGAGTGCTTAAGACATTTTTTGATACTCAAAATGGAGTTTGTTTGATATTATCTTTGGAAGTCAATTGAATTTGTTACTGCCTTTGGGACTGCTCTTATGAATTTGAAAAGTAACTCATGTACTGTACCATAGGGAACTGGTTAGCTTTTAGATATAGCGCCAATTCAGTCTTTTGGCAATACCAGCAATGACTAGATCCCAAAAGCCTAATTTCTCAATTGCACTTATGGGCTTTGAATGAATCAAAATGACATTGTCCACTTAAACCATTGCTGTTTAATTGTCATGTCCAAATAGGTCATATTGAAAACTCATGGTGAACCTTGAGCCCAGAAGATGTTTCCCAAATTAGATTCTGTGAAATTAATTCTCTACTTTTTATTTCCCATTTGTCATCAGAAGAGTTGCATGAGGTTTAGAGTTAGATAACAAAACATCACTGTTTGTCTCATTCCCAGGAAATGCTCTCAGCACTGTCAAGTGTAATGACAATGTCAAGGTTTTCACTGTCAGAGGGACATCCTTTGAGCCCACTGAGGTGGATGGAGGCAGTGCTACATCAGAGGAAGGTAGCTATAGTACTAACCATGCACTGATACACACATGAAAAGCATACATACAAAAGCCATTGTTCTTGTTTATCATTCTAAAATAATTATTTCATTTCATTCATTTCATGGATAACTTATTTTGTCAGGGTATAGTTAGTTTTATTTAATATGATCCCCATGAGTTGTTTATTTCAGTTGCTGCGTCTGCTTCCGCTGTGATGTCTGAGTGGCTGGAAGCAACCTTGACCAAGAGTGACTGTCCAGAGCTGACCAGTGCTAAGGTTGTGGTGTCCGGAGGTAGAAGTCCCCTTCAGCTCATCATACTATTTGCCTTACACATCAATTTATTTGTCATGTTCATGTAAACGTTTAAATAAATCATCGTCCTTTTAGGAAGGGGACTGAAGAATGGAGAGAACTTCAAGCTGCTCTATGACCTTGCTGACAAAATTAATGCTGCAGGTAAGTGGGTAATTTAGAATGAGTCTTTCAATGACAACAAATGTTACTTTCTATATTTGTATAACTGATAAATTATTTGTGAAAAAATTGGATTGCATTTTTTTTGTCCATTAGGTTTGAATTGATTTCCCCCACAGTTGGTGCTTCCAGAGCTGCTGTGGATGCTGGATATGATGCAGGTTGGACAGACTGGCAAGATCGTGGCCCCCGTAAGTGACAAACTCTGGATCATTTTACACTCATCCTGTTCTTTGATAGGCAATGTTGTGCTCACAATGGTGTCATCTGTAATAATATTGCACAATTTTTCAAGATACCGGTAAACTTTTTGTGGGTCTACACTTACAATTTTTTTCTGAAAAATGCGAATATATGTTTTCTGAGGAGTTACCCATCAATTATTGTGCTAGTTGCCCGCAGCTTGACAAAGACCTGCTAGACAATTCCTGGAATTCAGTTTTCTAAAGATGGGAATTTAACCTTTTTAAAAGGGCAAAGGGATCCATCATCCGGTTCAACTGGGATATCCTAGCTGTGATTATCCACACATTAGATCCCATGAAATGTAGTTAATGGCACATATAGGCTCCTAAATGATTTAGCTGATCCATTAAAGAGCAGTGCACAGTGCAGTGGGTGTCTGCTCAGACCCCCAG